>NC_142492.1:32980726-33328226 GCF_965113065.1 Corylus avellana | reverse complement strand
ATGGGTGTTCACGGCCAAAATGTTTGTTTTTGACGGCATTTTTTTTTTAAAAAGTTCACATTAGCCTTTGGAGTTAAAAAAACCCAACTTAAAATCCCAGCCTTCCAACAAAACTACCGCAGATATGCGGTAGTTTTGTCTACCGCAGGTAAGCCTGTCTCTTTTATTTTTAGCAAACCAAAAATAAAAAATGCCTTCCAAATTAAAACCCATTTTCCCAAGTAAATTCCTAACCACGAGAAGCTGGTTTTAATAATTTCCCAAACAAAGTGCTTAGGAAAAAAGAAAAGAAAAGATAACAATGTCATCAATTGCTTTAAAGTTTTCAATAAAACGATTCGCATGATCCCCAACGTGTAAAAAAAATATTTTTCACATATACTTCATTTTTCACAAGGGTTATTAATTTACGAATTCTTTATTGGAAAGATTCAGAAGAAGCAACTAAAGCTAATTTATTGGAAGAGTTAATGTTACATATATAAACAAGTTTTCGTATCAGCACTAAAAACATATGAGAAGGTGATCAATAAACAATAAATTAAGCTTTAAATCGGCGTGCCATATATTATGGGATCTATTTTTTTAATACTACATATATACCAATTGATCGATGATTTATTGAATTCTTTATTAATTATCATATAGTTTAATTAATTAAGCCACGAAAATCACGTCATCCACTCTTACCATGTCAAATTCTTCAATTCTACATATACTGTCTGGATTAGAATTTGGATAATTGAAAAAAAAATTTATACACAGCTGCACGAATCCTCTTATATATAAATAATTCCTCACTTAATATGGAAAATAAAATAATTGTGTTTGCCAATGTGCACTAGTTTTCCATCGGAATGAAAATGGATACCAGATATTTTACTCTTGCTAAAATCTTTGTTGACTTGGTCGGCTCCCCTCCGGTTTCAAATTCTCGCGTTGGATACCCATTTTGTCCAGTTAAAACCTTAAACCTTGGCATTACCTATACTGCTTCAACCGTGTGAGACCCACGCGATTTCTCAAAATCATCTTCTTTACGCGCATTCAGCATCATCTTTAGGAACAGATTTTCTCCCGTTCATTTGTACATGATATTATTTATTAATTAATTATATTTAAAAAAAAAAATGTTTTTATCTTTAGTATTATTCAATTTATTCGAACTGCATGCTGAAGAGCTCTTTGCAGGCAGGGAATAATGGAAGATGAACAAAATTAAGTAATCATATAAGAAAGGCTCAAATTCAACATAAATATTTACAGAAAACTGGGAATAAGAAAAAACCCAAATCATCATATTCTCTCTGTGATTCACAAAACCCAAATCTCAGTTCAGAATGGCTGCAAACTCCTATTCAGGCCATTCACATTCGCAAAGAAACCGACCAAGTCCTTTCTGTATGGCAAGTACGATCTTCTCTTATGATCTTCTTCTTTCGCCGAGCTGTTCCTCACATAGTGAGGGTCGAGTTGTTGCGGCGCTACCTTCGCCTTAATCCCGCTCTCGTTCGACGCTGCCACGGCCGCGGTCTTCTCGGCCTTCTTGGAAGGTGTCACGAACACAAACGTGTCCTTCCCGTCGCTGTTGCTCCGGTACAGAAGGTCCCGGAGCTTCCATCGCTTGGACGAGCCGGTTGAGAGGCTCTTCTTGCGTCTACCGGGTGAAGAAGAAGAAGAAGAAGAAGGAGGAGGACGAGGAGCGTCTGTGGCGGCTGATGACGGCTTTGTTGGAGCCCACACGCAGTAAGTCCCAGGTGGGACGCCGTCGAGCTCGTCGGCTTCGGAGGAAGAGCAAGACATGGGCTCGCGTGCTTCTTCTTGTTGCTCTCGCTCTCGCTCTTCCACCATGAGCTTTTTCAGAGGCGAACGACGATGCGTCGACGTTTTGGAGGCCCTTGAATGATCGGCGTTTGTATAGGAATCGTCAAGAAGTAGTGTTTGGTCGAAGATTGGGTAGAGGGGTTTGATCCTGCCGTTGTAGAAGATCTCGTCGGCTGAGATTGGGGACGAGTACTCCGGCTCTCTGCAAACAACAGCGAACTCAAACTCTTCCTCGTCCTCTTCCTCTTCCTCGCCCTCGCCCTCGTTGGAGATTTCTTGGGATTGGAGAGGCGGATTCTCTGCAGCCCAGCTGAAGATATCATCGTCCGGGTCGGTTTCTTGGCGAAGCTCCTTGACTACCCTGGCGGCGATCTCTGCAAGTTTGCTTGAAGAGTAGCTGTTGAAGCTCGGAGAGACCGACACCGCCGAACCCCCTTGCATTTGGTGGAGCTCCATGGTTAATCAATTCTGCTTCACAGCGCACTTCTTGCTCAGTTCTTCTTCTGAGAGAGAGAGAGAGAGAGAGAGAGAGAGAAAGGGAGGGAGGGTTTGGTTGAAATGGCAAAAAGTGTGGGGCTGAAGCTGGGGATATATAGGTGTGAGTGGTTGTGGGAAATTGAGCAAAAAGAAGGAGAGAGAGTGGGGCTTTTCGGGAAGGGGAAGGGGAAGGGGTTTTATCAGGTAAGGTAGGCGTAGTGTACTCTACTATGTGAGGTGGTTTCTTTCTTTGCTTCTTGTATACGTAATAATAACTACTGGTGTGCTCTCTGTGCTCAAGTTTGTGTTTACACGTGGAAGAGGGTGAGCGTTCACACGTGTTTGATAGAGTTTGTGTTCTAGAACGCCTTCGCTGTGTTGGCTCTTGTTATTTATTAATGCGGTTTTGCTGTCCTTGTAATTGTGGTGGTTGTTCTTTCTTCGTCCTCCCCATGATTATTTCACTTTAATAAATGAAGCCTGTACTTCGGTATAAGATGCTCTTTAACTCTTTTTCACTTTTTACTCTTTTTATTTTTTCACACATCGGTTCTCACAAAATATTTTCTCATTATAATTATAATTTACAAAATTAGTAAATTGTGATATTTCGTTTAATTAAATGAGTTGGATTAGAGTTAATTTATGTATTCTTATATTCATATACAATTTGAATTCGATACACGATATTTAGGATTAATAATTTTTGATACATTTCGTGAATCTAATACAAAATTAGTGAGTTATGATTAAGGAGTTTGACTCATTTAATTTAAGGAGTTTTAAAATTGACATATTTAGTATTTTACTCATATTTGTACACGACTCAAATCTAATACGCAAGCACGAATCAACATCCTTATAATGAACTATAGAATTTCATAGGTTACATTCATTCTTTGACATTCTAGAAAATTAGTATCGTATTCATGCTTTCTTTCATTGATAAGAATTTATGGTTTTTGGCTAAGACCAAACCCTAGCCCCCTTCCAACGCGATCCAAAAGGAAAGGGAGGAAGGATGGTTTCTTCCATCCTCCCTCCCTTCCCATTTTTTCCTGTTTTTGTTTTAGATTTTGTTTAGACTCCAACAGCAGCGCCCAACCTCCTCTACCGCTTTGGCCGTCTACTCCACCGATCTTTTGGCTTTGTCAGTTTCTGCAGTTCTGAGATCAGCTTTTTCAAAAGCAGATCTACGTCAAGTCTTACACGTGTCGTTACACATTCTTCTCCAGCACCAACTAATCTTGTAGAGAAACAATAATAGTATTGTTTCTAATATTGTGTGGATATATTATAAATGTACTAATTACACCTTAATTAGTCTTTTAAAATAATAGTATAGATTTAATTAGCACTTTCCTTAAATAGTTAAAGATCCCCTTTCAAGTCGCATCTCTCAAATTGATCTCACCGGCAATCAAAATGAAGAACCGATAAGTCTTCTTGAATCATCCTATATTAAGAAGTAAATTGGTTAAAGAGTAAGGGTCATAATTATTATTAAGGTCAAAAGGTAATGAGTTGAAAATCCTATTCTAATTAGTAGGGATTTTTGTAGATCCAAAAGATCCAACTCAAGATAAAATAGTTCTTAATTTGAATGAGTTATATTTAGGTGGCATATACTATGTCAATGCTAACATACATTGGCATGTTTGTCCCTTAGATTAGTTGGCAAATGAGTTGAAATCCTATTCTAAATTTCTAAGTAGGGATTTTTGTAGCCCCGAAAGATCCAACTAAAAGAAAATAGTTCTTTGAACGATGATGTGATCTGAGGCAATGGTGGATGAATAATGCTTTACATGCTTTCATTTTCATTCTTATACTCTTACTTTCATATTTTCTAGCACAACTTTTAAAATTATTATTAAATTTATGATTAATTATTATTGAATTTTGATTCAATAATAATTTTTAAAATTAAGTCAAATAATGAGAATGTGAGAGTACGAATATGTCTAACGTTGCTTAGGATGGATTTGAAATTTTAGCTAGTGTTGTTTCAAGGGCGGTCGACAACTTGACGGTGGCTTAGAGGATTTGAATTTTGGGCCAATGATACTGAAAGGGTGTGATATTCATTAATAGTAATACTATAAATTATATACTTTTATTTTTTTTATAACTATCTCATAATGCTGACGTGACAATCTCAATTAATCTTTAATTTTTTTATTTAATAAGAACTGATTCAAAGATTAGTTGGGACTATCATGTTAACATTATGAAATATTTGTGAGATAAATTTAATAAATCAATTTATATATACCAAGTAAAAGCTTTTTAGCCTTAATTTTTTTTTTTCTCTCAAAATAAAAAGAAATGCAAATATTTTATGACCTTGATTGACGGGTGTGGATCTAGAGATTCTGGACAACAGAGATATTGACATATTGACCCTTTTTAATTTTTAATCTAATTTCGTATAATTAAATTGAAATTTTGAGGTGCCAAGGATCGTATGGGCGCGCGGGAAGGACGGTGACTACCAACTAACGTATAGGAGTTCAGTAGGATATACATCGCAGTCTTAGCACTGTAAGCTGACACGTGTGGAGTGGGAGGCCTCAAACCTTGTCTTTATAAGCTGCATATCCACCGTCTTCATGAATAGCCGACATTGGATATCAATGCAAATATTAATTCCGTTTATGTACGTAAGAAATGGAAACATTTTTGAAATACCCACAATTCATGCCATCCCGTTCCGAGAATATATAATTCTCATGTTATCATATCCACGTCACACTTAAGTATTTATATAATATTAATTACTTAAGAAAATAAAAAATGTAAGTCACTTAAAACACGTTAATTAGTATAACATAAAAGTGACAAATTGATGTGAATTATACCATTACTAATTTTTAATAGAGCAAAACGCATGTGAACAAGAACAAAACTATAATTTCTCATTTGAATGAATCAAAATATGAATAGAAGGTCTGTCAAATTTAATTTTGGTAGGAGTCATAGCTTTCTTGGACCATATGTAGCTATGTCTCTAGATGCGGGAATTTCATGCTCGAAAAACAAATGTCAATTTAATACCCAACTTAGTTTTAAGAAAAACTTTATTTTATGTGTATTTATTTGTGCACCATGTATAGAGAGAGAGAGACGATGGCCATAAACATAAAATGAATATTTATAAATTGTAAGATAAAAATATTGGGAGTTAATAGTCACATCCAAGTTGGTTGTTCTAGAATAGTTTTTGGGGAATTTGCAGCTGTAGAAGAAAAATACTGGAGTCTCGCAAGTAATGATGTTGATGGAAAACCTAGTTTTGGAAGATACATAGCCAGCCTGTACGAGTGGTGAGACAACCTTTATATTTAAGTATTATTATCAACCTAATAAAACCAAGCAAACATAATAAGAACAAGGTTGGGTGATGATTTAGTGGGCTAAATGGAATGTACTAGTACTTTTTTGTTTTTCTATTGGATCCAAAGAGAATATAAAGATATTATAATGGTGATGAAATAGTTTATAAATAAAATGTTTTTTTAGTTGGTGATAGATAAATTTTAGAAAATTAATTATATTTGTCATCCCTCAATATTTGTGTACTATTATATTATCAAATCTCTTCACATTAAATACTTTACATCGGATTAATTGTTGAGTATATGAGTGAAAAGAAAAAAATTGTTAATTGTTGAGTATATACGCGTGAGTATAAAAAGATTGAATCTCACAAATATGAGTGGATTAATATAACGTAGTTGAATCCAAGCTCAAAAATTTTCTAACAGGTCTTATTAGAGCCAGTGATGGAATAGCATAGGCAGGAATGAGGGACCCTAAGGTATCTTAGAGACGTCCCATGAGATTGAGTGTAACACATGCATTTGAACCAAAACCCATAATCTTAATCTTTTGAATTAAATGGTATCTCAATATGTTCTATTATTGTCTCACTGAAAAAATTCTTCAAGGTGTCAATCTCTATATCCCTAATACTTTTAATCTTTTGTCGAATGTCACCCACCCACTAATAACTACCAATAGCATTTTTAATCCTATTTAGCTGATTGTTGTTTTGGGCAAGCATAAAATTTAGGTAAATTATATAAAAATTTACGAACAATGATTTTATTAAATAAGTATGCTGGTAAGCATATGGGCAATATATATATATATATTTGTTTATTTCAACACACTGAATTTGTACAAGTCAAGGCTGCTAGAAAATCGAATAAAAATGGGGGGTTGTTAGGTTAACTTTTGTCATGTTGCTGCTAATTATGAAAAAGCTGTGGCATGATTTGCGGCAATTCACACCTTGCTTGGTTTTCACATTGCATTATAACTAACCACTTAATGCAGAAAAAAAAAAAAAAATGGTTTGTCATATAATTGTAGGGCATGTTTGCCGAAGGAGTAGACTGGACCGGACCCAAAGACTCAAAAAATTTATTTCAAAATCAACTATAATATTCTTACTTTTTACATTACATCAATCATTTTTTTATTACTATTCAAATAAAAAAAATCACTACAAAACCTTTTTTTTTTTTTTCATGCAAAATATTTTTACATTTTTTTCTCACATTAATCAAATCTACCACAATTCCAATCTACTCTCTTTTTCAAGTCTTTTGCCAAACACACCCTAGAAAATTATATGATTCCTCATTGTGGTTGTCTCCCTTGTAGTTTACAACTGCCTGGCAAAAATGGGTGCATGCCACTTGGAGAAGAAGCTAGCTAATCCAACTGCAATCAATGGCTGTCATTTCTTACATATGAATTGTCATTTCTTAAAATTTCATTCCTCTCATCTCCACCAATGTCATTTCTAATGAATAGCACAAAAGTGGTGGTTTACAATTCAACCACGACAAGTTTGAGTTTTCTTTTTGGGTATTATGATATACTGTTTAATATTACAATGACATTCTTAGAATATTGTAGTAATTACTCTCATAATATTATCATAATATTCCTTGTCTTTTCCGCCAAAAAAAATAAAAATCATTGTCTTAATTGCTAAAGATTGTTGTTAATTATTCTAGATTATTATCCTCATTCAATTATTATAAAGAAGCTAGACATGGTAGAGTTTTACACACACAAATAAAAATTTATGCTATTGTCATATACTTTGTTCTAACTCTACGGTTCAACTTTCAGTTTGATTTTCATTAAATATTTTACGTATCGGACCTCACCTGTTAAAAGAGTTTGAACTTATACATGAATAGAGAGTGTTAAGAAATTAATTAAATAATTAAATTTATAATTTCTTATTAATTTAAGCTTTTTGTGTAAATAATGACTAGATCCTTGGTGGCTGCAAAAACAGAAAAGAATTTTAAAATTAAAATTGTAATGATAATGCTAAATAGTGCGCCATCCAAAGAGTGATAGCCATGGCCCATGAAAAAAAACTTGTTCTCATGGAAAATCCATTTCCTAGAAGAATTGTTTTGGTGGACTTTGTGTGGAAGAAGGAATCAAGGCGTTAATTATAGCCTATTGGCTATAGGGCTAAAGCCTAAAACTGAGTCGGAAACATTTCTTAGAGGGGAATATTTCAGGGATTTTTGATTCAGCAACTGGGCCTAATCCAATCCAAGCCCATTTATATTTGTAGTCTTGGGTTCATGGTTGTTTGAGACTAATATCTACAAGCCCAATTGTTGCCTCTATTTGCCAAGTTGCTGAGAATTTATTGTGAAAATCTTTACTTTTATTATACTTTTTATAAAAGTATAATAAAACATATAAACACAAAGCTTATGATTAGAGAAAAGGTTACCACTAAAGGCATTTAAGGAACATGTTAATAAATTAAGCTCAATCATAACCCTTGATATTTATTTTATAAATTACATAATGTTTGTTTATGTTATTAGACAGACTTTGCAGATTTCATTAAAATTGATTTTTTTTTTCTTTTTTCATTTTTCATTGTGTACATACATACATACATGTGCCAGTCTGGATGAATGGTAACATGAGTATTCTTTGAAGAAGAGCATTATTGGTGGACATTTTATAGACACTTCTCATTATGAAAATTCAGCATGTTATTTGTGTTGCTGCATATAGAAGGGATCATGTTGATATATAACTATTATGACTTGCACTAGTGAGTTGTTTGACTATGGTATTATGATGACCAAATTAAAGTAAAAATGGAACATAATATTAATCTTATCGAGTATAATAAACATTATTGTCGTATGGACCAAGTGAGAGCATCCAAGAATTTTATTGATCCACATAATATAGCATATATGTTTTTATTGGATGAGAACTGGAGTTATAATTAAGAGAAATGCTATTTTTACTTCTTCTGACCAATTACCGTCCAACTTCATCTATATATATATATATATTTTTTTTTTTCAAATCTACCATTAAGAATTTATATAGGTCCAACAGATTCAATGATGTATTTGAAAAAGAGCTGAATACGAAATGAACAAGAGTTAAAAGAATAGTAGGTCTCGTTAATAAATAAAGAAATAGATAAGGGAAATGATTCTTTTCCTTCCTATTCCCTACAAATTCAACGGTGGATTTGCAAGAGTTGGACATGAAGGATCAATAGCATCTCTCAATCAGTCTCAATCAGTCATGGTCTACTCTGTAAATTTACACAATTTTTGTGTCATGTAAAATTGAAGAGCAAGCGAAAGAAACCACTTTCTTATGTTATTAACATAATTTATGTGAAAATCATAATAATTTTGATATTGGGAGTTAATAATTTATGTAGATATATTTACAATTTCACAGCCAAACGCAAGCAGTTTCTTTGATCTCGGTGTTAAGTTGAGGGTTACCTGACTTAACCCCTCATGCAAAAGATGTGAGCTATGAATGGATCAGCACAAATGTGTTGATGCTGATTGAAGAGGCAGAGCATATGCCAACAAAGTGGAAGTGTGATCCAAGTAAGAAGGTGCCTCGAATTTCGGATAGAGCATCTCATACGCATCTTTTATGCAAATTTAAATTTACAATTGAATACACATGAATCTCACATATTTGATGGTAGATTCGCACATCTATGATAAGAAGATGAATAAAAAATGTGTAAGAGAATAAAAGCAAACATTTCTCATATATATATATATATATATATATATATATATATATATATATAATGAAGCAAAAATCCAATAGCAACTTGTCTTTACCTTATCCAGAACACATTTTGCTTGTTGTGTAGCTACTTTTAAGCAATCACTATAGCTTTTCTTTAATGTTCAGATTTCCAAATTCTCATAGGGTCCCCCCCGCTAAAAAAAAAAAAAAAAAAAAAAATTCCTTCTACATATGACGTTGCTGGATTCAAGCTCCCCCTCATATGGGTCAAAAGAACAACCCACTTGCAGCTCAGCCTAAAATGCTAATATGACATTAGCAAATATAAACACGAAGATGCCCGCCCCTAGAAAAATTGATTTTTGAGCTGTAAACGCATCTCATTTGTCAACAATCCAACCAGAAAATCACTCTCCATCAACAACATCCCGCAACCATGTGATGTGATTACAACAGAAAAAAAAAAAGAAAAAGGACTCCATTAGGTAGAACACCAACACTAACAGCTAAGATTTATACAACTAGTGAGAAATCTGAAGAATCTGCATCTTCCCAATCCTTCACCATCAGTTGCCTTAGAAACAGCTATACAATATGTCAAAACCATCTGCCTTCTCATTCCTGTTCTCGAGAGTAACCAGCTACTGCACTTACCTGTGTGAATTGCCTGCACTCTGTGTATAATCCGCTCCATTCCAAGCCACCTTTTAGTTAAGAGAAATGATAAAAGCCATTCTCCATTCCATCTTTCACCCATCTTTGCACATTGGATAAGTTGATCCACCATTAAATTTGTGGGACACACATGAGAGTCCCACAAGTCTAATAACGGATTTGTAAAAATGACGGATAGAAGATGGAATGGAGAATGATATGTAACATAACTCTTTATTTAAGGCCGGCTAGCGCCTTGGAATGCTGGAGAAACAACATGTTAAGTCTCAATCCAATAACATTTTCTTATGCAAGGCAAAAGAAAAAGAAAGAAAGAAAAGGAAATATAATCATGGAGTCTTATGAAGAAACCCTTAAACCCCAGTAATTCATGGAATCTTATAAAGATTTGAGTTAATTTTTTATAACAGAAGTAGGCATAAGATAGACGACTTCTACTAGACCATAGCCAGGAATAAAGGAGATGATATAAGCATAATCCTCCACCTTCATTATTCCCCAAGGATTTCATAACATGCACACATCCTCCACTAAAGGCCAGAACAATACTTCACACCATCAAATAATACGAGATTTTCTAATGCTTGTTTTCAACAAAGTAAGATTCTATATATGCCTCGAGATCAAGCTATACCATGCATCCACCATTTAAAATACAAGGTGAACAAGTTCCAGCTTCAAGCAGGATTCTTTCAGAAAGCATGTAATAATCTGATCCCTAACTTTCAGCTCCTTGTACGGCTTCAAAAGTGTACAACAAAAATAGTTCATACAGCAAATTGTTCGACAATAAAATTTTTAAGTCCAAAGAGACCTTGTCAGGAAAACTTCTTTGTAATTATCAATTATGTATGTTGAACAGGAATTACATCAGACAAATTAAAATCAACCATATAGCCATTTTGTTTGACATAATTGTCAAAAACAAAGAAGCAAAATTCCCAATATTATTCTCAAGAGTCGGGAATATTGACAAAGTCATCTATTAATTTCGTCACAGAAGAAGTAGTACCTTGGCTTTGAATTTCTTGATTACAGCAATCAAGAGCTTATCTCCTGCTATTTGTCTGAATCGTTGTATCATTTCATTTCGTGATATCTTCTTCGCCTGGAGACAAAGACCAGAAAAAAGTTAATGAGCATCTGAAATAAAAAGGATAATTCTGAAAGAATAAAAAAAAGACTTGTGGGTTTGTGGCCTTTGATAAATGCAACGCTAAGTACTTACTTTGTGAGATTCATGATACTTGTTAATCAGAGAGACGGCAGGTGGAGGCAAGAACTTCGAAAGCACAGAAATTAGAATTGAAAATGGCACCCATGGTGAAGTCGGAACACTCGATCGTTTTGGATTAATCCTTACAAACCCTACACAATTAAAGATACAGAATCAGTAAAACACCATGAGAAAAACAAAATCTACACATCACACACAAAAGAAGCCCAATTATTCACCTGCCAAGCATGGTGGAGCTCTGAAACTCACAACGAACTCGGGCAAAATATGAGTGTTCATGTGGGTACTCCACACAATGTATTTCCGAGGGGCCGAAAGATTGTCCACGCCGGAATCAAACTCTTCGGAACTCGGGTGACACTGCTCGGAACCGATCTGCACAAGCTCTGCCTTCCCCAATATAACACGACACAGCAGAAGATGTCGCAGACCATCCTTGTCAACAACCGAGTTGCACGCACTATAATAAACATAAAACACCGATGTAAATTTGTCAACAAAATCGTAACATTCTTTGTACAACTGAAAATTTATTATAAGCTTGGGCTTTTGCACAACTGATAATTTTTCACTTTTTATCAAACACATAACAATCTCACGAGTAAATCCCATTGGAACAGAAACATACTAAGAGAAAGAGAAATTGTAATAACCACTAAGCTTACCTTTCTAAAGGGGAATTATCCGGTGAAAGATAAACGCCACCGCCATACAACCCATTGTTCTGAGATAGCCCGCAGTGACCAAAACCATGTGAAACAATCTGAACTATCTCCTCCTTAGAAGCACCATACCAAGCATACTTGGCATTCGCATTGCCGCCGCACTTATTCTCCACCGCCTGCGCATAAACCCGAAACGAATTCAATCTCGCTTGTCCCATCACACCGCCAAAGCCGTTTTTATGAATGCCCACAACGCTTGCTTGCACGCCAAGCGAATCGAAACTCGACACGAATCTGCGATTGATAATTTCGTAAACTGTGTCCCCTTCAACAAGCCTGACCAACCCATCATCGAACAACTGAAATTGCTCGCAACTCGGACCAGAAACGCCGCTTTCGGAATCGGAAACCAACGGTTCTTGATCACAAACGGTCTCCGAGACCGACTCTTCGACGCCGGATCGCTCATCGAATAGTTTTTCAGATGAAGTGTTAGAAGATGAAGTCCCAAATCCATGTGGAAAACTATGACTGTTACGCATTTGAGTAGACGATGACCAACATTGATCTCCGTTACTATTCTCCATATCAGCGAACCGACAGGGAATTACAACCGCCAAAGAGAAAAGCTAATTAAGAGTGATTTACAATGTAACAGCCAAGAAAACGAGCATAAATCCAAAAGAAACAGAAAACCAAAAGATAAGAATCTGTAACAAAAGGAGAAAAAAAAAATCACTGAAGAAAATACAATTCCAAAATTAAGATCTCCATAGAAATGAACGGACAGAGTAGCAGAGCCTCTGGAGATTAGTTTGCCCAAAACCCAAAAAATCCTTAGATCGAATTGAACTCCAAAGAATCGAAAACAAGAGAAGATAAATCACAACATCTTCGCACCAAAACTAAACCCAGAAAAAACTAATAGAGATCAAATCGAACCCATACTCTGTTATCAAGGAAACACAAAAAAGGAAAAAACGTAAGCGCAAAGAAAGCTTCTAATTATGGAAGGGTTTGCATGTGATGATAGTTGCCCAAGAAGCACAACAAGAAGGAATCAATGCATTTTGTTGTGTGTAATTTGCGAGTATTTATTTGAATGCGAAAATGTTACGTGGGGGTTGGCGAACAGGGCGGTTACAGTCTACAGAGAAAGTTGATATAAAATACAACTAACGGAACCGCCTTTTGTTGGAACGGGCGATGGGCGGTGCGCTAATTGTTTTGCGTTTTTTGAGGGCCTGTTGTTTTTTAGACTGCTCTAGACAGCCGGTTACCCACCATAATAATAATACCCTGAATCCAGATTTTTGAACATATACTGAAGTTACTATAATACCCTTGCTAGTATCGCATGATTGGTTCATGGATAATGTATACAATTAAAGCCTGACACGCATTACAGATAGACATGAGAAGATATTGTAGAGGAGATTCTGTAGAGGGTTACGGTTGATATTATTATTGGTAATTACAACTTTTGGGTGTGTAGATAGACATGAGTTTTTGATTAGTAAAAGAAAAAAAAAAATCATATAGTATATGAACAGAGTTTTCATTTGAACTGGGTTGGAAAAATTTCTTTCAATCTAATTTATAAAAGTTACATGTGTCTCTTGAATATGTAAAAAATATATACCTTTTTAATAACAGGGATAGAATTGAAATAAATCTTATTAAAAAAAAACGATTCATATTTGTCTAGGTTGCAGCCAACCATAATTTTTATGTGGACAAGCGGTGCCTAAATAAGGTCAATAGAATTGAGTATGAGATATTTATTGTTAGGCCAAAATAGTAGATGAAAGTTTATAGGAATATATTGTTGGGTTAATTACCTTTTCCATATCTATCGGTGTAGTTCATGTGCAATGTGTAAATTGGTTATAGTGTAAGGGCGAAAAAGGTAATTAATCCTATATTCTTCATTATCCCAAAAAAGTATATATTCTTCCTAAACTTCTCTTACATTGATCATACATTTTTTTTTTTTTTTTAATGAAGACAAGATAAGAAGTATATTGAGGGGGGAGGGATGGAATTGTCGCAACTTTAGAAGCAAGAAGTACTACTCGCTCGGCTTTTGAAATTTGAGCAACATAATTGTGTTTAAGAATCCGTGGGTCAGTAATGGAGCTGGACTAAATAGTAAATACCCAATAGCAACACCAATGGGCTGGAATAAATACCCAATATTACTAGATTTACATCTGGACAAAAGAAAAATAAATAAGTTATAAAACTTATTAGATATAAATATTATTTGGAAAAAATATAAAAAAGCTCCCCAAACTAACAGTTATACTAAAGTGTAAAAAGGGTCCCATCTTTTTTTATATTCCTATAATACCCTTAATCTTTTAAAAACTAAAAAAAAAAAAAAAAACTAAACTATTTTTTAAACAAAAAATAATTTTTTTTTTAAAAAAAAACAAGGGGTAAATAAATACAAATATATATTTTTTGGAATGAATAAAAAATTAGTCACTATTGGTGGCTTAAATTACAAATAGCTTGTGTGGTATAAAAAATATGGATAAATGCAAAATCAAACCTTGTGATCGGCTCAATTTGCAGCCACTTATTTTGAGAAATTAATTTTTTTTAGTTATTTATTTTATATTTTAATTTTCAAAAGATTAGGGGTATTGTAGGAATATAAAAAAAGGTGAGACATTTTTGACACACTTTAATAATTTGATGGACTACTTTAATTAGTAGCTTTTAAACATTATAAAGCTATATCGCAAACGGCTGTTAATTTGAAAGACTTTTTTTATATCTTTCCCGTATTGTTTTGTTCTCGACTTTTTTACACAACAAATTGGCGTAAAAATAAAGCTTGGAACTGAAAACGTCAGATTTGATAAGCGTTTACAAGAAAGGATAAGAATAGTAAATATAACTAGTTTTTTTCTTTTTTTCCTAAATTCACCCGAAATGTGTGGGAGAATCCGTGGGTCAGCTGTAACGGTTGTTTTAGTGGTTCAGCGGCTGCTAGGTCAAAACCAGGAGGACTCAGTAGTCCTTTGCCTTGGAGAGAAAGGTATTGCGCATTTGTCAGTTAGTTAAAGTTGTTCTCTCAATTTTTTTTTTCTTGGGCAACAGGGTTGCCGCAACACACACAATCTTTCTTATTTGTCAAATTTTATTGATAGGGTTTCACTTGCAAGACAAAATAAACTTGTGTTAATGAAGCTTAATCGGCTGGGATTCCGCCTAATGAAACGGATGTCACTAGTTCAAATTCTTCTCTCCCTCTTGTGCAGATATGTCAAAAAAAAAAAAGACAAAATAAACTTGTACAGTATGTGTATGTAGCTTCTTATATTAAATAATAATAATAATAATAATAAAATTCTATGTTTATTTGGATGCATTTTGATCAAGAACATGTGTTTGGCAAATAGTTTTTTTCTCATTTCTCATTTAAAAAAAAAAAAAAAAAAAGTTAACTTCGGTGGGTTTGGCATTGCGATTTCATAGATAAAAAGTGTGGTTTTAAACCAAATCACAAAAAATACATTATTTGGAATTGCGTTTTAAGAAAATTATGCTTTGAAAATGTATAAAATATGTGTTTTCAAATTGCAGATAATGAGCTGTTTTTTTGAAAACACACAATTTTAAAGGTCAAACTACGATTTTATCAAACGCTTAATTGCGTTTTTAAAAATCACGTTATTAAATCTCACATTTTAAAATCACAAATTAAACCGACTTCATATTAACAAATAACTTTCTTTATTTTTTTCTCACAAAAAATTTAAAAACTCATTTCTATTCTATATCACGTCAATCAATTCCTTCGTCATTTTTCCTTTCAAAACTCTTTGTCAAAAACACCCAATGAGGTATGGTAGGGTAAATGAAGATACGTAAGAGAGAAAAAAGAATTTCTACATTTCATGAGTTTTTCTTGGTCCCTACGTTGAGGTATGAAAATTGATGCTTTTCATTTTACTGCCCAACGGAATCAATGAAATAGGCCATCATTTCTGTCGTAGTCAACTGTAGGCAGTGGGATCACGTATTATACGCATAACTTTCCACCTAGCAATCTTTCCGACTGATGAAATAAGCTGTTGATGTCTTGCAGTCCACGAATAATTGATTCGATTCATGGAATTTCGTATTATTACTTATGAGAAATATTTCTTCTGACATTGAATTGATTGGAGGCCATTGGTGGGACGGCCACACCAAGAACATGATACTATTTCATACTCCTATAATATCAAATCCTAAGGAAAGAAGATGAAATGGGAGAAAATCAGAATTGTTCTCATTAAATAGAAAGAGTTCCTGCTTACAATATATATACTCTGTTTCTATATGCGTAAAACACTAAAAACAGAGTATGAGAGAAGATGAGATTAGTTACAAAACTATTAATCAGTTCAACTAATTTAATCAACAAACTAACTAAACTAATTATAATTACAACACGTGTTAGTTTAGATATAATTAATCTGCTGTTATAAAATGTCAGTGTCATTTAAACATTTTAAATAATGCGACACCATATAAACATTAGATTTTCAAAATCTAATATTGACCAATAAATGATTCATCTCCAATCTCCATCTCCATTTCATACGGAAGAAAGAGAATCTTGTTCCATCACCCCATAGCTAGCTTGTTGCCCTCTGACTCAAGGGAACACAAATACCTTGACAATGATCTTTTAAAATCGAAGAGGGCATTAAAGATTGTATTCCCTTTTTGCAAAGCTTTTTTAATTGTTATACATATCTTTACTGTATAAAGTTTTCTTGTTAAGCTTTTGCCGTCCTTAAAAAACTAAAAGATTGGTGCCTTCGGTCTTAAGTGCCAAGTAAGGGAGACTATGGTGGCAAATCTAAGACAAATGTCAATACTTTTACCAAAAGAGATTCTCACTCAAACCAGCGGTTTGCTTAGTCTAACAGAAATTGCATTGTGCTATAGACTTGGGATTGGAGGATTTTTTTTTTATTTTTTGGCTTTTAATTTAAAGAAGTGTAATATATTTTTTAACAAACAAAACCCAATTCCGAATTGAGAAAAGTGATCCATCCAATTAGGGAAGCGTTTGGCATTGCAATTTCATAAAGAAGTGCAATTTTAAACCAAATAGCAAAAAATTGATTGTTTAGGATTGCAATTTTAAAACGCAGAAAATCTGCATTTTAAAATCGCTGGTAAGAATATACTTTTTAAAAAACTCACAATTTTAAAAGCCAAAACACAATTTTGCTAAATGCTTAGTTGTACTTTTAAAAATTATATTTTCAAATCGCACATTTTACAATCGCTATTTTTAAATCGCTCTTTTTGAAATCAAAAACCCAAACTAACCCTAAATTGCTCCACCATCTAACTTTAAAAGAGCATTTTCCTTCGGTCCTAGTAGGGTTAGTGAGGAGGCAGAGATCAGCTAACTCATTCAATTAACTCACTTTCTATGTGAATATTGAAGTAACTAGATAGAGCTGACGTGCTTGTCGAAGTGAATCCGACACTCGATCGGAATATTTAGGAAAAAACAATACGCTGATCAAAATTTTAATCTTACACGCTGCTTCCTGAACAGAAGCAAAGAAATACATCGGGAAAAAAGCACCCTGTACAGCATGAATTGTTCGCGTGTATCATTATACACACCAATTACAACCAATACGAAAAATCAGACTACAGAAGAAAAACACCTCAATATTCACAAAAATGGAAAGCCGCCTGTACAAGGTGATGAGCAGAAGAGGACAGATCTCATCACATCCAAGATGCCCATCCAGGAAACAAATGACACAAACGCTCAGAATCGATAGCATCTTGTATAAGTTGTTGAACCTATAAAGGAAAATTCAGATTAATTTTAAATCAGATATACCAGAACGTAATAAGATAAAGATTTCACCATGTTTGCCTGAATCCTGGTCACCCAGAAAAAAACAGAAAGAAGAAAAAACCAGAATAGCAAAATAGCAAAAGTTTCCTTGCCTGAATAGAGTGAATTGATTTTGCTACTACATAAACTTCCTAGTTTGGCTACAAGTTTTGCAGTGTCTTGGTTCAATAGGTTAGCAAGAATTTGCATTTGCTGCTGAAAATCTAAAATTTCATTGGATAATTTAACAGTTCAATTCAAAATTTCTTTTTCGTTTCTTTAATTAATTGTGTTTAGAAGCAAACCTAGCTTTTTATTATATGAACCATCCAGCAGGAAAACTGCTTTCACAAGCTGATTTGGATATGGTTACATGCATGTAGCAGTGACATTGGAGAATTACCTGCCCATGTACACTCCGCATTTCGCCTTCTTCATATCCATCTAGTTTTTGTTTGACACGCATCAAAGCACGTGCAGCATCCTTGTTCCCCTCATATTCGTCTTGTGTGCCTTCCAAGATTGTCTCCAGATCATCATCAGTTTCCTATCAAGGAGAAAAAAGCTATGCTGCATGAGCAATTGTGTATGCATGCTAGACACACGTTTTAAGGCAATTCATACGTATATAGCCAGAGTTATTCAAGAAAGGCTGCATATTTAACTCACAAACTATCAAGATCCATTATTTTGACAGCATTCCATACTGTTTGGCCCAGGCTTCCTCCCCTCCTTTACATGAATATTCCTTGCACTTTCATTGCCTTATTTATTTATTTATTTATTTTTGGGTTCAGAATGTCTAAGTTTCATTTGAGCAATTACGAGCTGTTTTTCCATTTCCATAGTTATGCAAAGCCTTTGCTTCTTTTTGTTCACCAATATTCCATTACCATAATTTTTATTATCAGTATTTTATTCACTTTCTTTAACAGAAATTCAAATGACTCCTTTCTTTTGAATTCAGAGGCAATGTGGTCCTAAACACAATACATATGCATATGATAAGAGAATGTCTGGAATACCTTTTGACGCTGCAAAGCCTTCAGAGGAGATAGTGCCCACTTATACAGGGGATCGTGGATAAAAACCTGCAGAAAATTTCCATCTGCTATCAAGGAAATAAGAGATTGCATGTGTTATTCATTATTAAGAGACACTGGGTAACTAATCATACTTCAACAATGGTCAGCAGCGCTGCTTTATTTGTCCGCATAACAGAAAGAGTTTCCTCACAACATCTTCTGAAAACCCCTTCCACTCCAGTGACACCCATACCATCAATTATGTCTCTTGTAAGCCTGAATGGAACCTGCCAAAGTTGATGTAATAAGAGATGAAAAATGAGGAGACATATTATGCAGTGGCTGACGTAAGCAAACAAAGGGAAAGGAAAAAAGTAATCTTCATAAGGATTGGGACAAACAAACCCGCTCTGGTGTCTTAAGCATCAATCCCTGTTCAAAGGCAACACCAAGATCTATGTGAACAACTTCGGCAGTGGCTTGATCAATTAAGATATTCATGGCATGTCGATCTCCAAGGCCAACAATGTAACCAACCTGTATATGAAGCAAATTAGTCACTATTTCATCCAGGTGCAAGATAAGATAAGTCACATTGCATATGTGAAATCAGGCTGAATTTATTAGGAAGAGATCTTTTCAGAGAGAGAGAGAGAGAGAGAGAGAGTTAAAAGTGGGATTTGGATTTAAACTTAGCACATTGGGGTTCGAGAGTTATATAGTGTATCAGAGAGAACAATATCCACATTGATTCGGTTACATGATTGGAGTGATCCATGCTGAAACTGTTTTGGCAACTCAAAGTTGGCACATATTAGCAGGCAATGTCATCAAAAAAGACAAGCAAGATGAGCTTTTAGGAAAATTCTTCTATTTTCCAGTTGCTTGTGCTACAAGCACCATCTGTATTCAATACAAAAAAAAAAAAAAAAAAAAGGGAAAGATGGTCTAACAGACTTCCAAGCTGTATATAACAATGCTTCACTAAGGCTCCGTTTGCTTCGACGTAAAATGGTTTCTTTCATAAAATATTTTCAAGAAATCCATTTTCCCTGAAAATATTTTCCGTCGAAAACATTTTACGGCGTTTACCTTGCATACGGAAAATAATTTTTTTTATTATCTTTTTTTTTTTTATATATATATTTTTTCCACTAAGGTCCCCACTAGGACTTGCACTAGACTTGACCGGGACCGGCCCGAAACTTGACTGGGACACGCTCGAGACCCACCCGGGACCTGACCAAGACCCTTCCGGGACTTGATCGGGACGCGCCCGGGACTTGACCAGGACCTGCCCGGGATTCTCCCGGGACTTGACCGGGACCTGCTTGAGACCTGACCGAGACCCGCTCGAGACTTGCCCGGGACCCCGGCGGGACCTAACCAGGACTTGCCTGGGACCCGCCCGAGACTTGACTGGGACTTGACTGGGACTTGCCCGGGACCCGCCCAAGACTTGACCGGGACTTGCTCGGTCCCGGGCAGGTACGGTCAAGTCCCGGGCGGGTCCCGGTCAAGTCCCGGTCAGGTCCCGGGCGGGTCCTGGTCAAGTCCCGGGAGGGTTCGGGTCAGGTCCAGGGCGGGTCCCGGTTAGGTCCCGGGTGGGTCCCGGGCAAGTCCCTCTGGGGTCTCGGTCAAGTCCTGGTCAAGTCCCGTGCGGGTCCCGGTCAGGTCCTAGTCAAGTCCCGAGCGGGTCCCGGTCAAGTCCCGGGAGGGTCCCGGGCGGGTCCCGGTTAGGTCCCGGGCAAGTCCAGGGCGGGTCCCGGGCAAGTCCCGGTTACGTCCCTGGCGGTTCCTGGGCAGGTCTCGGGCGGGTCCCGGTCAAGTCTCGGGTGGGTCCCGAGCAGGTCCCGGTCAAATCCTGGGCAAGTCCCTGGCGGGTCCCTGTCATGTCCCGGTTAGGTCCCGGGCAAGTTCCAGTTAGGTCCCGGGTAGGTCCCTCCGGGGTCCCCAGCAAGTCCCGGTCATGTCCCGGTCAAGTCCCGAGCAAGTCCCGGTTAGGTCCTGGGTAGGTCCCTCCGGGTACCCGGGCAAGTCCTGGGTGGGTCTGGGGCGATTCCCAGTCAATTCCCGATCAGGTCCCGATCAAGTCCTGGGTGGAGCCCGGACAAGTCCCGACGAGGTTCTATGCGGGTCTTGGCAAGATCCATAAATTTAAAAATAAGATGCTCATAGTCGGAAAATGGTTTACGGTTTTCAAAACCGTAAACTATTTTCCTAAAATTAAAGAAGAATTTTCGGTCAAAAGGAAAATATTTTCCGTTGACCACTATTTTACGTCAAAGTAAACACTGTAAAATACAGAAATCATTTTCTGGAAATCATTTTACGTCGAAGTAAACGGAGCCTAAATAATGGAGGGAAAAATTAAAATGTCCTAGAAGGAAACTATGATAATTCACAAATAATTAATAGACCAAGATCAACGTAACCACGAGGGTATATCACACTGACCATGGAACTAGCAGCCACACTCCGTGTGTAAGCAAGTCTCTTCTCAAACCAGTCAGATGGTTGTAAAAATCTCTCCAAGAAAAAGTAATGCATGACAGGCCTGCATTAGGTGTCACGGAAAAAGGTGGCTAAGTAGAGATCTAGAAAGAGGAAAAAAGAAAATGGTTTCTTCCATCAAGAGAGAGGCTACCTGAAGTTCTCACAAACATCCTGAAATGCTTTGCGCTTGTCTTTGTCCTATCAAAAAGATCAAATTAATCATATCGATATGTTTACTTAAAGTGAACAATAATTACCAATTAAAGTGAGGAGTGATTTCTGAGATATGGTATTATTTACTTTGGGAACAGAATAGTTCACTAAAAGTACGTAATGGTCATGAGAGCACCGTACTATATGCTTTTGCTGTAGGTTTTTTCTTTAATTATTACATTAATGGCATGGTTTGAAATGCATTCATCAAACTGTTGATTAGGAAACTTAATTCCTGAACCGATTTTATTCTTGTTTTTATTGTCAGATTTTATTTTCAATATTGTTGTAATCTGCATTATCGATATTACCATAGAAATTTGTATTAGGTTTTCTATGCTTAAATGCCGAATAGCTTAGAAACTGTATAACTATAGCCACCAATTATTCTCAATATTATTCAGTAGGTGCTCTTTAAACTTTAGTATGTTGGGACCCTAATCATTTGGTAGCTATGGAATACATGAGTGTTCTGACAATGATGACCTTCTATTGTTTTACAAAATTTACAAAAAACACCAAAAACATAAAAAATGATACAGTAAACCAACTATTATTTTTTTTGATAAATAAGCAAGAATATCATTGAAAAGCGCAGATGGGCACAACCCAAGTACACAGGAAGTCTACAAAGACACCCCTTTAAAGATAATTTCTGCTAGGCCAAACCAACTATTATTATTATGAAAAAGCTAAGAAACATAAATGCACTTACATTTGTCATGTGCTCTCGGCATTTGGGAAATGACCAGTCACCTATTCCATAGCGACCATGAGCACCTCCATTTCTTGTGCTGCAATTTGAAGACGATAATTATATCATCTAAGGATCTCATAATCCAGGGATAAACTAAAAGATTGCACCTGTTGGAATTTAACTGACCTCCCAATAAGATATTCCCCAAGAGGAAGGGTGCCATCAACCCATTCTAGAACACCAGCACTTGGAGTAAAAGGAACGACCTATTTCATATAGAAGATGCAATTTTTTAAACTTAATGAACACTATAATTGTTACAATGAACATTAAAATTTCTGTGCATATATCCATGTAACAATTCGGAGAATAAATAAGCAATAATTGTACTCTTTTGTTCACAATATCCCATATACCCCAGAATCAATAAACTTAATAAAGGATGAGGAATACCAGAGTGAAGTCCTTCTATCAAGTTTTTTAAAAGTCAGATAAGCATATTGAAGAAAGAATGTGAATGCAGTGGTAGAAGTAACTAGGGCAAATGAAACTGTAGATATATTATTTTCTATACTCGACTATATAAAAGAGTTCATTCAAAAGAAAGAAGGAAAGAGATAATCCAATTATCAACAATTAACAGTAAGTGATAGAAACCTAATGGTAAACATGGATTCTTTCTCAATGGAAATCCAAGGCAATTTTCTTTCATGGAAAAGTTTGAAGGGGATTGACTCGTCATTCACTAGAACTAGGGGATTGACCGTCATTCATCAGAACTAGGGGATTGACCGTCATTCACCAGAACTTTCATGCATAGGATAAATGTGTTGAATTCATCCTTCAAATTTGTTCTCAACAATCGCTTCTATTAAATTTGAAAGGAGAAGATACCTTGTATGTACGTACTCCTAATCTTCTTTTCCATGTATCCCGATGATTCCGCAAAAAGGTATTAACTAAACCAAAAAATTGTTCCATAACCTGTGAAAGATTCAGAAGACAAAACTATTGGTGCAAATTGAGACATAAAACACACATCTCATGATCCCAGTATACATGCTAAAATCCAGTATTTTTTTAAAAATGAAAATCACAAGCGTCTCCACAAGGGAAAGACAAGGCAATGTCTTGCAAAACTGAGGTAAAGACAGCACTATTACAAAAGAAAAGCTATTTAGTACTCTCATACAACTCATATACAACTATGATGATGTGGCAATGAAAAGCAGCCTTTGAATCAATGGAAGCTTATAACAAGAAAAAATCAATTGTTGATTTTTACTGTCAATATCACCATAGTTATATGGCAATAGTATGAGTCTACTAAATAACACTTCTCCTATTACAAAGTATGTGTTAACTTGTCATAACTATAGATAGAACCAATCCCCAAAGGAAAATAGCAGGTATGCTGATGTTATAAATGTGACTAGGGGTTCTCTTTGTACACTCCTTGTGTACTAGGGTTGTGCTCCTTAAAATGTGCCAAAATTCAGAAAATAAGAAAAGGAAGAAGAACTCAGCAGGTGTTTGACACAAACGTAATGCCAACTTTAACACACTGTTAGAAGTAGCAAGAGCTGCACATTCTGCAAAGCATGGTCGCTTGGAACTTTACGCTTTCCAATCAGATTGATTTGAGACTTTTACATAATGCTTCTCAAAATTTTAATGTTAGATGCTAAGACAAAAAAAAAAAAAAAAAAAAACACAAATTGGGAGAGAGAGAGTTGGAATTCTTACAGCATCTTGTCGCAGATCATCATTTCCAGATTTTGCTAGCTGTCGATATTTGCGACCATCAGAACCTACGCATTCAACCACTTTTGGAGCATTAATACCGTTCATTACCCTGCATGTCTCACCAATATAAACTAGATATTACCATCACATCAAGTAATTCTGTTAAAGGAAAAAAAAAAAAAAACGAGAGTAGTGAACTGATTAAATTGATTTATATGGCTACAACATACATAACAGAATCTGCTAGTCCTTTGAAGTATGGAAAAGAGCCTTCATGATACTGACAGCTACGATCAACTGGAAAGGTAGCTGTCACAACTGGTACCTGAAGATCCGACATAAATGCAATAGCTTTAAAGTTTTAGTACCTTAACTATGGGATAGAAAACGAGAAGTAATGCAAGATCAATTACACAATGTTGCATCAAAATACAGGACAAGAAGCAAAAAAAAAAAAAAAGGTGCTTCTTGACATACACAACACATCATCATGCATGAATCTCAAAAGAAGCACATAAACCAACGAACTCTTTGGCGAATTAGCATAATTTCGTAGAGCTTAAGGTTAACATTTTCCATTCTAAGTACAAAAAATGAATCATCTGCGAAAGGCGGAATTGACAAAGAAATTAAAGTAATGTTTGGTTTAATACTTTGGGAGTGCCGTTTAGGGCTGAGTGGGGCATTTTGTTTAACATAGAAGCGTTGCAACAAAATAAAACTGGTCCTTTTAAGTAACTTTGACCTGCATTTCATAGCAGTCATCTGACAATCATGTAATGATGCTATTGCTGAGAAATGTATGATCTGTAAAGGAAAGCCCTGGCATAAGATACATGAGAACAAATTGACAGAGTAGATACCAAAATATTTTAATGTACAGAGTGAGAAGGAAGATATGCATGCCCAGCCAACCAAATATCTGAATTCTGTTTCGTAATATCATTCAAGGAAAACTTTAGATGACTGTTTTGGTTAGCATCTTTACGATGTATATACAAATTAGCCCAAGGATATGTATGTGCCTGTACACGTGGCTGTGAGTATAGGAGGAGTGAGGGTTTGCAAAATGTCTTTTAGGTGCTTGTGTTACCTTTTGTACTTGATGAAATTATAAAACAGAAGGCCTAGAAACCAGACAGCAGGATAGTAGAATGGCTAAAATAGCACAGTTAGAGAAACAAATAACAGCATCTAGCTACCTACGTATCTACCAAGCTACCTTGTTTTTCTTTTTACACCTCTCCTTCACACTATCGTTCTCTCATTATGGAAACAGAGTCAGGTTCACAACCCTTCATCATATCTATACAAAAACACCAAACTACAGATGACAGTTTTACACTTACTAGTTCCAGCTGTCGGAGACTACGTATTTCTCTTGGTAGCGTCATCTTTTTATTGGTATCCTGTTGACACAATCTAGTTAGGTAGGCATCAATAAAACAGAGATTCAGCTTCCACGCTAGGAAACCACAAAAATTGAGTTTCTAGCTACCAAATTGGAAGAAAACAAATTCCGAATTCTAAATCTATTTGACTAACCTCTCTCCTTGTTTCTAGTTCTGCAAGTTTGATATAAATCTCCACCATTTGTTTCATCTATACACATATTGAGAAAGTTACATCATGGTTAGTTAATATAAGTTTCTACATACGAATGGAATCTTACAGAGATACATTTATAAAAGTCAAAATGAAGGAATTACTTGTCTTATAATAGCCCCATGATATGTTGATAATTCTTCTAATAGCTTTTCTGCGGCAATTTTTTTATCCAAATCCACGACAAATGAGTTTCTGCTTCGCTGTTTATCCTTGATACGATCACCATTTGCCAGAGCTAGAAGCTAGTGTTGACACAGAAAGATAAGTAAAACAATTAAAAATAGAAGTGCAAAAGGCCACATTTACAATACATCCAGTCAAACAAAGCATGGGCCAATATGATAAATTTTGATAAGTAATAATTTTTTTATAAGTAGGGTGAATATGATAAATATTTGGTGATGAGGTGAAGTAAGGTCCTAGTTTCAAGTTAACTTATCAGTTGCCATAGAGAAGTAAATCAGAAAGCAAATAGCACAGGAATGAAAACCGTATGCCATGCAATATACTTTAGATCAGTAAAAGTAGTAGAACTTATACCTGAAAGATTGTGTGGTATGGATGGTCAATGGCCATTTTCTTCACCAGAGAAACCAAAGCAAACTGTATAGAACAACAACCTGGTTAAAAACAAACCTCCATCTCATAAGACTAAAAATACCACCTCAGTTTTCAAACCTGAAAATTATAAGGCCCTGAATGGTCCTTTGAGCTACCCATTCTTGATGCAATTTGGTACACTAAAGGTATGAATTTGTAAGACTGAACCTACAAGCATATTAAATAATGCATTAGACAACCCAGAAGATAAATTATATATATATATATATATATATATATATATATAACAATTAATTAATAACTCTGCCTTTAATGCATACCTCATTAATTGTGCTAAGCATACTATTTACAACATTTTGTCTAGAAAAGAGAGTGAACCACAAGGAAACTAGTCGAAACACCTGAAACCACATATGTTAGATCCTCGAAGGAAGTTAAATTCACTAAAAAATAACAATGAAGATATTTTCAACAACAAGAAATATGAAGAGATCCACGCAGTAAATATAATAAATGGGAAAACATCCTACTAGCATTCGAGAGGTGAAAACTTCATTTCATTTAAAACTTATGCAGAGTAATTCAGATGCAGTGTCATATATTCTCATGTAACATGATTCCAAGCCTTTTAACGTTATACACTTCCCCAACCATATAATGCAGAACAGATATCAGTTTAATCAAGCAGAGGACTTTGACGAATAAGTGCATACCACTCTTACATCATATTTGTCGCCTATAACCAAACAACGTTTATATCCCTCCAATGCGAGGCTGAGAAAATTGTCTCTGTCATCCTGCACAGTGAAAGGGGACCAATAAAATAATTTGGATTGATTTACATCAAACAACAGATTGTAGGCTTAAATTCGTGTCTGTATGAATGTGCATCCATGTAGTAAAAATAAAAAATAGATTTTCAAGTATGATTCGCTAGCTACACCATCTAGTGGATTTAATACATAAACAACATTTTAGATTCATATGCTCCATTTCTGACCATTCAGGTCACCAAAGTCCTGTTCAGCAGAGCATGACATAGACACACTCACACACAATATTTGAAGAAAACGAAGGAATAACATCAATACCTGCAATTTTTCAGCCTCTTCCTTGTCCATGGTCAGTTGCTTTTGCAACTCTTGTATTTTTAAAGAGTAGTCAGTCTTCTCCCCCTAAAATATTGTATATGTAAATCTTATTAAAAAGGAAAAGCAACTTAGCAGGCAATTAATACCACTATGAAAAGAACTATACATGAATCACTGGAAATGGAAATGGATTAAGGGTTGGAGTTTACCTTTGATGAACTTTTTACACGTTTAATTAGTGCCTCCAACTCTTTTGTCTGCAAAATAAACATAATCGAGAATAGTACAAATATAAAGTGTAACTTAGAATTCCAAGTCTAAGTTTGGTACCTTATGTTTCCTTAAACGCAGTGCCGCTTGCCACTCATTAGAGGCAAGTCTTTCCTCGTAACTCCTAAATAGAGCGTCTGCATAATGTGCAAGATGAAAATGAGTTTGGCTTTGTCTTTCGATGGACTTTTTGTTTGTAGTCTTCTGATCCTCAGCAAGTGAAACTGCAGGCTTCAAATACTTCTCTAAAATAGTTCTGGAGCTGCATTATTCAACACAGACATTGTATGTGAAAAGTTAAGAAAATCAGTAAATTAGTGTTTTTGAACACATAGATGGCACCCAAAACAATTTTTCCGAACATATGAATTTGGTATATAACTTGCTAGATCGAGTTTCTGCCAGCCACTTCCCAACCAAGCGATATACATCTGAAGCCTCTTCATTCGACTCATAATTTTGTATGATATATTTTGCAAGGCTGATAGCCATCCCATCCTGACTTTGGGCACGCAAAAGCTTTGCTTCTTCAAGCTGCAATTACAAAATAATTATAGCCATGCAGGTGATAACTATATCTGAGCAATGTCTCAGTAACACAGAAAAGAGGCATGTCACACTTTGAATATGAAATCCAAGTATTTGAATGGCTAAAAGTGAAGTTTCTATAAAAAAATCAAAATTCTTGATAGTTAGTTTGTTCTCTATTTCAATTTAGGATAATGATTAGGAAAATTGCCTTCTTTTCACTAGGCAGAAAGAAGGGCCCATATAAAGCTTCTTTGCGAAAGTGTAGCCAATGTTCTCAGGAAGAAAATTACGCTGTTCAATAGTTATAATTAAAGGAAATTCATATAACATCACAAAAAAGTCAAATTCCAACTTTCGTGTTGGAAGCATATTGGAAATGGTGCAAAATTGTGGAATGGTTGCCCACAATATGCAAGGCACTATGGTATCTATGGATAGGAAGATGAAGCACTAGGCAAGTGAGGCTCATTACAGAAGCTCAAAATGATGAGTATCTAATATCTGGAGATCCAGAAGATGATTTTTCTTTGGATGAAAGATGATAAATTATCCCTCCAGAAGGAAGTGCCAACACTTGCTATCACTTGTAACCTGAACTCACCCTATTACAGGTCCAAGACTAAGATCAACTAGTCTAAAACTACTCGACTGAATATATACTTCATCAAAACTAAATTATTAATCAAATGCAGGGAAAAGAACATGGATTAAAACATATTATTGGAAACCGAGATTAAAGCTTAAATACCAACTACCAGTATGACCATGCAGAGTCGATAGCAATATACAAATTCAGGTTCTCAACAGTGTACAATTCATACAAATTTTTAAAATTCCTTAAAATATCAAAAGGTGAAACTCTACCCTTCCAAGCCAGTACAAGGATGAGTTTTGCTCTCCGCTTTCAACACAGAGGAACTTAAACTCATGCAAAGCTGCAGCTGCTTGAGAAAACCTGGAGCCCTGTAAAACAAAGAAAGATTTCAGAAAATGGGATAAAGTCATGATTTGCAGATATAAATATGTTGATGATACCTTACGAAGAGTGGATGCAGATTGCAAAAGATGTTGCATCTTAGAGTCTTTACAACTTATGATTTGAAGTAGAACTCGCCTGAATGCTATAAATGGCTCCAACAGATTCATATGTAGCTGTGTTCTTTCCAAAATGGAGTTCCAATCCGTATTCAGCCATGACAACTAGTTGACAGTCAAAAAATTCTATCAGAAGACCAGAATATCTTTTTCCCTTCCTGATATTTTTATTTCTACATATTATTTTTAAAATAAAAGATCTATTACAATTTACAAGGAATCAAACTCTTCAATATACTAAGAAAATAGAAAAAGTCCAAGTGTTTTATAGAATCAAAAGACATGCAGATGCTTGCTCCTCATTTATCCTGAAAGACATGTATAACAAAAGTACCTGGTCTGAGGTTGGAATTACAGGTTCAGAAAATACTTTTTGCTTCTTTGGATAGTATTTTATTCTCTCACATGGAGATGTTGTCCAACGTAAATCCCAAGCCATGCCAAGATGATAAAAGATCTGCGTAAGGGCACATTGACATAGCAGAAAATTGAAACAGGAACTGTATAAAAGAAAAAAGAAAAAAAAGAAATGATACTTTCCATCATGATCAGCAAAAGATGAAGAACCAGGCACCACAAGTGATCTAGGTTTTTAAATTTCAAGGCTTTCCTAACGAGGTAAATATATACTCAATTTGTACCAATCAACACATTCCAGACTGTGTTGGTATCTGCCAAAACAAAATTTATTAAAAGAAAAGCTGTTCAATGCATCTGCCTAGTTTTCTAGAAGCTCGGAAACTACCAGGATTGACTAAAATCTCTGCTAATTATCCAAAGAGAAGCATGCCAATATTGGAAAGTGTCACCATTTATGATTTGGACTAGATTCCAAAGACTTAGTACTAATATATGATTCAAAATTTACATGGCCACATTTGCAATTGGCGTACATGTTAGGGAGCATTGTATCCGAGGTATATTGCATACCTGGAGTTTGATTATTGTCGAGTAGATGTATTCAGTGCTCTCTTCGCTTGCACGAGAAACAGACAACACAAGCTCCTAGAGTCATTGAAACATAACTAGATTACATAAAGTCCAGTTGCTGGTTTACAGATATGAAAAGTCTATAAATATTACCTGCTTCGAATCTTTTAGTTTTCTATGAAAATCGTCAAAATCTCCCTCCTGCAATGCCCTCAAGCAACTAATTTTCCAAAAGGAAGAAAAGAAAAGATTGCATTAGCCACAAGTCAATGGAAACATGTTCTTTTCCTGTTAAGTGCACTGAATATCTTTTGACACGTCCATACATCTATACAATATCCCATCTCTGTGGGTGCTGAGAAACACTGAAAATCATAGTTCTAAGTGCGATGTCATCATGCGCTACTTGCTAATATTTTTTTATGCTTTGTTTAAAATCAATAACCTATGCAGTATATACTGCCATGTCGCAGCATAGTTCAATTGAATTGTCGCTTTTTGCAATATATTGGAGGGCAAAATGGTTTCTTTACTAGATAACACATACATCAGGAGTATCTATTGTAAATCAACATATTTACTATTTAAATGTCTACAATATACAGCTATTAAACACAAGATCAAACCAAATTACCTGTGCAGATTTTCATTGAAATGATCATTTTTTATATGCAGACTTGAAGATGGAGAATTAGCTTCCACATAAAGCAAGGAGAAATCCCAGTTTCCTGCTCGCCAAGCAGCTTCGTACTGCAAACAGTTCACAAACAAAAACAAGGAAAATGAGAAAGTTTGCATCAAATTAACTTGCAAAACCAGAAAGACAAAAGTGATATACACTGGTAATCACCCCTTTACAACAAGGCAGAAAAACAGAAAAAAGAAGGCAAACCTGCAATTCAGTAAATTCCTGATCATGCTGAAACTGACCCTTTCGAGATGTCAATCCTTGGCAATACAGATCGAGCACATGCATACAACCAATTTGCTGCAAAGATCTAATCAGCCCTTTGTAAGGTTTTCTTTGTGTTATCTCATCTTCCAATTGGAACTCTGATAAATGATCTGTTGGTTGAGTACATTCCAGTGACAAATATCTGGAACTACCACCTGTTTGTACTGAGGCATCTGATCGCACTTGCAAGTCATAGTATTCAAGGGCCTTGCTCCAATTCCCCTCATGCTCAAAGGTAATCATTTGAGAGACCAGCTTTTGACGCCATCACCAAAAAACCACAAAAAGTGTAAACTGTAAGAATATACTAATGTTCTGAATGTACATGCTAATTACAAACTAACATATACAGCCAAACTATCATGCACAGAAAAAAGTTATAAATTCAGATTTTCATTTGACCGATATACACATTTGGATAGGAGTGTATGTCTCGGTCCCGGTCAGCTACCCATCACAACAGAAGAACTTATGAAAATTATCATCGAGTCTTCATCTTTACAGTTGCAACTAAAGTTCAGCCATTTAGTAATGGAAATCAAATTGAAGCATGCTATTTGGAATCAAGTCCAAAAGACATCAGTTGATTGGATGACTTCAATCACTATTTACACAATGCCTTCTTCAGAACGTTTCATGAAAATTTCACTATCCAAGGAATTTGGTCAAAATAAGACAGCCAAATCATCTATCAAGTGGTATATGTACACTTTGGTATTTCAACTGACTAATTAACAAAACTATATGGAGGATCCATTCAATGGAGGAGTATCAAGCCTATAAGACAAAATTTCGAATATTACCACAAAGTTTTGGCAGGGTAACTAAAATCTCAACCAAACGAAAGGTGGTCAAGTCTAACTGAAAGTAGGATTTGATTATACAAGGTAGAAACAGCAGCTTGACATTAGCTAGATACATCAGACTTTAATGAAAACACACATGCAATAAATAGGTCAAAGGGGTGGCCAACAGGGCACTTATTAAAGAGAAATATGTAGTCACAACCATTAGATACTCGGTAAACCCCACATAGACGACTCAACTCGAAAAAGCTTGGTGTAAATTTAAACATGGAGAGGAAGCTTGTCATCAATCATTCATTGATGAGAAAAGCACCTGCAATTCTCGTAAAATAAGCAACACACACACAAGTGAGGGTTGAACTATTGGTCCTTTTTCTCCCATTTTCCCCCTTTTGTGTTTTTAGGTCTGTTCGTCCTTTTTTTGGCAAGGGGCTGATGGCATGCAACAATCTCATCTCAAAGTGGTAGAAAAAGTGAAAATTTCCACAAGCATAACATTCCAAGTAGTACAACACACACTCGATAAGCTCTAGGGCACAACAGATACTAATAATGGAAGAGAAAGGACTTTCAAAGAGGCAAATATATTGACTAACCTTGTGCGACTGGATGATCCCATATAAGCTGTCAGGTTCATTGATTTGAGTGACAGCTGAGACAAGTATTCCAACGTGAAGTGGTAACTAGTGATCAAGAGTACCCAAACAAAAAATGAATTACGAGAATCTTGCAAAGACGTAAGACCACAATAAAAGTAAAAACAGTCCTAATGTAGTATTTCTAACTCAGGAGCTAATTCAAGCAAAGCGCAAAACATATACCATAAACATGATCCTGGATAACAGAAACAAAAATTCAATCCAGCAAGGGCGTGGCACACAATATCTCCATGGGAATTACCATTTCTGTGTGGGAGAAATCTGGGCTCCCTAGTGTGAGGCTGTTGAAATGCTCTTCACACCAATGCTCAACATGCATCATAGCCGTAAAATACGAACCACAAACCTGTAAGGTACACAATCCATGTCACAGAAACTATGAGATAAATGCTAAAGTAAATGAGGCACCAAAATTCAAAACACAACATAAATAACAAGAAAGTATGGAAACATCAATACTCACGACTGCTGATTTAGCAACAACGAGGTAATCAATGCAAAGCCAATAAACCTGGGAATGAATGTAACTTGTCAGGAAAAGAACTAAAGAGAAAGGAAATTGACACATTTCACGAACTCAAGTTAAACAAGGACTTAATCCCAACCAAAATCCAAACATTTTTAACGCTATTCCAACTACCACAACAGTGTACACACACATCCATATGTTTGTCTGCATGTAGCATAGAAGAGAATACCTTGTCCCATAAAGCTGTTGACATTGCCACCACACTTGATGTAGCAACTGAATCTCTAGCCCTTGCAGATGCGGAACGGGATTTTGAGCTATAACTTGAAGGCTTAGCACACTGGAGACCAAAGCATAATTAATCTTTTTTGGCCAACACTTTTATTTAAAAGAAATAAAAAGAAATAAATAATAAAAATAATAATAAAAAAACTGCAAACAACCTAAACGAATGTTCACATTCAGTGGGCTGATTATCATACGACTAACCCAAACAATAGAAGCAAAAATATAATGATTAGCAAAAACTTTGTCAAGTATATGTGAACACACCAATTTATCTTCTTCTTTTTTCTTTTCTTTTTTTCACAGATAACAACATCAATATATAATCCAATAAGAACTATTTTTTTAATACTTCACCATTTGAACCAGTTAAAATAACATATTGTACTTTGTAAAATTAATTTCACTGAAGTACCTATTTTAAGTTAGGGCTATTGTCTAGAGTAATGTTCAGAGTATCATGCTCTTTTTTTTAATAAGTAAAATAATTCATTAAAAGCGCATAGGGCACAACACAAGTAGACAAAAAGTGTGCAAGAGAAAGACAGCCAGCAACCCAAGAAAGAGAAAATAGAGTACAACAATCTACAAAGTAGAGATATTTCATTGAGAAAGCACAAAAGGGTGCAAACGTAGTACATGGGAAACATAGAAGAGAATCCCCTAATCAATAGAAAAAGAAGAACAAAGGTTCAAAAAGCTAGAAAAACTAGAAAAAAGCAAACTATTAAGAGCTGCTATCTATCTCTAAAGGGAACTGAATATAATCATTTTCATATAAAACTAGGACCAACTAATTCCTTCTAAGACTTAAGTAATGATCTTTACAACTTACAAATTATGAGATGAATGTCTTCATCTTGCGACTCAAGAACAGTGTAAAGACAAAAATTAGTTATTTTCCTCAAAACTCTTTCTCAATAAGCATAACTTCAAAAAAAAAAAAACAAAAACAAAACAAAACTTTCTCCAACAATCTAACAGATCCCTTATAATTTCTTCTCTCCACCATATATTTTCTGATAACTCAAATAAGATTTAATAAATAAAGCATAATATATTACGAAAAAAGAAGACATCACATAGACATGAATTAAGTGAACAAGGAAAGATATGTTTGAAAGAACAATATTTTATTTATCACAGGTTACCAAATTTGAAACTTCAAATCTGAGAAAAACTAAGAACTCAAGAAGCATCAAACCCAACCAACTAAAAGGATAGATCAACAAACTCACCTTAGAACTTTCACTCTTCGATGATAGAGAAGATCTTTCCATGACATGACATAATCTAAGTTCATTAAGGGCATTCAAGAAAATTTGAATCGATTTGATCAGCTTATTGGACTCTGTGAATATATTTTCGTGCACCTGCATGTGAGACAGAGTTAACAAAGCAACTTTGTTTGGACAACAACACAAAAGATAAAGCAGACCGGAACACCACACATGCATGACTAACCATAAGATTAAGCTAATAATATAATTCACTCATACTTGTTTGTTATTGAAATGCAATATTGGACTAATTTAGTATATTTTGAATTTATTTTATAAGTAATTCAACTCTATTAAAAGCACAGAGGGGTGCAACCCTAGTACATAGGAAATATACAAGAGACCCCTAATGTATAGAGAAAGAAAAACAAACTTCAAAAACTCTAAAAAATTAGAAACGGGCAAGGTATTGAATGCTACTATTTGTGTAAAGAGACAGGAACATCTTTTTCAGCTCTAACATCTCGTTCTCACGATCTTAAAAGTTCATTGCCTTCTGCTCACTCCATATACACCACATTAACCACAAGGGAGCCAACCCCCACACTTCCAAAGCAGCAAGATGTCTCAATTGCCTTCTCAAACTCACCAACAACTCTCTCACCCTACGAAGCATAACCCATGAAACACTAAACAACTGGAAAAGTGAACTCCATAGTTCTCTTGCAACCTCACAATGAAGGAAGAGGTGATCAATAGATTCCCTACTTTTCTTACACATACAACACCAATCTACCACATAACATTCCTCTTTTGTAAATTATTTAAAGTCAAGATTTTCCCTAAAGCGGCGGTCCACACTAAGAACACCACTCTCGATGGAACCTTAACTTTCCAGATACTCTTCCAAGGGAAAGGGAACTTACCGAAGTAGATCACACATGATAGTAAGACTTCAATTCAAAAAATTTCATTTTAGAAGGAATTCAACAAATTTTATCCTTGCCTCCTTATTGTACTCTTTGAGAATACAACTCAAAGAAAGCAGAGATAACTACCACCTCCCAATCATGCACAAGTCTTGTAAAGAAAATATTCCAATAAATATTTCCATTCCGGAACCACATATGAACTGCTACCCACACATCCTTACAACGTGCAACACATTATAATTCACTATAATTCTGGATAAGAAAACTTCAAAGGCTGCTCCCCACACCATAAATCATACCAAAACTGCACAATAAATCCATCTCCCACCTCATACCTAACAAAGTAAGAAAAACTTTCCCACCCCTTCTTAATACATTTCCACACTCCCACACTATAAGGCCCCGGAGCCTCCTTGGAACACCAACCTCCCCTCAAGCTAACATATAGTGTCCACCACTGATCTCCACAAAGCCTTCCTCTCAGTAGCATACTTCCACAACCGCTTACCCAAAAGGGCCCAATTAAACTGAGTTAGATTTTTCACCCCTAAACCCCTTGAAGGTTAGGAGTACAAATCTTCGACCACTTTGCTAAATGAAATTTAAACTTATCCCCAATACCCCCCAAAGAAAATTCCTCTAAGGCTTTTCCATTCTATAAGCCACTCGTATCGGAATAGGAATAATATGTTGGTAAATTAGAAAGAGTGCTTTTTATCAAAGTCAACATCTCCCTTAGATAGATAAAGCCTCTTCCAACCCGCTAAGCGATGTTCCATCTTCTCAATAATGTCATTCTAAATGGTAGAAGCCTTGTAAGAAGCTCCCAAAAGAAGACCCAACTACTTCATCGGCAACAAAGCCACTCTACACCCAACTATCTCCTTCTTGGAGAAATTTATCTTCAACCTTGACACCACTTCAAAGCATAAGAATACACACCGCAGGTTACGAAGTTTGCAAACAATAAATGTGACACTATTATCTCCTCATGATTTTTCGATCCCATCAAAAATTCCCAGAAGAGTCGGTTGTCCATAGTAGCAAGCATCATCCTACTCAAAGCCTCCATAACAACCACAAATAGAAAAGGAGATAATGAATCCCCTTGTCTTAATCACACAAGCTACTTAAGACACCAGATGAAGATCCATTAATAACAATGCAAAACCGCATCGTAGTCATGCAATGTTATATCCAAACTCGCCATCTCTCCCCAAAGCCACACCTCTTCAACAAGTATAACAGAAACTCCCATTTAATATGATCATAGGCCTTCTCCAAATCCAAATTACACAATACTCCTGGTTTCTCAGGTTGAATATGACAATCTAGACATCCATTCCCTGCCAAAACAGAATCCAGAATTTGTCTACCTCTGAGAAACGCATTCATAGAACTTGAGAAATCTTCCCAATATTGATTTCAATCTGTTTGCCACGACCTTAGAAATAATTTTAGGGTAAATGTATCATGAATCCCTGAGTCAAGGAGCGATTTGAAACTATTCTCTCACTTTTAAAAAATTAACTTTAACTGCTTGATTTGTAGGACCCACATAGGTGCAGGTGAGAGTCCTAGAGATCCAATGGTTACTTTTCAAAAAGAGAGGATGGGAGAAGGATGAGAGAATACTAAATAGCATTTCTCGATATTAAATTGACTAGGAACTCACTCAGCAATTAAAAAAAAAAGTTATCAAAAGAGAGAGAAAGGAAGAAAAGGTTATTGGTTTAAGTTTTATAGTTCTTTCAGCTTACCGTCCTTGAGCTATTGCACCCCCCACACACACCCCCACCCCCCCGCCCCCTAAAAAAAAAGATTGACAATGACACAAATAATTATCTAAATATTCTATTGACTTCAAGAGTCAAATGGAAACAAATATATATATATATATATATATATATATATATATATATATATATATATATATATAAAATTGGAACTGACCAAATAACTTAAGAATACAACCTGCACTGAGATAATTTTATGAAGATCCACATCCATATCTTTCCTGCCAGCCAGATTGACAATAACACTTGGCAACAGAAGCTCAGCAACTTCAGCTTTCAGCAACACTATATCTTGACATAATCTGCAAACCAGATGTGAACCTAATTAATCGAGGATGTTAGGCAACCATGAAGAAACAAAAAACAAAAACACAACTTGATTTAGGAATCCACAGGTTGTTTCTTTGAAGTATAAATACAATACCTTAGAATTACATCATTGCAATAGCCAATAAGCGTGTACACAAGTGGACAAATCCACATGTCAAAAGCTTTACCATGTGTCACCCATACAGTAGATTTCTCCAACGAATATGCTTCAGCTGATAATATAAGCAGTCATATTGATGCATATTCAAAGGACTAATCATAGAACAAAAAGTATAAAACCCAAGCAAAAACAAAAGGGAGGTTTATACCCCAGAGAATAAAGTGACATACCAGAGCAACAAAAGCCGAATACATGATGCATAAATACAATTCCAAATTGGCAATCCTGATGATCACTTGTCAACTAATACACTCCAATTTCCATCATTCATTTTCACTTTGTTATCACCAGATGAGCCCCATGCTTACTCAACAATTTGTCAGAAGTACTTCAAGGCCAGTTCTATGACAATGTATAAATGTGTTTGTGGGTGGGTGGGTGGGTGGAAATATATAACTAATGCACATTTAAACCCCATCAATTCAAGGAAATGATAAAGGATCATAAAACAAGAAAATACCAGATTTAGTCATCTCAATAGAGAGAACAGAACAAAGAATCAAACTAGATTATAAAGAATATGGACAAAAAGAAGGGTAGAAAGAGAAGAACACTTAAAACTCAATAAGGAAAAAAGCTTCCAACTTTACATGCCAAACATCGCATGACCAAAATAAATAAGCTACAAAAATTAGCATCCATGTACCTTTGAACTTCCTTTCCAGATCCAAAAGGAACTTTTCCACTAGCTCAATATTAATACCCTTGGAATGAACCTACAAGATGAATATTTAGTTAGGGACAGTAAAGAAGACAACACCAAAAAAGAGTTACTTAAAATGTTGACCATTTAGTTAAGGACAATATAATGGAATTACAACTGTAAAATAGCGCGCAAAAAGAAAGCAGAAAACCATGTTAAATCTATCTTCCAAGGGCATTAATATTGAGCTGACATTCTGAACTGTAGTATTTCTTCCCCACCATTGTAGTATTTGGGTCTCCCTCTGGGTGCTCATTTCAAGTCAAAAGCTATTTGGGATGGGGTAGTGGAGAAGATGGAAAAAAAGATTGGCAAGTTGGAAAAAGATCTATTTATCTCAAGGTGGCCGTCTAACTCTTATCAAGAGCACGCTTGCCAGCTTACCTATGTATATCTTGTCCCTTTCCCCTTACCAGCCAGTATGGCTAGAAGATTGCTCATATTCAAAGGGATTTTCGTTGGGATGGTGTTGATGGAGAGCATAAGCTCCATCTAGTGAAATGGAAGTCTGTTTGCTCCCCAGTTCGTAGAGGAGGGTTGGGTGTGAAAAACCTCTTGCTGATTAATAAAGCTTTATTGGGTTAAATGGCTTTGGAGATTTGCTCAACAAGAAAATTCTTTATGGAGATAGGTGATTGTGGAGAAGTATGGGATCTAGAGAGGGGGTTGGTGTTTTAAGGTAACTTGAGTGCTAAAAGGAGTGGGTCCATGGAGGAATGTTAGAAATGGCTAGGGGCGTTTCTCGAACTTGGTCTCCTACACAATAGGGGGCGGACCTTGCCTTCGTTTCTAGCAGGATGTGTGGTGCGAAAAAGCGACTCTTAAGCCCCTATTCCTAGAACTCTATTCTATAGCTTGGGACATAGAGACCTTAGTGTCAGATTACATGGACTCTTCCGGAACTTATGTCCATTAGAACCCAAATTTTCTTGGGGCGGTCAAGGATTGGGAGCTTGAGTCCTTTGTTGCAATCTTCAATCTAGTATAAACATCAAAAACTCACCCAAGAGAGATATACGCATCAAAAGCCCATTCAACTATCGGAGGTCCCTACTATCTATCCACTTTTTGTGATTTTAGATATGACTTGTTTTATACATCTTGAGTTCAGCATCCAAAGTAGAATCCAGATATCAAAAACATCACATTCAAACAGCAAGCAACATCTCCCTCCTTTTTTTTTTTGTCTGTGGCTAAACGACCTGTTGTTTCACCCGTTGTTGAACAACTTGCCATTTTGCTCAGTGATATACAACATGTCATTTTGGACCATTCCAAATGATCAGTTGTTTGCCATCAACACCGGACCAACTTGTTTTTGTCCCCGATCAGAATCTCCATGTGCAGCCGCATGAGATCGTGCTGCCGCCATTGAAAAACTATCTTCTTAAAATAACACCTAGAAACAACCGTAAAACCCAAAAAAGACTACCTTTATCAATTAAATTCAACAAAACAAACTAAATCTCACTTCTAATCCACGGATCTCCTCCACTGTTCGTAGGTCGCACTTGACAAAACACCCCAAAAGAAACAAAACTAAAACGATCATAAACGGACCAGAGAGCCATTAATGAGGTGCATTGCAAGCTAACCAAAGAACGGGGACATTTGCTCTATGCGGACATAAGCATCTGTATGGCTTACGTCAACAACTGTATGACACTGTGTTTCCCTGTATTTTTCTGAATTGTTGCTAAGATTCGATTTGCTCTAATACCAAATTAAAATAGTATATCAAGTGTTGGAAGTCCCACATTGCTTGGGCATTAAGGAGATGGACCATTTATAAGGTGAGGGGAAACCTCAACTCTTGAGCTAGCTTTTGGGTTGAGTTAGGCCCAAGACCCATTTCTAATATCAAGAAACGAGTGAAAAATAAGACTAAAGAAAAGTGTCTGAAAAGAGAGCACACCAGAAATTTAGAGTTCTCGTGCTTATGTATTATTTACAATGGCCACACATAGTACGTGTACATAAATGCCCTCTAGTATTACAATAATAAAAATAACTCTTAACCACCGAAATTCACTCCTCAAAAATAACTTTGAATCATCATTCATGTCGAAATTCCGTTATAAACCAATGAAAAGCAGTGATGCTGAGGAAGCTGATATTGATGCCAGCAATAAATGCAACAGGATACCCTACCACAATAAGACTTCATGCATCAAGACCAAAACAAGAATCTTTCACCCATATTGCCAAAAAAATCTTATAGAATTTTATAAATTTAAAATTGATATTAAAAAGTAGATATAATAAATAGAAGAATGCTTGCCTCAATAAGAGACCTCTCATAAGAATCAAATGACGTTAAAGCTCTTTGACCACTTTCAGTTGAAAGTATTCCCTGGTTGATGGGGTGAAACAAATCATAAAAACATAAGTAATACACTACAGAACCAGAAGATAACTTAACAGGAACTAAGTCAATCTTGCAAAGTAAAACACCTTTACATGAAGTTTCCTTAGTGACTAAATAAGATCATCCACAAGAAAGGCACAAATGCACAGATATCCTTTTTCAAACAAGGATTTGAACATGCAGGTCCTAAAAATAGCTTTCCTACATGTACACTCAACTGACATGAACATAAATAAAGTCTAGAAATGAATGAAAATAACATGTCATTTGCCTCAAATTCCAGGAAATAATGCAATCATTATAATGGCACCCAACATAACTTTAAGGACTACCCAGTAGTATATTACTTTGCCAATATCTTATATCTTTATATAAAAGCATCTAGCCATCTAGGTAATCATTTCAACTAAGAGCACCAACCCAATCTTTTACATATATACTATCCTCGTATTGTCATTTTTTTTACAAGTTCACCAGGTTTAAAAAATGTACTTTCTAATTTTTCTCATATCTATTCTAAATTTTCGAACAATAACAATATAACTGAAAAGCCATATCATTTAGACTCAATATAGTTTTAAATCCTAAATTCATATCCTTGACAAGGATTTCATCATTTTTATCAAAAAAACTCCTCTCCTCTACCTTATTCCCATCCTCCTAAGAGCACTAGCAGCAGACTCCCTATAGCACATTCCCTTTCCTATGTTTAGAGAAAATCTAAAAAATCACCCACATCAGAAGCCCTAAATATAACCAACATTAAATGGCATCTACAATGTTTCCCAATGCATTGGGAAACACTGTAGATGCCCAATGCATTATTAAATTATAAAAAACTGATTCTCCCTCCTCTCTCCTTCACATGTCCCAACAATTCTCTCTCCTCTCTCATTGATTGCAATGATAAAAAGAAATAGTATTTAATTCATATAGAGAAAAATAAGGGAATCTATTGTGAAGTGTTTTTGTATAGGGAATCAAAAAGTAATTTTATTCCCTAAATTGAGGAAAAATGGTTGGAAGCTGCTGCTAGTGCTCTAAGATCTCTAACACTTTCCATTAACCAAGCCCTAGCTTTCATTTCCCTCAATCAGCATTCATCAATTATTACTCTAGTCAGCATAGGAAGGCTCTCAGTTAAACCTTCCAATGAGTTTTTTTGTTAACAATTTCATTTGGTTTAACTTTTACAATGGAATTCAAAATCTATTCGGTCTAACTTTTACAATGTTTTAAGGGTTAAATACACTTAAACCCCCTAAACTATCAGCCATCTTCAAAAAAGACCCATGAACTGACAAGTGTGACACTTAGATACATCAAACTGTCATTTCGTGGCAAAAATGTCACTTTATTATGGTTAACTTCACTTAGGACTCCTGAACTGCCACGTGTTTTGAGAAGATCCCCAAAATTTTAAAAAATCTCAATTTCAACCCCTCTGAACTTTCAATTTGATGCAATTGACCCCCTTTCGTCAATTTTTGCCGTTAAATCCTAACGGAAACCACTATAAAGATCAAATTACCCATCAAATTTTTTAAAATTTTAATTTGAAATTAAGGGTAAATTTGAAAATTTTTAAAAATATAAGGGGTATAAAGGTCATTTTATCACTGTTAACGTCCATAAATTGACGAAAGGGGTACATTGCATCAAATTGAAAGTTCAGGGGGTGAAATTGAGAGTTTTTGAAATTTTGGAAGTCTTCTCAAAACGAGTAGTAGTTCAGGGTCTTAAGTAATGTTTCCCCAAATTATTAAGTAGTAAAAAAAGACAAAATGTTAAAACCCCCCTTTCCATGGGTGGTTTCGGCCACCCAAATGGAAAAGGGGGGAGGGGGGCGGTGGTCGCGAGCCACCCCTTCCTCAATGTTGGGTGGCTGAACCACACTATTGTGTTACCCTTTTTAAGAAAATAGGGGTGTTATAGGAAGAGAGACAGAAAAGTCCACTTTTGCATCCAACCAAACTTACGAGGCTAACAAAGTGGCTTATTTGCCACAAAATGGTAGTTTGCTGTATCCAAATGTCACACCTCTCAGTTTGTGGGACGTCTTTTGAAAATGGCTGATAGTTAAAGGAGCTTGTGTATTTAACCCATATTTTTATTATACAAACATTTTACAAGACAAGTATCACGCACATTGAAATCTAAGAAACCACAGCAAAATAAAACTATGTATTTCAGCCTCATAAGCTTCATCAAAGGGCAAAGCCATATGGACCTATATTCACTCACCCGAAGAGCTTGTGAAGTCATATCAACTATTTTAACAGAATCATCCATCAGGTACTTCTTCAGAAGTCTCAAAATTGCAATCAAAAGCTCTTCAGATATGCCGGTAACAATGTAGAAGTTGATTGCTGTAGCACTATCATGATTAATAGGCTGGCAAACATGAATGTGACCAGAGTCTCCAGGCAAATGGAAAACAACACAATGTGGGTCCCCAATACCAACCTGCAGTCACATTCAAAAGTGAAAATGTTGCAGGCCAAATCATATTAAACCTAAATATGAAGTGAAACAATCCAGTAGTGATACCCTAGAAATGAAATCAGACACCAATGCTCTAAAACTATTGGCGTCATCTGAACCGCACATACGGACAAGTGTCCAGACTGCAGACACAATCTCATGGTCACCATGCCAATATCTATTTGCCATAAGATCTTCCGCATTCTTTCCACTCCAACAAGTTTCATCCATGAGTAACTTCTTGTGCAGTGCTTGGAGACTGAAAGGATATACCATGTATATAAAGCATATCAGCACACACTTACAACCCATGTTAGATCACAAGTTTTCAATTAACAAAACTAGAACATTGCAAACTTAACCATTAAAATGGTAAGCGATTTAAAAACAAACCTACTTTCTATTAATTTATTAAAATTTGATGTTTTGCAATTCTAGTCTTTTTGTTTTTACCATTTGATGCAACATCAGTCGATAAGCTCAAATTTGATGAACTTCATTTAAGTACAGACAAGAATGGCAGATAAAAAAAATCACCTCCACAAAAGTAACCTTGGTGGAAGGTAGGAAGATCTCTTCACAAACTGAAAATGGACCCAGTACAAGGGAAAAACATGAAAATGAGATGTGAAGAATATTTAAATTGCTCTAACACTGATGCAAACCTTCTAAAAGTTGAAAACACTCTACCTTTAATAAGTGGTCTCTTGGAGAGTACGCTCGGCACAATTCCTGATGGAATTTTCGTAGTTCATCGAAGATATCTATTTCAGGGAAGGGTTCCAATTCCTGCCATTAAGAAATTGACAATTCATAGCAACATCTCCACCGAATCGAGTTTAAGCCTTAATTTGAAATAAATCTATTTCTAAGGATTCAGAAAAACCTACTCTGATGTAATCATAAAGAGATGGATCAGAATCCATAGTTAGTTGGAGTAACAAAGACAAAACTTGAGAGGATCTAGTGCCAGAAAGTTCTCCATTAGCTTCAAATGGAATGCAACAAGCCACCAACTTTGACACCAAAAACTGCAATGATACAAAATCAGAAGAGAGCAGAGAATGTTGAGGGAGAAGGAGCTAAACACATGAGGATTTACGATTAACACATGACACATACCTGAAGCTGCTCGCCCAGAACGCTGATAATTTCTTTGGATGGGTTACTTTTAAAAATCCTCAGCAATGCGGAGATGATACGACAGCATTGCTCTTGTAAAGCATGACAACCAATGAATTGCCCAATCAAGTTGAAAAGATAACTGCACAAATTAAACATTAGACAATCTCAAAGACAAATCATACAACTGCAAAGTCACATAACTCTAAAAAATTAGTCTTGTATAACATGAAAGCTAATCGTCCAATCTGCAATAATACCGCAAAAACTCGCAGCATCAAGCTAAAAATTTAATATCCATCAACTATAAAAATTTGGTGAAGCACCCTAGACCGAGAAACCCCTGCATGCGGAAGAGGATAAAGCAAACCAGCAAACAGCCACCATTAAAAATACATTAAGAATGTCCAGCAAAGGATTATCTTTTTGACCTTTTCTAATTGGTGCAAAGAAGACAAACCCAGAAGAAGGTTGTTCCCACTTTCTCAATATTCTTTTTTTTTTTTTTCATAGATAATCAAGCATATATGAAAAAATTGCCCCTAAGTACAAAGGTTGTATACACCTACTACCCTTACCCTTCCGGGGGTGATCCTTTTCTAAGGACCCCCCCAATAATAATAATAATAATAATAATAATAAAATCATAATAAATAAAAAGAGGCACATTAAATGTAAGATGACACTTGTGAGAAAACAGAATTGTTCTTTAATGTAACTTGGAGAGACAAACTTCTTCAAATAAGGAAAAATAAATAAGGGAGAAAGACAAAGTAATTAGAAACAAAAGAAAGAAGAGCATAATGAGGATAACAAAAGAGGCCACGGATATGACTTCCAAACATCTTGATGGCATAGCAATTACAATAACACCTTTAGAAGCCTAAAGATAAAGCTACAAGCCACACAACATCTATGAAGAGTTTTCAAAAGGGAAATTTAAATGTAAGGGGCCTCAAACAACATTTCCTCCCCTCCACCTCCACCACCTTTTAATAGACTAAAATCCATACAAATTAAACAAATGTCTCAGTAATACACACAATGACTAAAACATAAAGATTCTCAATATAACTCACTTTGAAGTGCTTGAAACAGCAGCTCTGTGCCCAAGAATGTTTATAAGCACCTCAACTCCAGCCAACCGATGACATTTATGCCTATGATGAACTGCTGCTGCTATTTTATAATGCATTTCTACTATAAACTGCATGACCGAAATAGTAGTTCATTTCACAAAATGCAAAGGAAATGTTAACGGCTGAAGAAGAGATCTGGAGTTTGAAAGGGAAATTTGAAAGATCAAGAAACAGAAAAACATATTATATGAAATTTTAACATCACCATGAAGACTCTATCAGGACGAAAAATGTTAATCTTGTCAATAACACAAGCTGCTCTAGGATGGTCCTCCCTGCACAAATCCAGCAAGAAAAACTATGAACATAAACTCCAGAAAGGGACAGATAAATCAAAGAGTGGTGAGATAGAGGAAATGCACATTTCCAAAAAACCATCAACAACTGTTTGAATTGCATGTGCAATTGTATCCCTGGAAAAGAAAGGGACTGGAGGATCTGATGCACAAGAGGCAAGAGACAGAATGTGGCTGACAATAGATACCTACAAATACAAAGAAGCATGAAGAGATATTATGAGTAAAGACTCCTCAAAAAAGTTCACTTAATTCTGACAGAAATACTATGAATCAGACCTAAATGTTAATCAACTTTGCAATAAATTGACTTGATACTTGCATTGGGTCATGCCTTGCAGGCTGACAATTCGATTTTTATTCGGTTTGGATTGCATTGGGTCATGCCTTGCAGGGTGAGGGACTTGTTCGATAGTTGGTGGTCGGGAGGACGATCCCGAAGCGCGGTTGTGTGGAAGATGATCCCTCTGTGTCTTATGTGGTGTATATGGAATGAAAGAAATGCTAGATGTTTTGAAAATTTTACTAGGACTATAGAGGAATTGACCCATTTTTTCTTCTTTACTCTTTACTTTTGGACGGCCGTTTGGCTATCTCCATTAGTGATTAGTTTTTCTGATTTTCTTTTTCATTTCTCTCCCTCTTAGGCGCTCTCTATTTATACCTCCCGTGTATGTGGGTTGCGCCCCTTTGCGCTTTTAATATATATTACATTTACTTATCAAAAAAAAAAAACAGAACAAACCAGGCCATGCATAATGAAACTCACATAGAAAGATGCACTCAGAAATTTGTGTAACACTAAAATTGACTTGATACTTGCACATAGCACTCACTCTAAATAATCACAAGGCTTCCTTCTAGCAATTTCATTATCATTAATTATGTGCAAAGGAACTCAACCCTAGTACACGGGGAATATACAAGAGAACCCTTAATCAGAAGAAACAGAAGAATAAAAATTCAAGAAATCTGCAGAACTTGAAACAAGCAAATTATGATGTGCAGATACCCAAGTATATAAAGTGTTGAACACAATCTTCTGCAACTCTGTCACCGAAGTCTCTACATATTCAAATCACTAAGCCTTCTTCTCGCACCAAAGACACTACAATAAACACAATGGAGCCAACCTCCATACTTCCATAACTGTACCACGCCCAACTCGACCTCCCCAACTGACCAACAAAACAATCACCCATCTAGGCATAACCCACTCTACACCAAACAAATTAAGAATGGAACTCCATAATTCTATTGCCACTTCACAATGAATCAGTAAGTGATCGATAGACTCCCCACTCTTCTTACACATAATTTCTTAGATTGAAAACATTATTCCTTCTAACATATCAGTAAATTAGATTAGTCGGTCATTAAGTTATCAAAAAAAAAATTAGATTAGTCGGTCATTATTTGAAGAGCCATGTCATCAATCTTAAACTCCCAGATAATCAAAAAACTACAGAAACCAAAAAGAAAAAGGAGATGAAAGGTATGACCAAACCATTTGTTTCTTTATCAGTTTGTCTCGTTCATTCTCAGATATCTCAGCAAGATGCAAAATCGAACTCTGAAGCACAACTGCTCCCTTTTCCCACCCGGATCTCTTACTGCAATGCAATGCCATACAGACAGCAAAGATTGGCACAAATTGATTTTTAACCAGAACTGCCAACGGTTGACAAGCAACCTGTTATCAAATAACCGTCAGATAAAATGACAAATATACAAGACCAAAATGTTTATACGAAAGATACAAGAACCAAAGACAAGCACAATCGACATGCAATATCAGTTTCATGTTCAAAAGGGAAATGTGCACAATACATTCGCCATTACTATTTAACAATGACATGGCAGAAACTCAAAAATATTCAGCAAAAAAAACTTGATATCCAGTTGATGCTAGAGATTTCTGTCCACTCATTACAAAAGAGAGTAGATAAGCCAATACCTTAGAAAGCCAGCTTAGGTTGGAGCTATCTCCATGCAGAACCAGAGCTGGAAAAAGCCAATGGGAACAATATTGCAAGAAATAGCTAGGATCGGCATCTGAGACAAAAAGTTGACGTATCTGCAAAGAACGGTTGGGATGCGGTCAGATGGAACACATATGGATGTATTACCCCAAACCAAGAAAAAAAATTGAATTACCATTAGGCAACATTATATAGGTAACATGGGAATTTCAATATAGGTTGGAGTTGAACTACCAGTAATGCATGCAAATATGTGAACCAAAAATACACAAGCAATAAATATCTACAGCATCAATTTTGTTTGCAATGTTAATATGACACAATAACTCATTAGCGTCCAAATAAAATGTTAATTTAGGCTAACACATTTGTAGATAAAGTCTAAAACTGCATTTTCTTTTTATTACTACACATTATCTCACATCAAAAGGTATCAGCTCCAAGGAAACCGCCAAAATAACTCAAATAGATTACAATCCAGTAATTATCTAAAAATGGTACCAAAGAATTGAGATAGTAAATTCAATGGAACACCCACAACTCCAAATATTTGACAATATAAATTCCCTCGTTATTTGATGCCTCTTCCTAATGGTTTTGATTGAGAACACCTACACCAAAAGATGGAAGCTATCCATTTAAAAAAAAAAAAAAAAAAAAACAATTACATAAGGCTATATTACAATGTGATGGTGGGGTTAGAATGCAACTTTTTTTTTCAATAAGTAATCGAAATATCATTAAAAGTGAAAGGCGCTACCTGGGTACACAGGAAGTAGACAAAAGAAGCACCTAGCTGGTGGGGTCAGAATGTGATTTTTTTTATATAAAAAAAAAAAAAGGTAAATGAACTATCATTAAAAGTAAAAGGCGCAACCCAGGTATATAGGAAATATACAAAAGAAACACTTAGCTAGCATGAGGAAAAATAAAATAAAAATCATGAAAGCTGAGCACAAAAGAAGCTAAAAATGCAGCTGTTCAAAAATGAAGAGTATTAAAAATAAGGCCTTAAGCTCCGTAGACGTCCTCTCATGGTCTTGAAACTTCTATCATTATGTTCTTTCCAGAGACACCACAAGAGACAAGAATGCACCGTCTTCCACACAACAACACTCTTAAGTGCATCAGTCCACCAACAAGCATACAATCAACAAGTCTTCTAGGCATAACCCAAGAAAACCCGAAACGACTGAAAAATACACTCCATAATGCACAAGCTACCTCACAATAAAGAAGAAGAGGATCCACGGACTCCCATCTCTCTATCACATACAACACCTATCAACCACAACGATATGCCTCTTCCTAAGATTATCCATGATTGATCTTTCCTAGGGCTGCCAACCAAGCAAAAAGGCTACTCTCAAAGGAACCTTGGTCCGCCAAATAAACAAGGACATTGTAAAAGGAACTAACAACGGACCCTTTTTTGGAGGGGATCCAACATAGTTTGTCTTCACCTTCCCTTCTTACTCTAAGTGAGTACAACAAATTGAAAAACAAAGCAAAGACATCCACCTTCCAATCATGAGCTGCTCTAACAAAGCTTACATTCCACTAATTGGTGATGATAGCTTAAAAGTGTCTATTTTCTCTATTAAAATAAGCTTTATCATACTTTATTTTATACCAATTCTTGCATTTTATATTTAATTGTGGAATAATGTTTAATTATTAAATGTGAGCTTAAAATGATATTATAATGCAAGTTATTGGCTTTTGTAGGAAAAAAACACAAAATAAAAAAATAAAAATAAAAATAAAAAATAGAAAAGAAAAGCCAAGCCAAGCAAAATTACCAAATGAAGAAGTCAAGCACGTGGGGCCAATTAAGAAAGAAACGAAGGAAAACCAAATAAGAAAAGAAGAAAAGGCGGTGAAGCTTGACAAATCAGGAAATAAAAAATAAAAAATAAAAAAAGGAAAACCTTCTCCCTAAAGAAATCTACGCCAATTCTTCACTATATATAGAACAACAATTCCCACGATTAAGGGGGAGCCAGAGCGCCCGGGCTGGGAGAAGAGGCCACATGGTAGAAAAGAAAGAGAGAAGAGAGAGACAGAGGGCTTCATGCATAGGATTTATTCCTAATATTCAAGTTCTTTCTTTTTCATGTCTTTTTATTTATGCATTGTTAAGTATTTTAATATCATGAGTAGCTAAATCTCTAGCCCTTTAATATTATGAGTAGCTAAATCTCTAGCTAGGGCTAGGGGTGAAGCCTAGTATTTTTATTATGTGTTCTTCATAGATTAATGACTGAATTTTGCGGATGCTTTTGAATTTCATGTGACAAATTTATTTTGACTCATTATGATTTTTGTTTATATCAAATGCTTACTTTGTTTGATTTGTTATGATTCAAAAAAATATTGAGTGCTTAATTTATTGTTACATTGTTATTAAAAATCAAATTCTCAACAAATCCATGTTCAATCTATTTTATATTTGATTGATGCTTAATTCTTTTATCTTCCGATTACGAGATTGATTTTCTACCTAGTTGAGTAAAAACTATGTCTCAAGAATACATAATATAATGCTAGGTGGATCCCTAAAACCTTAGTGTTTTTCCCATTAATTTTATCAAATCTCACTTTTCTTAATTTAGTTTAGGTAATTTAATTTTTATCTTAATAGTTTACTGCTTCATTTATTCTATTTAGTTTAATTGCATTGTTTAATTTTATCTTTATTTCTCAACCACCATTTTTATTGAACTAGATTAGAATTTATTTAGTTAAGATTTAGTTAGTTTTCCTACAATTATACAAGTCTATGTGGGTTCGACCTTGTACTTGCATCCCTATATTTCAAAACAATTTGTGCACTTGCAAGTACATTTAAAATTTCACAACAAGTGCGAGTTCGAATCCACAAGGACTTGTATAATTGTAAGAAAACTAACTAAATCTTAGCTAAATAAATCCTAATCTAGTTCAACAAAAATGGTGGTTGCAAAATAAAGATAAAATTAAACAATGCAATTAAACTAAACAGAATAAATGACGCAGTAAATTATTAAGATAAAAATAACCAATACAAACTAAAAATTAAATTAACTAAACTAAATTAAGAAAAGTGAGATTTGATAAAATTAATGGGAAAAACACTAAGGTTTTGGGGATCCACCTAGCATTATATTACGTATTCTTGATACATATTGTTTTACTCAACTAGGTAGAAAATCAATTCTCCCAATTGGAAGATAAAAGAATTAAGCATCAATCAAATATAAAATAGACTAAACATGGATTTGTTGAGAATTTGATTTTTAATAACAATGTGACAATAAATTAAACACTTAATATATTTTCGAATCATAACAAATCAAGCAAAGTAAGCATTTGATATAAAATAAATAAATAAAATCATAATGAGTCAAAAATAAACATGCCAAATGAAATTGTTCTCAAATTAAAAAGCATCCCCAAAATTCAGTCATTAATCTATGAAGAACAACAACAGTCTCAATTGGAACCACCATAAAGCTCCAAGTGAGCCACTACAGAAGCATCCTTAGCTCAAGCAATACCATATAAAATCTCGAAAAACTTCCATAAGGGCCTTCTCTCCATACCACATATCAATACGTATAAATAGGACTTAAAACATTGAAGGGATGGAGCAAGTCAGGGTTGCACAAAATTGGGCACAAAATTAATGGTTTACAATACATTCTAAAAACTTAACAATCATGCTTCCCATCAGGCATAATTTTCAATGTATCCACGTCTTTTGCATTTTTTTTTTGATAAGTAATATTTTATATCAAAAGCGCAGAGGGGCGCAACCCTAGTACACAGGAAGTATACAAGGGAAACGACTAACTAGAAGAAGAGAAAAGAACAAGAAAATCAAGAAAGCTAATAACTAAAGGAGCGAGCCAAGCCGCTGTCCATGAGTAGAGGGTATGGAAAAAGAAGGCCGTGAGTTCCTCCAAGGATCGCTCAGAATCCTGAAAGCATCTCTCATTCCTTTCTGACCATAGGCACCACACAATGCATTGAGGAACCATTTTCCAAGCAACGCCACTCTTGGAGCGACCTCCTGACCACCAACAAGCAAATAATCCCTCCACCTTCTTAGGCATGACCCAAGACAATCCAGTATCCACGTCTTTTGCATTAGAAACCATTTGTTTAATGGGTTGACTTATTTGACTTGGCATATCCATTCTCACCCCATTCTATCTATTTGTCTCTTGTTTTGCTAGTCTAAATCTCTACCTCTCCCATTCCTCGTCTTTCCCAAAAGAAAAACCCTAGTCCCAAGCTTTCGGTCAATGCCACTTAAGTAACAAGGTAACTTCTGAACCCCTTCGTTGACTTTCAACTAATCACTTCCTTCATCTCATTTCCTAAGCATGAAGTTTGTTTATGATTTTCAATTCCTAAAATCTTGGGCATGTATGTCACATTTTATCCAAGAATCCCATCGTATGCTAACAGGTTCATCCATTGTGTTGCTGTATGGCAGCATATTATCTGGTTTATTTGCATGCTCCTCACTTTACGTTGATAGATAAAAAGTTTTCAGGGATGCTCATTGATCAGATTGACACCATTGTTTGCCAAGTCATGGATCAAAAACAGAGCAGCAGTGTCCAGCCAGTTTGATTCGATCTGTATGCCACCCTACTTTGTATTGGAAATATTATGTAAACATAACACATAACAGTGAATCGCGGTTTACGCAAAGCTTATAAGATAAAATTGGGAGACAATTTAATATTTCATTCTTGATAGAGCAGACACTTTCTTAGTCTGATTTCTTAATTCATATCTTAAACTGTAGCAACATATTGGCCCCTAAATATTTGGTGATCACAGTGTTTATGATTGCTCCTTTTTCACCATGTTAGGCCGTATGTAACAGAAGTGTCAATTCCAGATGTTCTATTCTTTGGCTTGGTTGGAAAATACAAGCAGCAAAATCATAATATAAAAAATTATAATTTGAAAAGGAAAAAAAAAAAATTGCCACTAAGTCCATGAAGCTCACCAAATTTGTTTAAGCACAACATATGCCAATTATGTTGGCAAGATTCCCTACCTATGTTGGAGAAAAGTAAAATTGACATGTTGAGGGTTGTGCAAATTCACTAAGACAAGTTAAAAGGGTTCTTAGTGAAAGGGGGTGAAAAAAGAGCACATTACCTCCACTAGTGCAACTAAACTTACACCACAAGCAACCCAGTAGAAGATAATCGGTCCCATGAGTTCCTCCAAGTACTGCAAAAGAAAAAAGGAAATTCAAGAATAACAGAGAAGTACTTTAACGTTCAAGTGATTTAACTCATTAAGATGAATGCTCTCAAGAACCTTTTCAACAATAAACAGTCCAACCAGTTTCAAAAAATTTTCCTACTACCACAAGAAAAGCTAATTCTTACACTAAGATAAAGCATCAATTAAAGATGAGAATTATATTCATTACCTTCAACAGAGATGTATACTTGAGCTGTCTGGATAGATTATGAAGTACTGCATACACCAATTTCCTGAAGAAAAAAGACTATTAATATAAGAAACCAAGTGTAACTAAATGATAATGCAGAGCACTAAAATAGAACGTAATTTTGTACCTCTGACAAGGAACAATAGCAGCAACCACACATATCATAAATACAGCCTGCATAAGCCATCAAAAATCAAAAATAAGTACAGAGAGAGATCTATTTTAAAACATGCATGAATTTATAAGCTCAATAACAGGTTTGACATCAATGAGTAACTACTTAGTTCCTGCTGAACGCTGATTTAAGCAAGTTCCAAGTAATGATTTATGCACCAGGCCATGAAAAAGAATCAAATCAGTGAGAAAAAGCCCACTTACACAAAATATTTATATATGAATTTGCATAGAGAAGTTGTCTAACTGTCACTATAAGTCATGCTCACGAATCAAGTGAAATTATTAAGCAGAGATCTCGTAACCTTCATGATTGACACTTTTGAAAACAGGAAGCTAGGCTGTAATAACCCAAATAAGGTGCTAGCCACATATTCACTATTAAGGTAAAAAGATTAGTCAAGTTACAATTGGATCTCTCCATAATCACAAAGAGTTTAGTCTCACTTAGTAAGGAACTAATATGAGACTTAGCACTTATGACCCCCTTTATAATGCACCCACTCAATGTGGGCAATCCATCTTCACAATGTGGGGGACTAACCTTCTGAGATGTCACAATTTCCCCTCACAAATCCCTAACGTCCTCGTCAGTCGTCAGGGTCCATGTCATGCAGCGCGTTACCACATGTTTGTAACGCACCCGTCCAATGTGGGCAATCCATCTTCCCAATGTGGGACTAACTTTTTGGGGTGTCACATAGGCTTTCCCATAATGGACATCCTCACTATCATTGCATATTTGTTTTTTCATTTTGCACAAGTAGAATTTTAATTTGGATAGCTTAGTTCACATTCTAGTTATCGTGCATTTGATTTTTCTTTAATTGGACTCTTTGTCCCCTGCCTTGTATACCAAATGTGTTTACAAGAAAAAGGGAAAGCCAGCGATGACTTAGATTTATACATATACATATTGAAAAGAAAGTATATATACCTCCAACTCCACTTTCTCACTGTTCAAAGCAAGATGCATAAGAGTGATAATAACAGTTTCCATTGTGGGGCGAGGCTGAGGACCAGCAGCTAGGACCTCCCTTGCAGTAACAAGTTTTTCTTTTGATGTAAAAACCAATGCAACGCCAACATTGGAACTAGAAGAATATTAATAGATGTTAGTAATCGAAAATCACTTTTTGGTAATCTAAATAACAGTATCTCTTACCAAAATAACACTCATTCGTGAAAGGATCATAGAAAAGCAATAATAAGGTTAAAATCACATGATAATGGATACAAACCATCACAAGAATAAGGATTCAGCAGTGCAAAATTCTATTTGATTTTGTGCCATCTCTGATGGTTCTACTCCCCAGAGAAAAGGGACAAATCTTTCTTCAGAATAAATCCTACCTATTCTTTTTTATCTCGTAAGTGCATAATGGGTCTTGAACCCATAAAATTATAACCATTTTTTTTGGAAAAATATCATCAACTTATTCATAGAGAAATGCTTAAGAAAATGGTGAAAGTAATAGTTGAATATTTGAATATCAAAATATCAGGAATAGTTGAATATCAGGAATGAATAGTTGATATTCAACTATTCCCTTGACGAGCCAAGCTCGAGTTGAGATTCTTGGCTCGTCACGAGCTCGAGTTCGAGCTCGAGCTCTAGAAAATATTACACGAGCCAAGCTCGAGCAAGTACTACTCGCTCAAGCTCAGCTTGTTAACAGCCCTACTAACATTCCTTGCAGAAGAAAATTTCAGTTCACTAAAATATCAGATCTTTAACAACATTCTCGAGATGGAGACATTACTTCTGTAGACAAAGATTTCCACTTGGTTCAAGAATTCATTAACAATTTTTACCAGTGGGATGGCCTCAAGAAAACAGAAGAAATTAAGAGGGAGATGAAAACGAGTCACATTCTACTAATATAACCGCCCCACCTCTCCCAGGAATCAACATGATATAGTAAATTTTATAGAACATACCAAATATCGTGGAATAGCTCTTCATGACCCTCCCACGTTTGGAAAAGAACACCAATCCGTCTAGCAAGGAAGAATCTAACTCGATAATCAGGATCTCGGAGCAACAAAAGCAACCCTTCAATCATTGTCTTTAAAAAGACACGCCACAGTGACCATATAATGAAAGAATTGAAAGCAATAACAGAAATCAGTTCATGCAATTATTTGACGAAAAAATAAAAGAAGCAAAATGGTCCCACTTTGCCTAAACATCAAAGTCACGACCAAGTAGAAAATGACCAAAAAGAAAAATACCAACAAACTCCAAAGCAAGAGAGCAAACAAGGTACCAAAGGTACTCATATCTAACCTTGTAAGACAAATACTAGCATAATTGTCAAATAATGCCTTTGCGCGTTTGATACTTATTACTTATCAAAAAGAAAAAAAAAAAGTCAAATAATGCAACTTAAACGCTCGTTAATTACATGTTCAACCAAACTCAATTAAAATGAACCCTTCTCAACAGGTCACCTGGAGAGCAAGATAGGGACACATGGTGGACACTAGTAGATACCTTTTGACTGCTTCTTTGCAACTTAAAACGGATTCCAGAATTCTAGTCCTACACATGATGCTATTTTAGGTTTTGTTGAGCCAAATGCATCTTCTTTATTTTTCTTTGATTTCTATCTTTTTAGGGCTCTATTTTTAAGCCCCAAAGCTCACGATCTTAAGCTTTATTTGCCTAAATTCTGGAAGAAGAAAAAAATGAAGAAGCTGAGAAGGCCAGGATAGCAAATCTGCATAGTTTCAGGCAAAGATCCAACATTTTTACAATGCTCAAGATTGCTCTATGGCATGTCCATGACAATTCAGTCTGGTAACCATGTCTGTCTTTCATATTTGTCATTTAGGAAAGGAATATCAGTATTTGTGTCAAAATATAATCACCTGACCAATCTGAGGATGAAGTAAAACAAAATTGCATATGCAATCAATCAGCTTAACACGACCAAACCAGTCAAGAAGATCTAAGCCAGCAACTTTGTTCACCAAATCTCCAAGATGTGTCAATCTCTGGAAAACAAATTAATCGGTTACTCAATTGGAGCATAAGATGTACTCTACATTACAGTCACAAAACAAAGGCAATCCAGTAACATCTTATCATGGTGATAAGTCAAAAGTAAAACAAATTAAAGTATTTTATTTGATACATTTTATCCTCTCTCAGCATATTTCATTTATTATCTATTGTACACTTACTCAACTCAACTCAACTAACCCCAATCCCAACTAATTGGGTCAACCAAACAAATATTATTTAGTATTACTACACAATTAAAGTATCAAAATAAATTATCACATTATGTTTTTCATATGACAGAATACAAAATTTAACAAGAAACATCTGAAATACCTGTTCAGAATCCACCTCCTCCATTGATAAGCCTGCATATTTATCCTTTCTGACAGCGTCCAAGGATAATAGAGAAGCTAGCAACCCATGGATAGCAACAAAAATATTAACACAGTTGAGCTTAAGAGTTGCTTGCATTTTAATCATGTCATCAATTAAATTCACCTGCAAAATAAGGCCAGTATAGAAATGTGAATGATCAAAAAAGAATACATAAACCTCAAGCCAAAAGCTGCATGTCATTATTTATATCTGTAATAGACTCCCAGATGGAATTTAGTGTCAATTATTCTCTACCAAGTCTGTAATCTTTGCAGAAGACGGCCAGTAGGGATGTCGACAGAGATTGTATAGAATTTTTTCACGCACCTGAATTAAAAGATAAAATAAATATACAAATAAAACATAAACGTAAAAATAAATAAATAAATAAAATAGAACCTCTAATACAACAATCCAAAAAATCATAGACAAATTTATGTGTGGAGCATACCTTCCTGTCGGATTCTTTTCCCATGAGTTCAAACAGGGTATCCCATGTAACAGCATGTAAAACTGAGACAAAACATGAAATAACTGATATCATGCCCAACTTCCACTTCTCTGAAGAAAAGGATATGCCAGTGGCAATTTTCCCACCAACGGTCAAAATATCCACATCTCTTGAACCCTCATTCACATCCAAATCCAAATCCATAATCCTAGTTTTATTGCTATCAGATGGGAAAGAATTTTGTAGAGAAATATCAGATGTAGATAAGTCTTGCAAAATCATCTCAGAATGAAAGTTCCTTGCACATTCAGAATATTCTTTATATAGTTTTGCCAGTGCTTTTAAAAGCTTTTCCATGGATTGGACTACCGAACCATAAAGGAAAACATCCAGATCATTTTGATCTCTCCATTTCATGAATATTGGACAGCAAATGAAACTTCGTAAGGATGCAGCAAGAGAGTTTGTTCCACCAAAAATGGAGTCAGAGCCTAAGCAACCAAGAGATCCGAAATCATTGTGGTTTCCTTGAAAGACACTAAGAGCACAATCCAGCAACTCTAACAAGCAATTGCCCATTTCGGAGAGAAATGGTGAAACTTCTTCACTTTTCCTGACAAAAATTAACCTGTAAGCATACAAAACAGCAAAGAGGAAATAGAAGGGGCCTAAACCAGATACCAATGGTTGCAAAATATCAATGTCTAATGCTAAAATAAAAATGCTCTTCAAATGCACAATTGTACAACATGGCATAGTATAAACGTGTTAAAGCACAAGAAATGCTAAAATCAGTCCATCCAAATATAATATATGTTGCACATTGAAAATAATCACAGTTCAAATACAACTTGTACACGACTAAAAAAGTTTGTAGTCCATGTGAGCACAAGTCCGCTGAGTGATAGTAGAACCATGGATGCAGGAAAAAACACAACAATGAGACAGCTGCTGAGATTTTCAGATATTAAATTACTAAAGTAAGCTTGCAGGTACATCTGGTCCACGCACCACCTTGCAAAGCCTCTTTATTGTATTTAATCAACCATTTCACTGGAAATGGTTCTTCAGTAGTTTTAGGATGAGAAGCACAAAACTTGTACATAAATTTTACTTCACCAACAAAAAGGAGAAGATAAACACCAAGTTGGTACAATCAGACTCACAGTAGAGAATACGATGAGACATACCTTGTCAAATATGAGCCATATATGAAGTTTGATAAAAGTGCACATCTAAAGAATATATCTGGTATAGGCCTCTTTTCGATTTCCTTGTCTACGAGAGATGCAAGAATGCCAGTCTCCATTTCCTGCAGTAGCTGATCTCTCAACTGCTGGGGAAGACATACAATCTGATGACTTTGAGAAGGGGAAACCTGAAAATAATCAAATTTGTCAGATAAAATCCAAATAGATGAATTGCTTCTCAACACAATAGTTTAGCACCTCAACACCAGAGTCCTGATCAATTCTCGCAAGAACTTCAACAGAGCACTCAAACAGTTCATGCAGACTATCATGCTCAAGGTCTTCTGTCTACACGCACCATCAAATTTCAGATTCTCAGTGAAAACCAACAAGTATGTATGAGATCCAAAGTTGCATGGTAATCAGGACAAATCAACACATACCTTAACATCATCTACTAGAGCCTCAGTATCATCTACAAAAGAGTAAGACAGCGGAAACCCTTTGTAGCATTGTGTAAAAGGGGCACAACCAGCACAAAGAGCACAAACTGCTGCTGGCAAGAATAACACTATCCGCTCATTTAACATAGAAGACTCCTACATAATATAGAACCAGTTATTAGTACATAATACTACAATATTGAAAAATATAATCAAAGATAAGATTTGACTAACATAATATATCAATGTTTCAAGTGTGCAAGCTTCAAAAGTGAAGAATACACACCAAAATAGAAGAAAGGAAATATAAAGCATGTTCAGCTAATGACAATGAAAAAAAAACTATGGCCCAGATGCAAAATCAAAATGTAAATCTATTCTAAACTTCATGGTAAGTTACACACTCTGAAATGGCACAGAGATCCTTCAAAATTCACGTTAACCATGAGTTATGTGTTATGGATGGGTGGGGATATCCCTTAAAATCCTGGCCCATAGGTTCCCAACAAGAAAAACTTGTAGAACTCCACATGCCATGCGGCCCCATCATACAACTGTTAAAGGGAATTGAGGTAAGAGTTTCACTTAGGCAAATGTGTATTCTTTTTCTTCTTCTTTTTAAATAAGTACATCAGCACTTAATTTTATCCAATTATTTATTGGTTTAGAACAGAGTTTAGGAAAGTTGAAACGCATTGACTACTTAAGTTTCCAAACAAGAACATGTTGTCAAAACCCTGGCCCTTTGAAAGCAAAGGTGAAATTCACGGTTTTATAAAGCTAAGGGTGGTTAAAATAATTAAGTCATAACCTACAAGTTTCTTTTTTCACGTTGGATAATGTTCGGAAGAGAGGTATTGTTGTGATTAATCGATGCTGTATGTGTGAGGCGGATGGGGAGTCTGTGGATCATCTCTTTCTTCATTGTGGGGTCGCGCGCAAGTTGTGGGATGTTATCTTCTCTCACTTTAACATGAGTTGGGTTATGCCTAGAAGCATCAAGGAGATATTTGATAGTTGGTGGGCGGGCGGTAGAACCAGTAGTGCCGTGGTATGGAAGATGGCTCCCCTTTGTCTTCTATAATGTCTTTGGAAGGAAAGGAATGTGAGACGCTTCGAGGATTTGTCGAGGAACCTTGAAAACCTTGTTCATTTCTTTTTGTACACACTTTTCACTTGGCCTGCAGGCTGGCTTGCTCCTTTAGTGATCAACTTTCCTGATTTTCTCTTTATGTTCTCTTCTTCTTTCTCCCCTACTTAGTTGCGCTCTTGTATACTTCATGTGTACTTGGGTTGTACCCCTCTGCGCTTTTTAATGCATTATTACTTATCAAAAACAAAGTTTCTTTGGGGTCTCTATGAATTTCATTTTCTTTTTATAAGTCAATTTAGTAGAAAACACAATGATGCAACCCAAGTACACAGGAAGCATGCAAGAAATAATAACTAGTAAGATCAAAAACAAGGAAAAAGAGCACAAAAATCTGCAAAGTTAGAGGCGTCAAAAAGGGCGTTAGCAGAGATCCATTCAAAGAGAGATTTAAGGAAACGCATTTGTAGATCCAAGCTCGTCTTCTCGCAATTCTCAAAACTTTAGGCATTCCTTTATCTCCTAATGCGCCACATTAAACGAGAGGGAATTACATTCCAAACAATATTAAGATCATTCTGACTAAACCTTCTTTTCCAACATGCCAAGAGCTCCACCACCCACATCGGCATAACCCACTCTACTCTAAACATCCTAATCAACTAAATGATGATGCTTTCATTCATTACCCAAACCAGACCAAGGAAAGTTGCACTGAATCTTCTCCAGGTGCCAAGAAATGTTCAGAGACCCAGACATCCAGTATAGGGAAACCAGCAAGCACAATCAATAAAAGTAACTTTACCGCCTTACTGTAAAGTTTCCCATCCATACATAATGCACATTTCTTCAACACAAGACTCTTTAATACAATCAAGCTTTAGAATTCTAAGTCAGCAGGATTGTTTCCAAGTGGTAAACTAAACCAAAATAATTAAAATTCCAGTCCTTAACTTCACATTCAACAGTAGCACAATAGATTTTAGCATCAATGTCAACATCCATGCTTTGATAAAATCAGGAACAATAAAAGGATAATGAGAACAAATAGAAAACCAAAAAGTATTTCATATTCATAAGAATATAAAGCAAACATACCTTCCAGTTAATATGACCCAAAATTGTTCTCAAAAGACCTTTTCTGAGATGTAGAATGTCACGAAGGTCACCCTGCACAAACATGAAGATGGTAGATATGAATGCATAAACATGTTTGTATAAATCCCAAAATCAAACCTCATGACATATAAAAACACATATATCAGCATTACAGTGCATTTTGTTCTGAACTCCTCCAAGGAGGCCTGTACTATGATAAGCCAATACAAAACAGCCCCTGATGTGAGGCCAAGCCAAGAAATATATCCAGACACCTGTGAAACTTAATGAAACCCAGTCCCACATGAAGATTGAAGGTTCTTCAACTTAGCCCAAGCTTCACTAAATCAACAAGTACCTCATGTTTAATTCATATCCGACTAGCAAGACCTGCAGCTGATACTTTTTGCATATTGATTTGTCTTTCTCCCACAAAATATTGGAACATGAAAAAGGGATAACAGAGGCAAGGCCCTCCTCTCCTATTTAGATGTGTAGAAGAGAAAGGAGATGAAAGGATAGGGGCTTTCTTCTCTTCCATTTGGGAGTGCAAAAGGAAGACAAGACTTTGCACTTAACCTTTTAATCCCTTTCATAGCAACCTTTCTTCCTTTTTGGGAGGTGATATGTTGGGAAACACAAAATGATATTCACTCTTTTCTGGCAACCAACCCCCCCCCCCCCCCCCCCCCCCCCTCCTCCTCCTCTTTCTTCTAGCAAAAACCCCCCTCCCAAACACAGCAATAATGATATTCACTTAATTAATAAGGACACAGTCATATGTCTCAATAAACACAGTAAAATAAAATAAAAATTAAACATTTGGATTAGGGACGAGAAAAATCCAAATGATGCCAGCTTAAGCCACTTACTTGAGAACCTTTCCTTGAAAAGTAACATGAAATGAAGTACAAAAGAGACCTGAATAAAATTATAAACAAAATTAGATAATTCCACATAATAAAAAAGGTACCAAGTATACATTAGACCTCAAGTTCCATAAGAAAAGGAAAAAGGGGAAGAGTATAATGTATCAACTTGGACATTTCGACCATCTCATTTCTTACCACCACTCTGGCCTTCTTCTAAAAGACATACATATACTTAAAACACCTTTCTCTTTTCAATGAGAAACTGTGAATTTCAGGTCCTGAATGAGCTAAATGAGGGTGCTAAACAAGGTTATATATCATAGTAAATATGTAGACTCATGTGTGCAATCATGCATATTATGTTTCCTCGTTAATATTGTTAAAGTAGTAATTAAATTTACCTCTTCCTATCAGCTTAAGCTTTTAGGACAACTAGTAATTTAACATGGTATCAGAGCCAAAAGTCATGTAAACGAACCTTGACTCCGTCAAATCACCCCCCATTTAAATTAAATATTCCACGTGTTGAGCATCACCTATTAAAAGGGAATTTGAGCCCACACGTAAGAAGGACTGTTAAAGTAATGATTAAATTTACCTATTTCTATCGGCTTAAGCTTTTAGGACAACTGGTAATTTAACAAATATCTATAGGAACTCTGTCAACTCAACAAAGAACAACACTTGATTCTGTAATTCATGGGGGTGAGAGAGAGTTTTGAACTAGGAGAAAATATATTTTGCTCCTCTGTGAAAAGCCCACAAAACTCGGAAGGCCCCTGAAGTTTACTTGGTGACAATCAACCCCCTTGTGGTCAATACCAAAATGAAAAGTCAACATGTTAACTATTCATGACTTTCTAACCAATTAGACATCAAGATGCTACCAACCTATTTTACACTCACACAGCTAATCATCGTCTATATCAATTGATTTTATACTTTTCATTAAATAACATTTTTACTAGTTTTTAATTTCTCGTTCTTTTTCTTTCCCTCTAACTTTCTAAACAAGACAACAATGATCAACTTTTTCTCTGTGTAGCTGACACTAATGCACTCTTTGTAGATGACCATGATTTGCTTCTTCTTCCTCTTCCTCTTCCTCCCTAACCAAGTCCCTTTCAGTTTCAACCTTCAAAAACACAAACTCTGAATCACCCTTCCTCTTCATCTTCTTCTTATCCCCACCCCATTAAACCCAATCAAACTCTAAATCTCCACAAGCTAATGTTAAAGTAATAATTAAGTGATTAAATTTATTTCTTCCTATCAGCTTAAGCTTTTGGGACAAGTGATTATTTAACATGATATCAGAGCCAAAAGTCTTAAGTTCGAACCTTGACTCCGTCATTTACCTCCCATTTCAATTAAATATTCCACGAGTTTGGCCTCACCTATTAAAAGGGAGTTTGCGCCCACACGTGAGGGGGTGTTAAAGTAATGATTAAGTGATTAAATTTATCTCTTCCTATCAGCTTAAGCTTTTAGGACAAGTAGTGATTTAACAGCTAACCAATAAGAAAGGATGCCAGAGATTGACCATGACAATGACGGCAATGGATATACTTATGCTGCCAGAGATTTTTTTTTTTTTTTTTTTTTGGGGATGAATCAAACCTTCCATATATCACATTAGAGCCTCAATGGCCAACGGTCTTAGACTTCCAGATCTCTCAATTCAGAACTCGCAATGCCTGGCTAAGGGCCTCAAAGTTGGAAACTTTTCAATCCAAGAGTAAATCTCCAACTAGTCTTTTCATCTGCCTTCCCCCAGCGAATGCATAGAATATTCACTCTACCATTCTTTACAGCATTTTTTTTTTTTGATAAGTAATGAAAGAATTTATTAAAAAAAGCATGAGGCGCCCCTAAGTACACAGGAAGTATACGCAGGATAACTAAAGCTAGCCCACAAAAGAAACCCAACAAACCCACCGAAAACCCTCAAAACCTGAAACCCTAAGAGAATACGCGACACTACATGACGTGAGCCATGCCATTCTTTACGACATTTCCCAAATGGTGCTAGAAACTTTTTTGGAAAAGAATGAAAGGCTACGAAAGAGAATATTATTCATTATGTCAACGGAGGATGAATATTATAATTCCAGAACATAACTGCCAACATCAAAAGGTTGGCTAGTTAACCGCTTTCGCAGAGATGCAATTCTATGAGCTGTGAAGCTATCCTGGTGGACGCTTCACCCCCCTGCCTTTGAACCTTAACACAATCAAGCTAACATTTTGATCTTCCACAAGAATAAAGCACCTTATGGTGGCTGCCACTTGATGGAAAGTTGACATTAAACAAGTGCTTACTGCACATATCGTGTAAATCAAACACGCGACTATCAAGGGACAAATTATAGAAACATCCTCAATAAACCAATGTTTTCTCATGGTTCCTCCAAAAAGACTAATAAAGAAGCAAGCAAATATGGACTAAAGGAATTTCTTTCCACTGAGATGTAATCAAAGGAAAATGCACTTACACTGATGGCATTTGTTTGAATAACCTAAGATCCCATACATCTTGAGGTATAATATATATGTTTATTGGATCCTGGAAGAAGAATATGCGAAATAAAAACGATTTTAGATTGGAAATATGTACACTGATGCAGATGGACTATTACAGAAGCCATCTCCTAATTGCCAAGAAAAAGGACTATTGCAACAAAAGTGAAAGAACACAGTTTAACAGGATATATTCCTGCACTCACATATGAAATTATGTTTCCAAGAAGCACTAAAGCAGCATCTACCTGCATGGAAATATCAAAATGAACATTAAAGTGGGAGCTAGAACAAATGAGTAGAAGAAACTTGTAGCCTATAGTTGTAAAATTTCCCAATAATTAGAGCTTTTAGGCTGTGTTCATTTCATAATGTGAACCTGCTGGAGAAAGGTTGTCCATGATCATAACTATAATTCAGTAAGGCATACAGAAAACAATCAAACCAAAACTGAGTGAAGATATTATAGAAAGTGCAATAAGAAAAATCAGTTGAAGGAATGCACAAGAATTAGGACCGTCAATAGCTTATATTGACAATACCACAAACAAAACTTACAACTCCAGTTACATTGCTGAATATTGGCAACCCATGCATTAGACAGCTCCATATTACTTGCCAACTGCAGTCATGCTGCACAATTTTCAAAACATCTGAGCCAGTGTAATTTCCAGTAAACGGAAAAAAATTAAACAAAGCAACAATAGAAATTATTCACTTATAGCATGTTATAATTTCTTGTGATAAATAAAACTTTTGATTGCAAAGAAAGAGAAGCTCAAGTACACAGGAAATGCACAAAAGAAACACTTAAAGAAACTCATAGAATTATACAATTCCTTATAAATATAAAAATGAAAGACCTAGTCCAAAGGAAAAATCAATTAAAGATTGTTGTGTATTCCAAATATAAGGCAATATTTGGGATTCAATGGGTGATGCCTTTGAAGGTTATAGATGTGTTTCTTTGTTGGAAGGGTTAGTTTGGATGGCATAGTAATGAAATCAAGTGGGTTGGCAATTAGAAACCTGATTCGGTTTAATCAAGCCCTATTGGATAAACCTAATACACATGATGTATCTAATAGATGAGACTGATCGTCATCGGAAGAAAGTCTAATACACATGGTGCAATCCTAATACACATGATGTATATAAAGAAAGTCTCCCTTGCATGCTAAAAGAAGAAACAAAAATCCACAAATGCTAAACAGTTAGAAAATTGAGAGATATTATACACCACAGTCCAACTAAAAAGTGCTTTGACCAGGGTGCTCTTAAGCTCTTCCCTTGTCTTCTCACAATCTCCAAAAGATCTAGTATTCCGCTCTCGCCATACACTCCACATTAAGCACAACAAAGCTACCCACCACTCATCTAGAACTGAGCGTCTACACCCACCTCAAGTCAGTTACAATATGAAATGGTATTGTAGAAAAAATGGAAAGGCGATTGGCAGGCTGGAAGAGGCTATATATTTTGAAGAGAGGGAGGCTGACATTGATCAAAAGTACATTATCCAATTTACCCATTTATTATCTATCTTTGTTTCCTATTTCTCTGGGTGTGGCGAATAGGATTGAGAAACTGCAAAGAGAATTTTTATTGGGGGTATCAAGGAGGAATTTGTGGAAGCAAAATATGATAGCTTGAGTGGTGGTTCGTGTTCTAAGGAGGTAACGGGGCCTTTTGGTGTTGGAGTGTGAAAATATATTAGGACGACGTGGGATGTTTTCTCAAGATATAATTAAATATGAAGTGGGCGATGGATCTCAAATTCATTTCTAGCATGATGCTTGGTGTGGGGATCAGCCATTGAAGGAAGCTTTTCTGGAATTATTTAGTATTGCTCACTGTAAGGAGATGATGTGATGTCTACCAATGGAGTTATTCAATAGAATGTGTCTTTAGTATACAAGTGAACGCCTAAGACTAGGGAGAAAATAGAAGAAAATCTTAATAGCTAATAACTAAAATAGCTAAATAAGTAGATGTCCAAGTGAAGAGGGAAAAAAAGAAATAGGACTTGAGGTCCTCCAAGGTCCTCTCAAGATTATCGAAATTCCTATTGTTTCTTTCCCTCCATATGCTGATATATAAGGCAAAGAGGCATCATCTTCCAGGCAACCACACTCCTTGAATTACCCCCAGACCACCAGAAAGCCATTAAATCCACCACACTATTAGGCATAACCCAAGAAAGCCCAAATCGGCTCAATATTGTGATCCATAAGGCTCGAGCCACCTCGCAGTGGAGGAGAAGATGATCAACGGATTCCCCATACAATTTACAAAGGCAGCACCGATTAACCACGATGGCTTGTCTTCTCCTAAGGTTATCCAATGTTAGAATCTTCCCCAAAGACGCCAACCAAACAAAGAAGGCAACTTTGGGGGGAGCCTTGGTCCGCTAGATGCTCTTCCAAGGGAAAGGAGGGATTGTCTTTGTAAAGTTAAAATCCCTTTGAGAGTAATTGATGGCAGCTCATGGGAAGATTTTGACATTGGATAATTTGAGAAAGAGCAGAGTCATAGTGGTAGAATGGTGTTGCATGTGTAGTATATGATTTATGGTTAAGAGATTGATCAATGGTTGTGATTTAATTTACTCTAGGACTAGAATTTAAGTTTTTTTAGTGGCTTTAGCCCAACAAAAGGTAATTCTGTCGTTTGAGATGAATGGCAGATCATTGACATTTGATGCTAGATCCCCCACCCCCATTTACAATATGTCCTCTTTCTCATTATTTTTTTTTTCTTTTTATTGGTAAACAACTCACACCCGTGAGACTTGATGATGTTAGCACCACCTCATTCTTATGAGGGCTGGAAGTACCATTTGTCTAAAAGTCATTGGCTTGCTTTCTTATTCTTCTCGCCAATTCTTTTTTTTTTTTTTTTTGATAAGTAATGATGCATTAAAGAGCGCAGAGGGGCGCAACTCAAGTACACAGGAAATATACAAGAGAGCGACTAAGTAGAGGAGAAAGAAGAAGAGAACATAAAAAGAAAATCAGGGAAATTGATCTCTAGGGGAGCAAGCCATCCTGCAGTCCACATAAAGAGAGTATACTTCTCCGTCAATTCTTAATTGCTGCAACTGCTCGCTGTCTAAGTGTTTATCATTTTGACAAACCCCACAACAACATGAACAAACACCCAACCCAAGTTTCTTTTCCTGATTTTCCACACAAACACTTTTCGAGCACCCCTAAACAACAATACATCAACACCCTAAAACCTTAAAAATAAAATAAAATCAAAAATCAAAAATCAAAAAAAAAAAATCAAAAGCTGAAAATCTGTGACTTCAGGTGCTGTCTGTGTTGGAGATACATTCAAGAAAACGGCAGAAATAAAAATACCTCATTCAAAGTAGAAGAAGACCTCGATGCTATCTCCCCCTTTGAATCTGGAAGCGGCAGTACAGAAGAGAGTTCCTGCAAACTCCTTTTGATGCAATTAAATAGACATATCAGCTCAAAGGAAGAAGTGAGGGGCAGGGAAGAACCTAACGTGCTAGTCAAATTAACCAATAGTCACTAATGCAGACATATCGACATACAATGGGGGTGAACTCCTAACACAATCGAAAATTGAAACCAACAAGCGACCAGTGCCTCACATAATAACAGACGTGCTTAAGACATACAAAGATTTTAGATAAAAAGCAATGAATGGCTATACTAAATCAGAGTATGTACCGCAGAATCCACAGCAACCCATCATAAGCATGCCCCATGTTTGCATCATTCAAAATTCTGCAATATATTCCCACTTGTCAGTCCAATAAAAAACTGAACTTATGCAAACTCAAATTCTTTTTTATGGTGACATGGGTGGCTATAGGGCACAGGCATGCATAACCAAATGAGGATTTGGAATTGTGTTACACTATATCCAGTACGTCATAGAACCAAGAAAAATCCTAAGCAATTTATGGTCAAGCACCAATTATCTAAACAAGCATACATGGGCACTCAAAAAGTTAAATTGTGCATGGACACATGCAACTCAATTAACTGATTGATACATAAATATGAAACTTTTCTCAGTTTTCTACTATGCCTCAATTTGTGAATTTTTGTCTTCTTTTAGCCTTTATTGGGACTTTTCTTTGTATACATCCTGTGTATTAGGGTTGTACTCCTTTGCGCTTTTCAGTGAATTACTTATTTATCCAAAAAAAAAAAAAAAAAAAAAAAAAAAACATAGATATGAAACTTTTCGTATCAAAGGCAAGCGTGATCAAACAAGAAAATCTGCTAAAGATCATGAAGTTTAAAGATTTTGTGTGTCTTCAAAAATATGAAAGGAAATTATTAATGAGTAGAAAACTTCATGTAAGGTTCCAGAATATCATATGTGACAATAGTTCACAAGAAGAAAATGGAAGTGGTAAAACTAGAATGGAGAAGACTCTAGCTCTATCAATCCTTTGGTTCTTATATACAGTACTTTTTTCAAGGGCAACAACATTAAGCCCAGGAAGACAGAGAAACATTAAAAGAGTCAATAAATCTAATAAAAAGAGGACAAGAACACAATCAACCGTACATAGGATGGAGCCCATTCAAGAGGGGTCAATTCGAGGTCAAATCAAACTATAAGGTGTTATCTAGCCAGGCCCTTCCTGCTTTTCCATGGAAGAAAATTTGGCGAGTAAAGGCTCCTTCAAGGGTGGTGTTTTTTGGATGGACAGCAACTTTAGGGAAAATATTGACACATGATAACCTGCAAAAGACGAATATTGTAGTGGTTGAGTGGTGTGCAAGAAGACTGGGGAGTCCGTTGATCACCTTTTGCTTAATTGCAAAGTGGCAGGCGAACTTCGGAATTACATTTTTACATTGTTTGGGATAGAATGGGTTATGCCAAGGCAGGTAATGGATTTGTTGACAAGTTGGGGTGGTTCGGTTGGGTGTGGTCTAGATATGGAAATTTGGAGGTTGGTCCTGTTGTGTGTCCTATGATGTATTTGACGTGAGAGAAATGCACAGAAATGCACGGACATTTGAGGATGCTGAGCTTTCGGCAATAGAGTAGCGAAAGTCTATGATTAACTCGTTACATATGTGGACAGCGGCTTATCATCAAGTGGATGTTCCTACTTTAGCAGATTTCTTGAATTTATTTTATTCTTCTTCCTATTAGGGACTCATCTTTGTAGACTTCCTATGTACTAGGGTTGCGCCCCGCTTTATTAATGATATGAAATTACTTATCAAAAAATAATAATAAATATGCAAAGAATTACCCTTCAAAGCTTGAACATATGCCCTTGAACCAGTAGACCAAAAGATCTTTGCTAATGCGGGTGTGGTAGTTGCGAGTAAGACAACAGAATGCAGCACTCCTATAGTACAGTGCTTCACATTAATATGATATGATATCAAATATAGTATATGAAAAGCAGAAGAAAATAAAAATAAAAAAACATCAGTCAGCACATACATCCATGCATAAACCAATATGTGCATGTAGAAGTAATGATATCAAAAGACGTCCTAAAGAACTTTGTCAATGATACAAGCACCTAATCAAATATGACTAAATCCAAGCAACATGTAATTATATTTGTAAAAACTCCAATTACATCAATGAAGCTTAGTTCACGTCAATCACCCACAACCACCTCAAGATAAAAATTATTAAATGTTTCATTAATCACTAGAAAGTCATTATAAACTCAAAAATACTTGCAAAATGTACAGCATATTATTTTTATAATTATGCAGTTATTGAGAATCTGTGTCCCTAATAACTTGGATAGTTTACACTTATAAGGAAGGATTTATCCGTCATAGTTGTAGATTCACTTCATAATACCTTAAGCAAAATCTGAAGGTTGCTTGACAGACCTAATAAACAAATTTTGATAAAAATTTTAAAAAAAAAATTAAAAAAAAAAAACAATGAACTCTAAGGAAGAAGAACAAAGTTTATGAAAGAATTAACAGTTTAAAAATGAAGCTTCTAATACAAATTTTTCTGTACCAGATTGAAGTAAAATTTGTCCAATGTCCTTCAAGCTTTCATAAAACTTGTTTACACCTTGTTATTGAAGACTGTTTGGTAGATTCTTCCTTTTGTTCTTTGTGATAATCTTTAGATCTTACACACGTGCCTGTTTCCTTTATAATTTATATATGCTTAACGGCTGAGAAGGGGAAAGCAATGAAAAAAATCTTTTAAAGTTATAGACATATATACATCTATGCATATATACATATAGACAGACATGTATATCACGAAAAACAGACCAGACTCTTACTTTCACACTTCCATTTGATTATACCACATTGTTTTCTATATCTCTAAGTAGAACTAATATCTATATGTTGTAGCAACATATTAAAAACCATGATAACTCTGCTGGCCTGAATGGTGGTATTGCATTCAATCAGACCTCAGCTCTAATAAGTAGTGGTTTCAACTGCTCCAAATCAGCAAAATTATCATGATCTAATTCATAAGGAGTGTTTATGTAAGAAACAGACAATTACAACACAGATGGTAGGTAAAATTGAATATATATATATAGGGTTGTTAAAATCTCTCAATTTTCTAATTTTCTAAATTTGTAGATTTTTCTTTTTCTTTTGGCACGTAAGGGGGACTTTCTTTGTATACTTTCTGTGTACTAGAGTTGCACCCCTCTGTGTTTTTATCAATATGTGTGTGTGTGTGTGGCTCAAATTGTGAAGGTATAATGGATTCTATAAAAAAATTTCTCACTAACGACCCTCTTCCTAAAACACATCCATCCAAAATGGGTGGTGGTAAAACAACCATTATCATGGCATGACTATGTGATAGCATAAAGTAAGACATGGACGATAGTTTCTTCCAACTCCAAGAACACTTTCCACTTGAATGATAATACTAAAATTTAAGGGAATCCCATCTTCAAACAATCTTCATCTATAGATACTCCCTCTTAGACAACAAAGAATTCCTCCACAAAATCAACCATTGACATAAGCATATTGCAATTGCCCAATCTTGAGGATCCTCCTCGTAAATGGCATCCATGCACCATGGTTAGTGTTAGAACAACTATTCTATCACAACACAACTATGTTTTTGTTTAATAAGTAATTCAAATTCATTAAAAGCATAGAGGGGCGCAACCCAAGTACACAAGAAGTATACAAGAGAAATCCTAAAACTCATAAAAATTAGAAACATACAATCTAAACAATGCTACTATCCATGTATACAAAGATTGGAACAGCATCTTCTTCAACACTAGCATCACCATCTCATGATCTTCAAAGGTCCTTGCATTCCTTTCTCTCCAAATATATCACAATGAACATAAAGGAGCCAACCTCCACAATTCCAAAACCATACGCTGTCCCAATTGTCCCCTTCAACTCACCAACAAATCTCTCACCCTTTGAGGCATAACCCATACAACTCCAAACAACTGAAATAGTTCTCTTGCCACCTCATAATGAAGAAGAAAATGATCAATAGACTCCTCACTTTTCTTACACATACAACACCAATCTACCACAATAACATGTCTCTTTCGTAGATCAACTCCAAACAACTGAATCCAGCTCATTTTATCCGTACCTCCTTGCCTTACTCTTTGGGAAAACAACTTAAAGAAATTAGAGACCACTTCCACCTCCCAATCATGCACAAGTCTTGTAAGGCAAACATTCTATTAAACTAGCACTTGTCCAGCTTAAGCTGATAGGAAGTAGTAATTTAATCATATTTTAACACTCTCACTCACGTGTGAGCTCCAACTTCCTTTCAATAGGTAAGGCCCAACACGTGGTATACTTTAATTAAATGGGGGGTGAATGATGGAGTCAAGGTTCAATCTCAAGACCATTGGCTCTGATACCATGTTACACTACCACTCATCATAAAAGCTTAAGCTGATAGGAAGAAATAAATTTAATTATTTAATTAATACTTTAACAGATTCCAATTAATATTCCCAATCCGGAACTGCATATGAACCACCACCCACGCATCCTTACAATTAGCAATAGTGAATAATTCTAAAAAATAGAATTTTAAAGGCTACTCCCCACACCACAGATCCATCTCCCACCTCATACCTCACAAGTTTAGAAATATCTTCCCACCCTATCTTTATACTTTTCCACACTCCCACACCATATGGCCCTGTAACCTCCTTAGAACACCAACCTCCCCCCAAACTATCATATTTAGTATCCACCACCGATCTCTACATAGCCTCCCTCTTCGTAACATACCGCCACAACTACTTATCCAAAAGGGTTCATTTAAACTGAATAAGATTTTTACTCCCAAACCCCTTGAGTTGATTAGAGTACATATATCCAACCACTTCACTAGATGAAACTTAAACTCTATTTATTCATCCATCTGGGAAAAAAAAAAAAAAAAAAAAAGGTCAAATGGCATAATAAACAACAACATTAGACTCCATACCTACTTAAAACTTACCATAGCCATTTTCCTTTCATGAGAGCCTCTTTTAGATGGACAGAAGCATGCACCCTCTTAACCCGCTTTTGAGTTGATGGTGCTTTGGCTGTGTCAACACACGCCTGAGGAGTGAAATCATATTAGCCAGCAACCAGGGCTTCTCTCCCACCACATAAAATAAAAGACAAATAAAAAAAATTCATAACTCTCCTTAAGATGTCTGCTTCTCCAACATACCTAAACAAAAAATACTAGGGAGTCCAGAATTAATATATAAAAATAACATAGATGATAATTGTGCGGGACACAAAACTAAACCAATGAAATTTGGCAGAAACTCTGCAAGACCAACAAGGGCAGTTTTACAAGAGCATACCATAATAAATTTAAATCCCAAAATAAATTACCCAATTTTATAATCCACCAATTATTAACAAAGGCCCTTGAAGTTACTTTATGTAACCTTCAGATCGACAAGAAGGTCCACTATACAGATAAATCAGAGTAGATCAAACAGCATAAAAAAATAATAATAATAAAAAAAAATGCAGGTAAAAGGTATAGAGCGTGTGAAATAACTACCCGGAAAAATACTACAGCTGCAAGTTCCACCAAACCACATTGTGAACTACTTAAAGTCCCAAACTTATCATCTTTAGTTGCATCACTCCTGAAAATATTATATACACCAATCAGAGCATATCAGAAAACTCCAGCAATAATAACTTTACAAAATAAAAGAAGATCAGGGAGGGAATAAAAACACTCACCAAGGCACGCCAGTGCTGGATATATTGCTCTGATCTAGATCCTTACAAACTACGTCCAGAAGTTGTTCAACCAAAGAACTCCCATCAGCACCACCTCTAGTTAAATTTAGTTGTAACTTTGCGTAGAGAATAAGGGCATCCTGCAAAAGAAAAATAATGCAAATTTCATATGTAATACACACACATTAGCATTTTGAAACATTCATGTGTTACTTAAAAATGGCTAAACTATATATTACAGAGGCTAGATTCCAATTTTGCCCTATAAAAAAATAAATAAAAAATAAAAATCAATTTCATCCCTGAAATTCTGAGTGATGTAATCCTTCCATCCACCCACAACAATAATTAATGGCGTAGATTATCATCAATTCTTATGATGGCATTTGTCAACAATTTGAAAACAAGGATTACATAATTCAAAATTCAAATGAAAAAATTGAAACATTTTAAAATCCCCTTCAGTATTCAAAGAAAAATTGTTTGACCATTAATGGATCAAGCGAGGTATTGATTTCTCCCTTTTTAAAATCGAAGGCACAAATTGGAACCTATCACAAATTTCAATGACCAAAACTAGACTCCAGCCATAAAAAATAGATAAAACACCAGAATATGCATAAAAACCTTAAGTGCTCGATCATGGGTTGTCAGCCAACAACGGAATACAAATTGCTGCACAGCATTATGGATTTCCATGGATTGACAACCTAAATTTGGACCATCCTTTAACAAGAATGTATTGATACACTCAATAAGCTTGCGTGAAATCTTTCCCTCATCCCTGTATAAGGAACAAAAAGGGAAAGAGAGCATGTACACAGCCATTATCAGCAAAAAACAAATCCTAATAAAACACTTCATTTCAATAGGAAACCCAACCCAAAAAAAAAAAAAAAAAAAGCTGGCAGAATTCATGAATTACCTTATGAAAGAGAAAATTGCAACAAACTTCTTAATAATATCTTCCCTAAGACTATCAGGGAAATCTCCAGGAGGATTTTCCAACAGTGAATGGAGAGTAAAGATGCATCGAAATACCTCCTCTTTGGGATTATATTGATTATCATTCTTCCCAGCCAAGCTAGTTTCCACCTTCTCCATGTAAAGAAGCACCAAGCCTTTGAAAATGAAATTACACAAGTGAGAGAAGATTGAATAATGGCACTTTTTTTAACAATTACAAAAGAAATGTGCCTCAGGATTAATTTAAAAGAAAAACTTACTGCAATGTATGCGCCTTCTCATGTGAAAACGATAATCTCTAACGGTCAAAAGATGCCGGAGAACAACCCCATATTCGGACTGAAAGCTTGGAACAGTGCTTAAGACATCCCAGATGTGATTAAAAAGCGATTTTACCACAGATAACAAAGGCAACACTTCACCTGGAATGGTAAACACACAAACTAAGAATTTGCTCCTAACATCAATACCATGAAGAAGTTAAATCTATTAAAGCATAAGAGTATAGCTCCATAGATAACAATCATGTCAGGATGATGAAATATAGAATTCTTTAAACAATCCCCCATTTTGTGTTTGAACATTGACATAACAAGAAACCACCATCAACTAAGTTACATTCAGATTAGAATACACTGTGCTCTGCAAGCAAGAGAACGGAGCATCAGTTAACAAAAAACTGCCAACCCTGCTAGAATTCATTTGTTTAATTAAAATGTTTCACAAAAACAAAAGTTTTCAATTCAACCTTTTCCAATGTCAAAGTTTTGCAATGCACAAAAGGCCTTCTCCAATGAGAAGTCAAGTGGCTTCCTAACAAACACGTATTGTATATCAATCTATAAGTCAATTTAATACACATTTGAAATTAATTTTTAGAATTCAACGGCAAAATGATTCCATGAATTAAAGCAAAACACAAATAAAACAAATAAAAAAGCCTAATAATTTTTCAAAGAAAACAAAAACAAAAATTTTTAAAATGGCTGAATAAATAAGATTCAATACCACGTGTTGCCATTTCAATGACTGAGGCAGAGAACTTTTCTCATATAACTCACTTGACACAGAAGTTCAATAATAATAGAAACCATATAGAACCATCTCATTCAATCACTACCTGAAAATTTAGAATCTTCAGCTCGTTGCACAACAATGCGAAGAGTCTTTGCATAGATCAATTTCGGCAATCGTCGCTTGCTCGAGGATATTTCCAGCAATGCACATTGAGTCAGCAAAGTAACAAGAAAAGGCCATGTTTCAGCTGCAAAAACAATTCACGTTTGCTTTTGACAGTTTTTTGTGCAATGCCTATAAAAATAGGTATGCTTTTGATGAAAAATAGATCTTACAGTGAGGGATATCATCAGGCCTTAGCCTTGCAGTGTTCTGACCAAGAAATTTAGAAAAGGCAACCGATCTTTCTCCTTCTAACCATGTATTCAACAACTTTATCCCTTCCTATATACACATACTTTATATCAGAACAAGAATTATAGACTAACATTCATTTGATACCATTAAGTTAAAGGAAATCATCACAAACTCATATTTTGAATTCTTCACCCAAGGAAACATAATCATTTACACTGCCAAGCAAACTAGCTCAATTGAGTAGAGTACTGTACTCATTCCTCCAAAAAAAGCTAACACGAAAAATCTTTTTGCTAGCCAAGAAAAACATAGAAAATAAATGAGGATTTGTATCACGATATGGCTGATTGGGACCCACTAAACAAAAGCATTCACTGGACTGAGCACCATATAACTATTTGGCATAATCGAGTTGATTTTTTTTTCCTTAGGTTTCCAAATGAAATCAAGCTGAGACAAACGTACACGTTTTCTGTTTCGTTCACAATAAAATGTAGGAAAACTAAGCAAAATGAGATTCTTAGTTCCTGATAAAATCTATGACCCCGAGAAAACAATAGCATTCACACAACGGAGCCTTATGGGGTTTCGTATAACAGAGTATTTCACTCTAATAACAATTTTTTCGTAAGAAATAATCGAAAATAAATGTACACTGGAGCTACTTGGTTCCCGAGAAATTTCTCCAAAAATTTACAGTAAGCAAATTTGCCGAACTTCTAATTTCATTATAACATGCCAACAAATAAGAACATCCACTTAAATTAGCCTATTATACTCGTTTTTAACTTGGTTGAGTCAATATTTTTTTCTAAGTAACCATGACTGATTTTCTTTCCTCTCCAGCATTTTCCCGACAACCAAACGGATAGCGGGAAAGAAAATCGACAGAAGGAAAGGGGAGTATACTTCGCGTGCTTTGGCCTTATCGGACGAGAGCTTGGAGACGATCTCCTGCACATCCCTCGAAATGACCATCGCCGCTTTCGGAGCGATGCGCTATGGAATCGCGCAGTGTCCCTCAGGCGTTTGGCTAGCGAGAAATGGCGGGAAAATGGGGGAAGGGTTTGGACTTTCTTAGAGAAGGAACAGTGTGAGTGTGAAGGGCTTTTGGGCGACGGGAGGAGGACGTTTTTGGCTGACTTCGTGTTTTGTGGGCATTTATTTACTGTAGTGCGACGAAAATCTGGAGAGACGATAGCGAGAATTTCCTAAAAGCTCCCTCTGCGTTTGTCTTCCGAAATTCCATGAGGAATTCCTTTTAAAACAATTTCAAATTTTGAAAAAATAACCACGTTTTTTTCTATTTTGAAAATCAATTTACAATTTACATTCCCTTCTTTATCTTTGGAGAATGGCTTTTTTTATTTTTGGAAAAACTACCGCTTTAAAAAGTGACATAAGAGCCTCTCATGCCAATATACTAATATGAAAAAGAATAATACTAGGAACCATTTTTTTATCCTCTTAAAGTTGATGTTGCGTTTAAAATTACCATTAGACTAAAATTCAAGTATGATTCATCTAAAAGTTAATGGTAATTTTAAAAGTCACATCAAATTTAAGAAGATGAAAATATAGTTTCTACCATTATTCTATGAAAAAGGCCACCTTTTTTGCATTATTAGTTTTTTTTTTTTAATAATTTTAATTTTATAAAAAATCTACATACCTCTCAAACTACCACATAATTGACAATGTTCCCCCAAATTACCTAAACATTGTTAATGTTTCCTCCAATAACGAAATTACCCTTAGTAAATTAAAAACAAAAAATACTAGAACTTCTAAAAAAAAAACCTAAAAAACAAATAAAATCCAAGGGATGGTCAATTAAAAAAAAAAAAAAACCTTTATAAGAAAAAAAAATTCGATTATTTTTTTATAAAATTTTGAAATTTTCATTTTTTAAATTTTGTTTTAAAATTAAAGTTTCCATTTAAAAAATAATAATATTTCATTTTAAAAAAATCGTTAACAAATTTTCATTTAAAAAAATTGGTTTTTTAAATTAAAATTTTTCCTTTTTTAAAAAAAATTTCGAATTTATAGTGGTATTTTTATCTTATTGTGAAATCTATAGGGGCATTTTATCTTTTTGTTAACTCTTAGGGAAACATTGACAATGTTTTAGTAATTTTGGAGGACATTATTACAATTGAAAGTTTTTGAAATACATTGTCAATTGAGTGGTAGTTTAAGGGATATGTGGACTTTACCCTTTTAAATTAGTTATTTTTAGAGAAAAATATAAAAAGGTCCCTCAAACTTCGTTTGCAATAAAGCCACATAATGTTTAAAATGTACTAAAGTAGGCGCCACGTGGCATGGTACTTGGGTTTTGGGGTGCCAGGTAATATTTTATTTTCTTTAAAAAAAAATCCAAAAAAAAAAACTAAAAAAAGAAAAAAGAGAAGAAAATACGTTGGGTGGCCAATCAGCCACCCCACCATTTTTTTTTTTTTTTTTGGGATTTTTTTTTTTATAAAAAATAAAATATTATGTGGCACCCAAAAACTAAGGTACCACGCCACGTGGCACCCACATGTATAAGTGATGTAGCGTTCCGTTAAAAAACTTAACAAAATCTTGATAGAGGTACCAAGTGGGCTTATTGGTTTACTACAGGTACCATTTGCAATATTTTTGAAAACTCAAATGGCTATTTGATTTTGGTGCAAACCACAGGTACTAAAATAATATTTAACCCTTAAAAAAAATATATAAAAACCACATATTATTAAAAATGAGTAATGCTAAAATGGATATTCATGTCCTATTTGTACCGGCTCCTAAAATTAACGTGGCTTTTAAAATTACCATTTGATCAAAATATCATTTAGCATTGCTCATTAAAAACATATGACTTCTCACGTGTGAGGGACACATGTCAATTTTAAAAGTTATTATACTATTAAACTATATTGCATAATTCATTCAAGAGTAGGTAGTGCATGTCCAGCCATTCAAAAATATAAGAAAGTACTTCCTCAAATGATGAAGTGGAACATTAATACCTATGAAGAAAAATATGTTTGTCCATTAATTAGCATCAAGTAAGAGCAGAGACAGAAAGAGGCTTTCACTGAATTTTACGTCAACGATGATAAGTTTATAAAAATTTTAAACTTATAAATACTACGTACCTTGTACAGAACTCAGACAGGTCACAGGTCACAACAAAATGGGAAAAACTAATGGATATTATATATATTTTTTGGCACAATATATAATTATATGTTCACCACATTTTTCTTGTTGTGTCTGATTATAGGCGACCATGTTTGAGCTGGTAAGTAGAAGCAATTACAATCATATGTCCTCCATTGAAATGCTGGCTTACGTACAAAGAAATTAACTACGGTACTCAGCCGACACCAGCAAGAAAAATGTACGAAGGATCGATCTACTAGACAGTAAAACACAAATAATCACATAATATCAAAGAAAATATATAGTAGTCAACTTTAAAGAACAGGATCAATACAATGAGACAGCTAAGACTGGATTTGAAGATAATCATTCCATGCTCCACCTGTATGCAAACAACAATTTATGAGCTTCCTAATTAACAGGACAAATGAATTTGAGGATGATTTATGAATGAATGAATGTATATCACATCTTTCTGGTCACATATTACGTATAAGTTGCGACGTTTTGGATAAAAAGATTTCTTTCCATCTAGCCCTTGATTTTCTGTTGGCTCTGATCCTAACTCAGAACAGGAAGCGCTTGACTTTCTAGGGTTTGATGGCATCTTCTGTGGCCTTTTTAATAATCAAAATATTTGGGCACTATAACTCACGAGTCACGACTATCCCTTTCACTCACAGTTTCATGACTTTCAACACGTAAGCTACACTCCTTCCAAATTGATAACTCCTCATTATTTCATTATATTATGATATGTTTTTTTTCAATTGTGAATGGAAAATTCTCCATCTTTGACCCAGATGTAAAGGAAAACGACTGAAGTGGGCAGGTTTGAAACTGCATATATGGAACACTGAAACACAAGTGCCTAGCTATATATTTATTGTGATATTCGCAAGTCTCTTCCACAAGGCATACAACAAGATGGGGTTTGAGGTCAAGAGACGCTTCCTCCTGGCTTTTCTTTTGCTTGCTACCCTCTTCCTTGCATCCAGCTTGTTCCTCACCGGTAAGAGGAGCACGACCCTTTTTTTTCTCTAAATTTTGTATATCCATAGGCTCCCATTTTGAGCTGTACGTTTACTTGTGGGTGTGTGTGTCAACAGCGTAGAGAGGAAGGGAGAGCCTCCTCTTTGAACTAGCTGTTGTGTGCAAACATCCATACTAGACGCAAATGGTAAGAGGTAAACAAATATGAATCCAAAAAAGACGATAAAAATATTTTTCTCCTAGTTTTTTTTTTTTTTCTTTTTTCTCCTAGTTTTCTTGTTCATGTACTAAATGATATGGAGCACAGTTTGGAAACTCCTTCCCCTCCTTTCAACATTATTCACTCTTTCCTTTTTCTAAAAAAATTACCATCAAAACATTCTCACAGCTTTTTTCTTCTTTTTTTTTTTCATTTTTATATCACATGATTTATTTTTTATTATCATTCAAATAAAAAAATTACTACAAAATAAAAACTTTTTTCACATGGCCTTTTGAAGTCAGCTGCTACAAAAAAAAAAAAAAAGGGTAAAAAAAGGTTTACCAACCACTCCATGGCCTTTTGAAGTCTCAGTCAAGTTTGTCATGACAATCCGATTAACGAATAGCACACAATGATTTAACCACTACACCACTTCATCAGCATTCATCAAGATTTTTTCTCTAAATCTATATCTTTAATTTTTTCTCTATCATCAGGTGAGAAAACGGAAAAATTACTTCATGCGAGAGATGCTGAAGAATTTTCTGAAACTATTGCCGTAAAACAAAGAAACGGCCCACATTTGCTCTTGGCAAAACTCCGAATGGGGGTGCTTACTCCACCACCAAAACAATATCATGCAAAACGGGAACCCGAAGGACCACCGCCAGCTCCTGGGCTGGCTAGAAGGCCTCGCCCCTAATAGGCATTTCCCGTATTTCATGTATTAAACATTTCTTGATGCGGCGTAAAATAAATGACGTCAATAACTTTATGTAGACATCAAAATAATATGTACTCTACTCTAAATGTCAATTTAGCATGAGCTATTGAATCAATGTACGTGTTAGCAAAGGATTGAACTATTGAATAAACTTGTTAGCGAAAGAATCGTGATCTTCTTAATTTACAACACTTCCATTTAACTTGGGCGCAACGAATTCCGCTCCTATACACGGTCTCACTTATTCCTTCAACTGAGTATCTTAGCTATAAAATTTAGCCAGCGACAAATTGGTGATGAATTCAACTCAACTAATCAAAAACATCTTGGTGATTGATCACCAAATTGACCTTTTGCATATGCATACAAGTAAGTGATTATCTTGTATGAGGGACATTTCACCCATTTACCATCTGAAAAAAAAAAGAAAAAAAAAAAAAAAAGAAATAAAAAGAAAGAGGTGTCAAAATTTCATTTTTCCATTATTAAAATATGAAACAAATATATTAATTAATTAGGAAAGCTTCACTTAATCCTTGAACTTTCACAACTTTTGCAATGTTCAAAAAAATTTGAGTGTATGAACTTAATTTCGATTTTTGTGCAATGTCACCCATCCGTTAGGTTTTTTCATTAAATCCTAGCAATAGGTGTCAAAATTACCAAAGTACCCATTTTTTTTTAAAAAAAAGGAAAAAATTGCAAAGATTTAGGCATTGGTCAAAATTTAACGAAATTTACAAAAATACCCGCACCTGAATCTTTGCAATTTTTTTAATTTTTTTAAATTGGTATTTTGGAAATTTTAATACAATTTAACGGAAAACCTAACGGATGAGTGACAGTGACATTACAAAAAATTAGAAGTTTGATACATTATATTTTAAAAAAAAAAAAAAAAAAAAAATTGAACTTTAAAAAAGTAATTGCAAAAGTAATAAAAGTTTGGGAAGGTAAATAAAGTTATTTTATTTTATTGTATTTGCTCCAAGGCTATACGCGTCTAATGGTCTTTCATTTCGGTAGTGGAAGACTCTCGGTTCTTAACGTGAATGCTCTCTAGCCATAGGGTTACGTTCAAAGACAATAATTTGTGTGGAAAAGACCGTAAGTAAGAATATCGTTGTCGTCGTTGACAAAAGAATTAACGTTTCTTTGCGTTCTTTGAAAGGAGACAAATGTAATTTTCCTCTATTTGCATACCAAGAATATTCAAGGCTTTACGCAATTACGCGTGAACAAATGCCGAAGGAGAGCCACTTTTGTTGATCAAGAAGATCATCATTCAGAGGTTAGCTGAACATAGGCAAAAATTGAGGACATTTCATGCTTTATAGAGAATAATATTTGGAGCATACATTGCACAGTTAAATCATCAGTTGTCCAAAAAGCTTAAGCTAATAGGATGAGGTAAATTTAATTACTTAATCATTAGTTTAACACTCTCCCTCACGTGTGGGAGTTTGATATTTAATTTCAATGGGGGTGAATTGACGAAATCAAGGTTCGATCCAGGACCTTTGGCTCTGATACCATGTTAAATTACCAGTTGTCCCAAATGCTTAAGCTGGTAGAAAGATGTAAATTTAATCATTTAATTATTAGTTTAACATGCATAACCCATAATTTTTTTTTTTTTTAAAAAAAAAAAGCCTCAATTAGTGACGTTTGGGATAATTATTATTATTATTTTTGAAAAAAGTCACTAAAATACGACGTTTTACTGTTTAAACGTCATTATTCATAAAATAGTGACGTTTGAATAGTGTTAATATTCACCCGTCGCTATTTTACGCGTTGAAAGGTGACATTTGAATAGTGTTACTATTCACGCGTGAAGGTAATGTCTAAATACTGTTCAAACGACGTAATTTTTGAAAATATTGTCGTTCAAAATTTTCGTTTATAACAACCATTTACATCCAAAAACTTCAAAATTTCTCAATCTTTCACCTACACACATAAAAATAATTTTTAAAAAATACGGTTTTTTTTTTTTTCCTTGTGTTTGATGACATGTTTTGTGGCATTTTAATTTGAAATATATCTTCCTTAATTAGTATCAAAATATCTCCAAATTGCCCTCATCAATAACTCCTGAATCTTAGGCTATGTTTGACAATAGCCGGGGCCGGCACTGTAGATGGAACGGCACTGTTCCAGCTACAGTGTCAGCAGCAAAAATTGACTTTTTACTTTTTTTTTTTTTTTTTTTAAAGCAAAAGCAAATTTTTTTTTTTTTTTTTTTTTAAAAAAAAAAAAAAAAAGGAAAAAATGAGGAGAAAGATGGGGTGGTTCCAGCCACCCCTTGGCCCAAAATGGGGTGGCCCTTTTTTAATATTTTGCTTTAAAAAAATAAAAAAATAAAATTAAGTGAAAAGTCAATTTTTGCTGCTGGCACTATAGCTGGAACAGTGTCATTCCAGCTACAGTGCCGACCCCGGCTGTTGCCAAACATAGCCTTAATTAACACAACAGAACTGAAAAATTGCCAAAAAGAAAGAGGCACTTAATAGTTAATTATACAGATCAATTGTACAAACAAATAAGTTAACCAACTTCAATGGCTTCATCCATCAAAATCTAATAAAACCAAAATACCCTCTTTATCTCTTCTTTCCATTAACAAATTAAGAAGCTGAACTATAATACGACATTGTTCATCCACTAGTGACCAGAACCCCTAAATTAAAACTCGATGAATGTTTGCAAGATCACGACCTGGGCCATCAAGAGTCAAGAGATTAACGATGTGCTAGCTAGTCGGGCTTGTTGACCATTGACTACGATTCACTAGAGAATTTCCAGCAGGTCCTGCAAACACCCAAATCTGAGAAATGCTTTTCACCGTGAAAAACGGAAGGGAGATGAAGAGTTGAAAGAAAGACTCTTGGTTTCTTCTCTATATTTGAAAGAGATAATTTATTTTATTAGAAGAAGAGAAACATTCGTCTCTCACACGTTAGAATGACACGCATTAATTTATTAGACTTAGTTGGAAAAAAAAAATTTAATCTCATTTGGGGGAAATTTCTGTCCTTATTTCGTTATGGTATATGTATTTTTTTCTACTCGAATTGTAAATGGAAAATTCTCCATCTTTGTCCTGGCCAGTGCAGGAAAAAACAAAACTTAAGTGGGTAGCTAGGTTTGAAATTGCATGGAATAATCAAAGAGGAGTAGCTACATATTAATTGTGATATTTCCAAGTCTCTTCCACAATGCAACATCGGGTTTGAGGTGATCAAGAGACGCTTCCTCCTTAGTTTTCTTGTGCTTACTACCCTGTACCTTGCATGGAGCTTATTGTTCGTCTCCGGTACGATTTTATGTGTGTATATATATATATATATATATATATATATATATATATATATATATATATGTTAAATTTTGTCCAAATAATTAACAATCCCACCAATGAATAGCGGTACAATGATCTAACCACGCAACTCGATCCATCAATATTCATCAAGATTTTCTCTTCTTGATATATCAGTCCAACCTCCATAAATTCATTGAATGTGTGGTGAAATAGCCTCACAACTACAAAATATAATGGAAAATTATAAAGTACAATACAAGGCTACTAGAATTTGATGAACTTGACACCTGTGTTTAATTATGTCATGTCTACTAGACTACTTCCAATTTCACTGTATTTATGATTTTTTAACACCAATTAGTACATCTTATCTTTGCTTTTTTTTTCTTGCTTGAAACTATCGGCGATAATTACTATGACCAGGTGGAAAAATGGAGAAGTTAGTTCCTGTAAGAAATGCGGAGAAATTGTCTAGAGCTGTTACTGCAACAAAAAAAATGATAGGCCAACCGCTCATGATGCTCCGAGCATCTGCACATCCACCGCCGCCTCCTAATGCGCCCCCAGCGCCTCATCTAAGTTAGGCATTCCCTGTATTTCATGTATTAGACATTTATTGATGCGGTGAAAATGTCATCAATAGCATAATATTGAAATCAAAATAGTATGTACTCTACTTTAAATGTCTGCTCAACATCAACCATTGAATAAATGTATTAGCAAAAGATCCATGTGTAACATTTTTTTTTTTTTTTTACATGTCCACACAAGGGAAGGGGGAGGGGGGATTCGAACTAGTGACCTCCGTTTCATTAGGCGTGGTCCACAACCGATTGAACTACCCCTTGGAGATCCATGTGTAACATTTTAGTTACATATTAAGAAAGTTATTAGCCTACATAGAGTGAATAGATTATAAATGAGATCATGAGTGCTAAGTTCCACATTTGTTTTTACTAAATGAAAGTGAGGTTTATAAGCAATTTTAGGAAACTTCAATTACAACTTAACTAGTTATTTTGAAATGATAAGGCACTTCTAGTTAACACTTGGTCTTATATGGCCTGATTGACTGTAATTTGCATATGCATATGCATATGAGCGAATGATTAACCTCGATCAAATAATTAATCTTTTAGCTTGACACAAACTTGTATAGCCTTATTAAAACTCAATATTCACTACAAAAAAAAGTGTTATTAGTGACGTGTCTATTGTGCAGGAGTTTTTCATATGTCACAATTTGGCGATGTGGAAGTTTTTCACACTTTACCAAAGTATTTGGTAACATGTCAAATTTGACATGTCACCATTTAGTAACATGTCAACTTTAACATGTTACTAAAATTGTCAAATTTTTATTTATTATTTTTTTTTTCCAATTTTCGAAATGGTGACGCGTCACCGTTTGGAAAAATAAAAAAAAATAAAAAAAAATTTGACAACTTTAGTAACGTGTCAAATTTGACACGTCACCATTTCGAAATTTTTTTTTTTTTTTTAAAAAAAAATTGACAACTTTAGTAACATGTCAAAGTTGACACGTCACCATTTCGAATTTTTTTTTTTAAAAAAAATGACAACTTTAGTAACGTGTCAAATTTGACAAGTTACCATCTGGTAACGTGTTAGCTTTGACACATCACGAAATGGTAACGTGTCAAATTTGACACGTCACCGTTTCAAAAATTGAAAAAAAAAATAATAAATAAATAAAATTTGACAACTTTAGTAACGTGTCAAAGTTGACACGTTACCATTTGACACGTCACCAAATGGGAAAAAAATAAAAATTTTAAATTTTAAATTTTAAAAAAGTTGACAACTTTAGTAACGTGTCAAATTTGACACGTCACCAAATGGTAATGTGTCAACTTTGACACATTACCAATGGGCATTGGGAACATGCACCAACTGATTCCCTCTTTTTCTCTTTTACTTTCTTCTTCCCTCTTTTTTCTTCCTCCCGACCGTGCTTCTTCTTCTTCTTTCTTCTTCTCTTTTTCTCTCTTTTGCTGTCACGCCATGGCAGCTCCCTCTTCTCTCAGATGGGAAGAAGAAAAAGAAAAGGAGAAGAAAAAAAAAAGAAAAAAAAGAGAGAAGATAAGAAGAAAATGAAAAAGAGGAGAAGATCTGACATTTTTTTTTTTTGCTGGGTTTGAGATTTTGAAATTTGTTTTGGCTGCTGGGTTTTGGTTTGGGATTTTGAAATTTTTTTTGCTGCTGGGTTTGAAATTTTTTCTGGGTCTGATTTTTTTGGTTGGTTTGGTTTGATTCTTCAAGTTGAATCCACTTGGGGAACGGACATTATATACTTTAATGAGTAATTTTTCTGATTGATTTTTTTGTCATTTGTCTTAGCTTTTAAACCTATTGATTTTTCTGGTTCTTTGGTGTTGCAGGTTTTTGATTTTTGGTACTCTCCAACTCCACACAGTGAGTGAGTAGTAAAATTAGATTCTAGGTTCAAAACTTTTGAAATTTTTTGCTTAAATTAATTTTTGGCTGTTGGGTTTGGATTTTTGCTGCTAGGTTTGAATCTATTGATCTATTCCAAGTTCAATTAATTCTTTTTGGACTAAGTTTTCCTCCAAACTGGGTTGGAGGAATTTCCTTCAACCTGGTCTATAAAAGTGACATGTATCCCTTGAACATGTGAGATGCACATGTTTTTTTAATAGCAGGGGGACAAAGTTGGAATAAATTTTATTAAAAACTCATGTGCATCTCACATGTTATTAAAAAAAGAGACAAATGTCACTTTTATAGACTAGGTTGAAGGAAACTTCTCCAACCCAGTTTGAAGGAAAACTTTGTCAATTCTTTTTTTTGTCAATTAAATTTTTATTTGCTAGGTTTGGATTTTTGAAAATTAGATTCGAATATGATTTTATTTGAAATTTGGGTTTGGAATTCCATGATATTATTTGGAAAAAAAAAATTCCGGAAATAAATTTGAAATAATTTTTTTTTTTTTTACTAATTTTTTAAATTTTAGTAATGTGCCAGAAATTAACACGTTACTAAAGTTTAGTAACATGTCAAAAAGTAATGTGTCAAGTTTGATATGTCACCATTTGATAACGTGTCAAAAATTGACACGTTACCATTTGGTAACATGTCATAATTGGCATGTAACCATTTGGTAACGTGTCATAATTGACACATTACCAAACTTGAAATAGTTACGATCAATTTTTTAACTCGTCAAACACGTTACCATAGACACGTTACTAAACTTTAGTAACGTGTTAACACCATATACACATTACTAATGGTCCGTGACCAAAAAAATATATTCTTGTAGTGATTCTAAATTTGTAAGGCTTTCAATTTTCAAAATTAATGATGAAAAATATAAAAGATTTAGATAATTTTCAATTAAATCTTGATCAAATTTACAATAGAGATAAAATGTTATGCTCGATCTCAATTTTATAACCTAGTTGTAATTAGAATATGACTGGTACTTCAAAACAAATTTAAAATTGTTTCCAACAATCAAGATGTTAGGCTATAATTTTCAAAATACTTTGAAATATTTTGTTGATACATATTCCTATTTTCCTATGAATGATTGCTCTACTTTCTTCAAAGAAAAAAAAAAAGAAAAGAAAAATCCTTTAATTTCCTCCATACTTTTTTTTTTTTCTTTTCTTATCCATTTTCTTCAAATGAATTAATAGACTATCATTTTTTATGACAAAAGACTGCATACTACGAGATTCATCAAAAAAAAAAATAAATAAATACTTTTATTCTTTATCGTATATTTTTTAGTACACACAGATGTGTGTGTGTCTATATATATATATATATATATATATATATTGCTCATTGTTAATACAAAGAGCTCTCATCTTATGCGCACATTATGCAAGATGTGTAAAATAACATCAAGTTATTTATGCGTGAACATATATCTATCATGATAGTTCATCAAAAGTACTTTTCAAATTCTAGGGCCAATGCTTAGCAAAAAAAAAAAAAAAAAAAATTTCTAGCGCCAATATAGAAAATATATGGGATACTATAACACTCTTCCAAACTCATGTAGTATTTTAAATGAGTGCCACGTGGCAAACATGTATAAAAAAATTGAACCAAAATCTTGACAAGTAAATTTAATTGTTTAGTAGCTGACGTGATAACTAGTACACATGAATGTACCATGTGAATTACTATATCAATTTATAAGAGGCTTATAATAAATGCTATAATACCTCTAATACTAACGAGTAATACTACATAACATCATATTATCTTCATTTTATCATCTTAAAGTTGATATTCATTTTAAAATCATAATTGAATTTGAAATGGATTATTATTAAATTTTGATTTAATAATAATTTTAACTTTGAGAGGATAAAAACAAAATTGAAGAATTGTAGGTACGTAACATTACTCAATAGAGGATAACTTCTATAGAGAAGTGGTGTAAACCACCTCCTTTCTGCCCATCAATGAGCATTTGACAGCTAGGAAAATCACACACAATTAACTAAGATGCAAAACACTAGATTAAAATCCTTCTCACATCATCCAAATAAAAAAAATCAAAATTTTTTTTTTTTTCCAAACCCATCAATTTTCTCCCCCACTTCTCCGTGCTCTCTCTTTCTCTCCCTTTCCTTTGTCTCTCTAGCGGCAGCAGTGACCTCGCCGGAGCCCAGCCCAGAGCTTCCGATTGAAGGCACCGGAGTCCAGCCCAGCCCGACGCTGAAGAAGACGCCGGAGCCCACCCTGACGCCGGAGACTAGACCTCTCCGGTGCTCCATCTCTCTATGTCCTCACTGGCGGCGAAGAACAAAAATCTAGTTTGGTCGAGGCAAAATTTTTGTTTTTGTAAAAGGAGCTGGCCAGCAAAATTTGTGTAAAATTTTCCTTCTCACTCCCAAAAAAAAAAAAAAAAAAGAACCACAACAATCAATATTAAGATCATGCAGGAAGTTATAATCTGGTTCTAAAGACATTTGAATGCTTAAAACCAGTTTCAGTACATATAAAAAAGGGGCAAAAGTTTTAGGGCATAAATTCGTTCTTTTTTGGATCTGGTTAGTGTCAAATTATTTAGTGGACAAAATAGACATTGAAGCTCTAATTGTTTTCAAATTCTTTGGTTTATCTTGCAGATTCGCTACCAGCCATCAATGCCACAACAGTTTTGGCCAAAACTTGGACCAGTTCAACAATACCAAAGTGAACAATTGTTGGGAATTAACCCAAAATTTCTGAGTTATCATGAACTATCATATTGCATTGACCATCATCAAAATCTGCATAACATATAAATTCAGAATTCTTGTACTCTAACGGCAGAGGAATGCCACAATGAACCACATACAACCATATTACAACCATATTAGGGGAGTTTGTCAAATTGAGTGGAAGTTCAATTCAGGAGTCTTTAATGAAGTTACCCCAAATTATATAATAATTATCATCATTGATGTGCAATTCAGTATACCAATTCTAAGAGAAATTAAGCCATCTTATTGTTTATGCTCTTGCTCGATGTTAGAGAATATGTAAGCTTGTCTCACATTGTTTATGTATGAGAGTCTCTCTCTTTGGCCTCTATATATTGAAGCCTCCTATGTACTATCAAATCATTCAATAAAACAAGATATAACCTATATGGCTTTAGTATATAGATGTAGGTTATAGACCGAATTAATCACCTTAATCTTTTTTTTTTTTTTTTTTTTTTTTTGGGAAAAAAATCAACTTTTCATTAGAATATCACGTGCCTAGAGCAATATGCTCCAGCACAAGAGTCTCTTCAATACAAGCAGGAGGCTCATGCCAAATTTGATCCACTGCATGTCGTACAGCGTATTTAGAAAGGAGATGTGCAGCCTTATTCCCCTCTCTTTTCACAAAAGTCATCCGCCACTGGTCCAACTCCTGAAGCTCCACCTTGATGTCCTCTATAACGTGTCCCAAGCTACTTCTATCTGCTAGCGCGCAGTTGACAGCATCAATAATACATTTTGCATCTCCCTCCAGATTAACCACCTTAATCTTGTGTCTCTTTCTTGACTTTATTATTATTTCGCATTCTATACTCATTATATTATAAGTTATTACATGATATCAGAGTCAAAGATCCTGTGATCAAATCTTGACTCCGTCAATTCACCCTCCATTTAAATTAAATATTCCACGTATTGGACTCCACCTATTAAAAATAAGTTTACCCACTCATGAGGGTGGCACTTGTGAAACAAGATTTTGATCAAATTGCCGAAAATGGGGTTGGTAGTGTTTCAAGATCAAAAGACGGCTAAACCTAAAAGAACCCAAATGATTCTAACGCATGTCAACAACAATGGCCAGACAATCGATTATAAGATTGAAGGAAGGCAAAAAATCGTGATACACGATGCAAATTGGTGTTCTGTATCTGACGAGAACAAACCAACAGCTAGGGTTTAATTTGTTACAGCACATGACCAACAATAGCTATAGGATATTCGATTAGAAAAATGAATAATTTTTATTTAAAAAAAAAATTGTATATGAAATTGAATGGTTTTGGAATAGTCATTTTTATGGAAATAACACTACAAAAATTTATTTTTTTAGTTACGGACAAGTAGTAACGTGTATATGGGGTTACCACGTTACTAAAGTATTGTAACGTGTTGTTTGTAACGTGTCTGGGGTGTAGTGAAATTGGACGTAACAAAATGAAATTTTGTAACGTGTCAGAAACAACACGTTACTATTTGGTAACGTTTAGTAAAATTACACGTTACTACTGGTTATAACGTGGTTAATGCCACGTTACTACGAGTAGTAACGTGGGAAAAATGCCACGTTACAACCAGTAGTAACGTGGCACATGCAGCCACGTTACCACTAGTAGTAACGTGGCACATGTGCCACGTTACTACTGGTTGTAACGTGGCAGATTTCCCACGTTACAACTGGTGGTAACGTGGCTGCATGTGCCACGTTACTACTGGTAGTAACGTGGCACATGCAGCCACGTTACCACCAGTTGTAACGTGGGAAATCTGCCACGTTACAATCTTTTGTGACGTGGCATGTATGCCACGTCACTAAAATTTACAGGGAAGAAATTTTTTTTTTTTTTGTAATTTTTCTCCAGCATACATTTTTCTCCTGCATCCAACCAACCAAAAATCCAACCAACCAGCATACATTTCTACTCTCCTGCATCCAACCAACGACCCAACATCCAACATATATAACCCACATCCAACATCAATAATCAACCCATGCATAATCATAACTAACATCGTGTAACTAAGTAATAATAACTGTATACAAACAACTAACGTACAAATTTGTAATAAAAAGTAAAATACAATACAACTAACGTGATCAATACAACATCATAATACACAAATCATCGTGATCAATCATCTGCGCCGCATTAACTGCAAAAAGATAAAACGAATAATCAATTAGCTAATTAGTGAACATTTGTAACTTTAAACTCCTAATAAATAATTATCACATGCATATACAACCTCGACATACATATTAACTATGTATGCACAAACACATATTAATTATACAAAGCACAAACACATATTAACTGTACGAACAATACATGTTTATTCAATGAGACAACTTCAACAAATATGGTAACTATACAAAGCTTCATGCTCCATGCACATATATATCTATATATATATATATATATATACTTACGGGGTGCCTGAACGACGGGTATAATGTATTGACAAACGAGACTTCTGACCAACCGGCGTCTGAAGTGTGGTGTCATTATGATCGTCCTCAGCTTCTACTCTTACGTCATCTACACATATTACGTTGCAATTGTGTTAAATGCGAACAAAGTTTATTTGACTCATAAGATAACTGTGTTAATCAAATAAAAACAATAAAAATATATTGTTACCTGATCTGCTATCAACTGAGGATCTCACAATCACTCGGGCTGGGGACTCCGCATCTTGCGGATTCCGGGTAGTCGTCACCTCCAAATCGGAGCCCATACGTCTCGACCCCTCAAGGCTGCGAATCCGGGCCTCATACGCTGCCATCTGAGCAGCCATCTGAGTAGCCATCTGAGCAGCCACCTGCTCAGCAACCCGTGCAGACACCGCCGCAGTCACCGAAGCAGTAATTTCCTCACTCTGCTGCGTCAGCCACTCATCCATTTCGTGACGATGCTTCTCCCTCTCTGATTGCATGGCTCTTTCAAATTCTTCGCGCGATATCATCGGGCCGCCCCGGTTCTGCGACCGTGTTTGGGACGGTGTATAGTATGAGTAGCTAGTGCCAGGTGCGGGCAAGATATTCTTACTGACTCCACGGACACAACCCGCATACTCTGGCTTATTGTTGTGCGCCTGAGCATAAGCATCATCCGGTGTCCACCTAATTGTGCCTTGGGGCCCTTCTACCTGCTCCGCAGGGTCATTTGGCAATAACTCTTCCATCCGAGCCTATACATGAGCATTCACATTTACATACAATAAAATAAGACTCAATAAGTTAATACATAACAATAGATTCACGACAATAAGTTAATACACTTACGATTCTCTCTGCGGCCACCGGATTTGGACGGCTACCATCTGACTTTGTATGGGACTTGATATACGTGACCGCTCGTGTAGGAGTCTTGCCTGAACTAATAAACTGCAATAAATTGAAAGCATCAATTAAATATTTATGATATATACTACGCAATATATCACAAATATGTATAGTCATGGTAAGTAAGAGTAGTATAGTACCTCCTCATGTGCGACTCTTGCTAAGCTCTTCGAGCCTGTGTAATGCGGTATTTCATTCTGTTTGCGTATGTCTTTCATGTGCTGGCAATAAGCCTACGAATCCAATATGTAGACATAATTAATCGCTAAGCCATCAAAGAATAATTACAATTAACAAAAGTCAAATAGTTCGAAGTCATAACCTACTTGATAATCGGGAGTACACCATTTTCCCAACAATATTTCCACATCTCTTGGGTTGTACTTTGAAATGGTGTGAGCCATCCTTGCCGACACTGTCCCAGGAGTGTCGTCGCTCTGAATCATGAGCTTCTGCCTCAACTTGTGCCTCAAAAGCTTTTGCTTCTCCCCCATGTCTCTAAACGCATCTTTTTTAATTGCCGCCATATCCGACCCAGGCATGATATAGAAGTAATTCTGCATCAATTAACGAGGCTCTAATTAAAGCGTTTGTTGTTTCACAAATTATTTAATTTTAGACTGGTACAAATCATAAAGTACAAACATCTAAACTACACTTACCATCAATGACTCAAATAAATCTTCCTTGCTTTGTTCTGGTACATGCTTCCAGGGGTCGGATAGCTTGATAAAAGTCCCGGTCTTGCACGTCTTCCCTATCATCCGTCTAAATTTTTTGCCGCTTTGTCCTACGGGCTGCCACGCGCCATTATACTCCATGACCACCCTTTTTCCATCAGGAATGTCCCACAACTTGTGTGAGTCTTTTACGATCAACACCTCAAAGTTACCCGCCCTATCTGCAATGATGAAGTATATATTAGCACACAAATGGTTAGACATACATTATTTGAATTTATGTACTAATTAACTATATGTACCATCATGCATAAATATGTACACATTTATGGTTCGGAATATCATACATACATACCTATCGTGCGAACCTCGTCAATAGTCAATGCTGGCCAATCAAGGTCATCATCATGCTCATCGTGCTGCTCACCTATCCCATCATCCATGTCTTCACCAGGCTGTGTCTCACTATTATCCATAGGTGCGCCGCTGTTTGGCTGCTGATCGAAAAAGCCATGCGGCAATGGGGGTGGCGGGGATGGCATACGCATGGAGGCGCCAGGCTCGTAAGGACTAGGCTCATATCGATACCCAAACTGTGTAAGGCCTGTCGGGCCTCTTGCCTCCGCGAGTATTTGGGATATCTCAGCTAGCTGAGATGTGGAGACTAGGGTACAGGCATGATCGTCTCTGGCATGTAACTGCTCGTCTACATTATCCGGAAGTATAGGTCGATACCCTGATTGCTGCTGCATAAGCATAACAACTTCCTGTGCCTCACTATCTGTCAGGACATGGTGTGATCTCGATGTAGAAGCGGCTCCCCGCCGTCCTCTTGACTTCCCCCGAGTACTCATAGGACCCTGTGAAATACAGCACGCACCCAATTAGTTATGTGTATAGTGTGAAAAATATTCATTGCATATATGACGCAAAAATTAATAAATGAACAAATTAATAAGTAACAACAAATCAATAAATGTAAAATATTTATTTCATATGAAATGCCATACGCCTCGATTGGTGCAAAGCCGGGTCGGACATATTGGATGTCATCGTGCGGATCGTACAACTGATTATTGTTTAAAGTGAGTGGCTCACTCTCGATCTCGTGATAGTTGGCATGAGGATCATCAGGCGTTTGACCCTGACCAACGTCGTATATGTTTCTAGGTTTCGTCCTCACCGCGCAAGCCCAATCTGGATTCCTTTCATCTCCGACGTAAAAAACTTGTTCCACTTGGGAAACTAGTACATACGGCTCATCACTAATCAGGTCCCCCTTATGGACAAGGTTTTTGAAGTTGACAAGCGTTATGCCATACTCGTCCACCCTGTATCCCCTGTCCCTTGTGGTGTCCGCCCAGTCACACTTGAACACAACATATTTTGTCCTGTCGTAATACTCCACTTCAAGTATTTGAGTTACTTTCCCGTAGTATGTTTCGCCATCAACAGTCGGCACGCACACGCCACTATTCTGAGACCTTTTTCCCACATCATGTGCGACAGTTCGAAAGAACTTGCCGTTTACCACATATCTATTATATTGGACTGCTGAGACCATCGGACCTCTACAATGCATTACTAGTTTGGCACCCATATCCTTCCGAAGTCGATCGTCCGAACTATCGACCTACGAGTCATATACAATAATGATGAAGTTTTGTTAGTGCATTGATGAAACATTATGAAATTTATAAGGGGTGACATTAGTCTTACGTAGTCACGGTACCAATCGCAGAATTGCTCAAAATGTAGGGTTTCCAAATGATCATCCGTAATCGTTCGCCCCCTGTTTGCACTTTGTCTTATCGAATCCTTATGTAGCCTACATTTTGAAATAAAATCAATTAAATTTAATTCACAACTAACGTTGTTGCATGATATGAGCATGCATATATTCATTACACAATACTAACGTCCGCAATTGGAGGAAGTCATCTGAGTTAAATAGGATGTAACGGTGAATCTGTGTCAACGTGAGACGGTTGAGAACGACTCGGGTTCCAGCTCCTTTAGGCCCATCCGGGTTTCGTTGCGGCCTATTGTGGAATGTCGGTGCGTTCTCTAAATACATCGAACAAAATGCCACCAACTCAGTTGCTATGTAGCCCTCCGCAATGCAACCCTCAGGAGCCGCTTTATTTCGCACACTTGATTTGAACACCCCGAGGCTCCTACATATCAAAACTAACTAATTATTACATCTAATCATTGTTTTAAAATAAATAAATGGCAACAAAATTTTAGTTTTAATTTTTTTCAGTAAATGTTACCTCTCTGCCGGATACATCCACCTATACTGTACCGGTCCACCAAGACGGCATTCACGGGCAAGGTGCACCACAACATGAACCATACTTGTGAAAAAACTGGGGGGGAATATCTGTTCCATCTTGCACATAGTCGTATACATCCCATCCTCAAGTCGGGTCAGATCCTCTTGGGTCAACGCAGTTGAACATATGCCCCTGAAGAATGCAGAAATTTCAACTAGCGGTCTAACTACGTTACCGGGCAGTGATCCACGCAATGCAATTGGGAGAAGCTGTTGCATCAATACATGATTGTCATGACTCTTTAAACCCGAGATCGTCCGGTCCTTAAGTTTTACACATCGGGAAATGTTCGAGGCATATCCGTCTGGCACCCTTATATTTCGAAGCACTTTTAGGAAACTAGCTTTATCCTCTTTAGACATTGTGTGGCAAGCATGAGGCATATAGATTCTTCCATCATCATTTGTGAAAGGATGCAGTGCTTGTCTCAAACCCATTTCTTGCAAGTCTTTTCGTGCTTGAAGGTTGTCCTTCGTTTTTCCCTTAATGTCTAGAATTGTGCCAAGTATATTGTCCATCACATTTTTCTCTATGTGCATGACATCAAGGTTATGCCGCAATAAATTATCCTTCCAGTACGGCAAACGAAAGAAAATACTTTTTTTCTTCCACAAGATATTATCAGTTCTCTTTCTCTTTGCATGTGAAGTATCAATATTAACTGACTTACCGGCGCTCTCATCCCCAAATGCTATCCCTTCTAACTGTTTTAGGATTTCATCTCCATCTGGAACATCAGGGGCACATTCAAGTTCTCGGTTACCGTCAAATGTATTTTTTTTTCGCCTCCACGGATGATCCATGGGCAGGTATCGCCTATGCCCCATAAAGCAAAACTTATGTCCGTGTTTTAACCGTCTAGACCTTGTTGCATGCATACAGCAAGGGCATGCCTTTCCACCCCTTGTAGGCCACCCAGACAAGTCCGCGTATGCCGGAAAGTCATTAATTGTCCACATCAACTGCGCTCGGAGCATGAAATTCTTTTTCAATGAGACATCAAATGTTCGTACCCCCACACTCCATAGTTGCTGCAATTCCTCAATTAACGGTTGCATGTACACATCTATATCCATTCCAGGTGAACTTGGACCTGGAATAATCAAGGATAATATGAAAGACGTTTGTTTCATGCACATCCAAGGAGGCAGGTTGTACGGTACAAGCATTACAGGCCAAGTACTGTGAGATGTGGTCATGTTCCCAAAAGGATTAAATCCATCTGAGGTTAGGCCAAGTCTTACATTCCTACTCTCTGATGAGAAGTCCGGATATAAATTGTCGAATGACTTCCATGCTTCGCCATCGGCAGGATGCCTCAAAACGCCGTCCGTAGTGCGGCCTTCTGCATGCCACCTCATATAGGGTGCAGTATGCTCTGACATAAAAAGCCTCTGTAGTCGTGGTAGGATGGGAAACCACCGCAAAACCTTGACTGGACGTCTCTTACTCGACGTTATGGGGTGGCCATCCTCGTCGAAATTAATTTCGTCCTTCCACTTAGATTCTCCACATTTAACACATGAATCTAAATCGTTATTGCCCTTCCAGAACAACATACAATTATTGCGACAAGCTGGAATCTTCTCATACCCGAGTCCCATGTCCCTAAGAAACCGTTTCGCCTCATATGTATTAACTGGCAAGGCTCCATCATCTACAGGAACCAACTGATTGATTAGATCGAGGAAACACGAGAATATCGTATTACTAACTCCACCCATGCACTTCAAATTGTACAGATGTACAGTAACACTCAGCTTGCTATGTTTGGTCTTATCATGAAGCGGTTTGTCTGCCTTTTTAAGCAATTCCTCGTACTTTCGTACGTCACCTCCATCGGCTTCGTCATCCACAATGTCTTCTTCCTCTCCATGCACCTCAACCCGAGGCTCCCTATCGTCAACTCTAACTTCGTGCATGCCGAATGCATCACGCAACATGGCATGCATATTGCCACCCTGTTCAGAACTTGCACCCGCAGCTGTTGCCGGATGTGATGAATTCGAGCCATCTACGGGAGCTCGAACAGGCCTCTCGCCATGATAAATCCAGAATGTGTATTGGGGCCACATTCCTTTCCCTCCTGTCAAGTGGTCGTATACCAAACATGGGGGGTGTCTCCTATTGCAGTGACACGTCTTACAGGGGCACAAAATAAGTTTGTCGGGAGTGTCACAGTTCCTAACTGCGAATTCTACAAACGCTCTACATCCTTCTCTGTATTCCGTCGTACCCCTTGATTTCTTCATCCAACTCTTGTCCATATCGTTACTACGTACATTAGAAACATAAATATATGAGAATTAAGCTAAACGTAAACATAAATGCATAACTATGGCCCATTGGAACCCTAACAGTGAATAAGTAAATTGTTGTTAACTACTTTATTGTTATTCTTTTATTTCATTCTGATTTGTTGTTTTTTCTACTAAAAGTTTACATGACTTGAAGTAATGCGGTATTTCAAACCCTAAACCACATTATAATACAAAATTATATACCATTGTCATGGGTACCGTACTGGAAAAGAATTTATACGTTCGTTGTTTATTTAATAACATGTACTCTAATATAAAGTTGCAAAACCTAAACCAACTTATATTAAACAACTCAATAAAAGATTGTAATTTGTTACGAGGCCCTAAATAAAACAAATTTAAGTTATGTTTTTGTCTCACTTTATTGAAAAAAATAAAGTTACGTAATTTTAATTTCATATGGGGACCCTAAATAAAATTCATGTAACTAGTTGCCGAGGTAGTTTTTTTTTTTTTAAAAAAAAAAAATTATTTGATAGAATTATGTATTTTTTATTATGTATTTTTGTAATCATTTATATAAATGATTTATATAATCTATTATCTATATTTTATGTCACATATAAGTGATCATTTATATAATATATAGGTTTGTAAAACATACACAATGTAAAAACATTTAATTAGCTAATTTCAAACTATCTAACTAAAGACCTACGTGTCTATAAATATTTTGCATGCATGCCCATATTAAACAATATTACATTTCTACGTACGTACAAACATAGGACACTAAAACTAATCTATTTCAACCAAATTAATAAGTTGACTAGCTAACAAAAAAAGCATTAACATACACATATACAATATTTCTATACACCCATACATTACAATAATGAATTTTTCCATTCCCTTAATTAATTACTGCAGACAAAAATATTCTAAACTACACATCAATATATATATACTACTTAAAATATATATATATATATATATATATATATATACCTGATGATGGGCGAAAAACAAGTGAGAGATGAGTTGGCGGCCGGAGCGGAGTTCGCCGGCGGAGAGAGCTAGAAGACGGTGGCGTGAGGTGATGAGTGGCTGCCGGCTACAAATCCGAGGAAGCTAGAAGCAAGGTCGAAAATGTGAGAGAAATATTCAGGAGAAGGTGGCTGGAAAATGTGAGAAGAAGAAAGAGGAGGAAGCTGCGCAGAGAAGGAGAAGGAGAGAAGAAGAAAAAAACCAGAGAAAAGAAGAACAAAACCAGAGAAGGAGAAGAAGAAAGAGGGGCGCGCAGGGAAAAAAGAAAAAAAAATTGAAACAGCTGCAGGCAAGCGCATGGTCCCGATGAAACAATGGTAACGTGTCACATAGACACGTTACCAAATGGTAACGTGCCACATAAGCACGTTACCAAATGGTAACGTGCCACATAAGCACGTTACCAAATTGTAACGTGCCTATGTGGCACGTTACTAAAATTATATATATATATATTAATAATAGATATATATATATATATACATATATAATTAATTGATTTAAATATATGATATTAAGTTGATATAATTAAGCTTAATATATATATATTATAACTCTTAATATATATTATATATATATATATAATTAATTGATTTAAATATATGATATTAAGTTGATATAATTAAGCTTAATATATATATATTATAACTCTTAATATATATTATATATATATATATATATAATTAATTGATATAAATATATGATATTAAGTTGATAATTAAGCTTAATATATATATATTATAACTCTTAATATATATTATATATATATATATATATATATATATATATATATATATATAATTAATTGATATAAATATATGATATTAAGTTGATAATTAAGCTTAATATATATATATATATATATATATATATATATATATATATATATATATAATTATTTGATATAAACCTGTAATTTATATTAATATATATACTTGCAAATTACTAATCAAGCTTAATATATAATCATAGTTCTTGATATATTTAAACTTCATATTACATAATACTTGCAATTATGAAATTAAACTAAATTTATTTTAAGTTAATTAATTGATAATTATCAACTTGATTACACATAATCAAATTGATATATATATATATTTTCACCATGCTTAATTAAGGGATTGATATACATTTGCCAATTCCTTAATTTGGTTAATTAATTGATAGGGTTAATCTTATCAATTACTGCATATCCTATGAAATAAAGCATAGTGTTAATATTATAGAACTGATAGCGTCTACCATGCTTGACACATAAGAAGTAGTAATGATGCATTTAGTGTTGTAAAACACAACCACTAATGCATATTCTGTTGTAGAGGCATATCTTAGCTATATATTTTTTAAGTTTTGATCTTTCTCTGGGGACTCACAATATTAATATTTAGCATGAGATCTTTCTAGGGCAATTATCACAAAGTTGTAAGCCCCAATATTTTTTTAATCAAAATTATTATTAATATTTTTTTAAATAATTTTTTGGACAAATTATTATTAATATTTATCTTGGTAAATAAATAATTTTTTTATCAAGATAACGTGGTAAAATTATTTTTTGGACAAATTGTAATTATTTTTTGGACAAATAATTACAATTACAACTATAGTAATTATTTTTGGACAAATTGTAACGTGGCATTTTACCACGTTACCATATTGTAACGTGGTAAAATACCACGTTACCATATTGTAACGTGGTAAAATACCACGTTACAATATGGTAACGTGGCATTTTGCCACGTTACTATTATGGTAACGTGCTATTTTTGCACGTCACTATATTGTAACGTGTAAAAAATACCACGTTACTATAAATTATGGTAACGTGTTATCTTTTGACACGTTACAATATAGTGACGTGGCACCATTCGTATGAACAGTTGCCACGTCACTACACCCTAATATTTTTGTAGTGTAAGGGAATGAGATTATGAGAGAGACTATTAATTCTAAGCGTTATAGTATACTTTTAACACTAAGACTATTGTATTCCACCGGCACTTTTACGTTTCTAATAAAAGCTACTTATTTTTTCTAATAGAAATCATTCTACGAATCAAACATATATACCATATGTGTTAATGTTTGTGCCGCTTCAAATAGGAATGAGATGTTAAAGAAGTTAACATTTGGGATTCGGAGATGGTTGTTAAGGTTTAATTTCGTTTAAGAAACTACTAGGAAAGGCTTCAAAAGATGTCTATTTTCCACTCAAAAGAGACGCAAAGAAGCGTTCTTTTGTCAACAACGACAACAATCTTAATTAGTCTTTTCCATAGAAATTATGTCTTTGAATTGAACGTAACCGGCCCCAGGGCTATTGCGAATTGTAGTTTGGAGTCTTTAAACGCGTGAATTGAGAGAGAGACTGAAGAAAAAAAAAGAAAGGAATAATAAAGTCAGTGTCGATCGTTAAGAAATATCTCAATATATTTGTTTCTTATTTAATTTAATAGTGGGAAAAGATGGAATTTTTACACTTTTTTTTTTTTTTTTTTTTCATCCTTCTTAATATATTCCTCTTTCTATATGGTGAGATGTATATGGAAACTATTATGTGAAAATATGGAAAATAAAAGAAGAGAGCTGCTGCTATACGGTACTGTTGACAAAAATTATGGGTTTGTTGCCCACCAATCAACACGTGACACGTTATCAATACAAGAAAAAATGCAAAAAATTAAAGTGAGAACAAAACACCAAATCATATATGAGAACAGCCAAAAAGGGGAGGAGCTGGGCCACGTGAGCAGTCATTTTATTGAACCGGATGTAAAGCATTTTTTATTACATTACTAATCAAAATAGCAAAAAAACTAATTTGTCAAGGTCAATATGAATGCTCTTAGTGTGTTTAACTAGATTTTAGTTAAACATTTAGTAAGCCATATGCGAATGGAATAATACGCTTTCCAAATTGAAGGTCACTGGCCGCATATATACTAAACGAAATGTAATGGAAAATTCTCCATCTTTGACCCGGTAAACGAAAAGGACTACAGTGCATGGAAAAATCAGACAGGAGTGGCTATATATGTACTCATTGTGATATTCGCAAGACTCCAGTCTTCCCCAATGCAACATAAGATTTGAGGTCATGAAGATACGCTTCCTCCTTGGGTTTCTTGTGCTTTCTACCATGTTCCTTGCATGGAGCTTGTTCGTCACCGGTAAGAGGAGCACCTTTAATTTTCTCTCTGAATTTTGTATATTATTGTTTGCAATGTATATATTTGTATTCCTTGCAATTGCTTCACATTTTGTACGTGTTGTTTACTTGTGGGTGTGTGTGAGAAAAGTAGAGTGAGAGAGAGGAAGGGACTAATTAAACACCAGTTAGCACTATCTTCTCTTTACTTTTTTCTTGCTTGAAATTATCAATGGTAATTACTTTGATCAAGTGAGAAAATAGAGAAGCTAGCTAGCTAGTTCATGCAAGAGATGCGAAATAATTGTCTAGAGCTCAATCACCCTTGCCCTTAGCAAAAGTACCTACATATAGTGGCAAGCAAAACGACCAGTTGACCCGCTGCCATCACCTCAATCTCTAGAAGTGTGAGGAGGTGGCGGCAGGTCAGCTCTAGACAATTCTTTTGCATATTGAAAACTCAATGTCTAAATTTAAATCAGATGAAAACATAGGGGCTAAATATGATTTTTTTTTTCCCCTAAAACAAATAAATAAATAAGTAAAACATATCACTTTTAGTAGTCCCAATGAACAATTTAAGACTTCGTTTGTTTTGATGTAAAGTATTTTTCTAAAAAATAATTTATTGAAAAGTATTTTTCGATGTTCGGCGCCCAAGCAAAATCACAAATCATATATATATATATATATATATATATTTAAAAAAAATGAAATTTAAGAAAATTGCTACTAGTGTTATTATTATTATTATTTTTAAAAAAAGATATACGATTACTTAAGTCATATGCACAAAAATTACAAAATTGTTTCTGACAGCGACAGTATTAAAGATTATTAATTGAGGCACTATTTTCATTAGTAACTTTTTCCTTTGAGGCCAGCTGATAAAAAAAAAAAAAAAATCCAAAAACTACGACTAAAACGAAAAATTGAATAAAAGTTTCTTCGAGATAAAAAAGACTGAAAATTACTTTAATAAGTGTGATAATTAGTTGTCTACCAGTTTCATTTTCATGCAAAATTCATAATTATTTACGTACGTGGCTAAAAATTTTACAGCATTTTCAAGAAAATCAAAATCAACACGTTCGCCAAAAAAAAAAAATCAGAGTTAGACGCTCGCAAAATACTCGTCGCTCTACATATATATAATTTGATTGAATGCATGTGTGTACTCTAAATGAAGTTTACAGTACTGCCTGTTGTATTTCGCTATTGACAGTAAGAGCTTGACATCTGCGTTTAGGTCATGTCTACTTACACTGTATTTATGATTTTTCAACACTAATTACTACTTTTTTTTTTTTTTTTGGCCTGAAATTGTTGGTGGTAATTACACTAATCAGGTAAAAAAGTAGAGAAGTTAGTTCATGCAAAATCTGTGGAAGAATTGTCTGGAGCTGTTACCATAAAACAAAGGAAAGGCCTACCTTTACTCTCGGCAAAATTACGAGTGAAAATGCCACCAACACCTCCTCCTACAGCAAAAGAATTGCGACCTGGTGGAGGAGAAAAATTGCAATCTCCTATATGGTCCCCGGGGTCTCACCCTTAATATATAGGCATTTCTTGTATTTCATGAATTAGCTGACATCTCTTGATAAGGCACAAATGTCATCAATAGCCAAATATCGAAATTAAAGCAGTATTTACTTTAAATGTCGGGTCAGCATTAATAGTTGAATAAATGTGTTAGCAGGTGACCCAAGTGTAACACATCAGTTTTACATTAAGAATATGCAAAGTGTTTAGATTATAAAAAGAGTTTATGGGTATTAATTAAGTTCTGCATTTGTTCATTAATAAGTGAAATTAGATTTTATAAGTAATTATACAAAACACACTTTAATTACAATTTAACTAATTATTTTGAAATGATAACATGGATGTAACTAGTACTCTATCTATTGTTACACTATGATTCTTCTTTACATTCTGAAGGCACATGTTCTCCCGGTTGACGAATTCCACTCCCACACGGTCCCATTTGTTCCTTCAATTGATTTTCTTAGCTAGCTACAAAATTTAATCGATTATAAATTGATGATGAATTGAACTCAACTACTCAAAAAAAATCTTGGTGATATATGGCCAAATATATTGAGTATTTGCATATGCATATGAGTGAATGATGATCTTGGAAAAACCTCAAATAATTAATCTTTCAGCATGACACAAACTTGTATAGCCTTATTGAAACTCAATATTTTAAATTTGTAAGGCTTCCAATTTTCGAAATTAATGGTGAAAAATATAAAAGATTTAGATAATTTTCAATTAAATCGTGATCAAATTTACAACAGAGATAAAAAGTTATGCTCGATCGATCTCAATTTTATAACCTAGTTGTAATTATAATATGACTAGTACTTCAAAACAAATTGAAAATTGTTTCCAACAATCAAGATATTAGGCTATAATTTTCAAAATACTTTGAAATATTTTGTTGATATATATATACGTATTCCTATTTTCCTATATATTAATATTCAAATTTCAATGATCTTTTATTCAGTCCTCCATTGAAATGCTGGCTTACAAAGAAAACTACAGTCAGCCTACAGCAGCAAGAAAAATGTATATAAAAGATCTAGTTAAGCAAAACTAAATTCAGACAGGAAAACACAAATAATCACATAATATGATCCAAATAAAACAGTAGTTAACTTTAAAGAACAATGAGATAGCTAAGACTGAAATTAATAGCTTTCTAAAAACAAGATATTAAAGCAATAATGGGTCGACTCACAACTTTTATAGTACATTCATCTATCTACTGTACAAAAATAAGTGAAAAATAGAATAAAAAATAATTTTTATCATTTCTCATGACTCACGTACGCTTATCACTTTCACTTTCAACACGAAATGTACAGTACTCCTTCTGAATTGCGCGCATTGATAACTCTCATAATTATTTCAATCATTAGGATATTTTGTTTCGAATTGAAGGTGATCACTAACGGTATAGTAATCGAAATGTAAATGGAAAATTCTCCTTGATTTTCTGTTGGCTCTGGTCCTAACTCAGAACATGCAGGAAGCATTTGATTAATTTCTTGGGTTTGATGGCATGTTTTGTGGGGCAATTTAATTTGAAATATATCTTCCTTAGTATATAATCAAAATATTGAACGTACGTACACTCCTCATTATTTCATTAGGGTATTTATTTATTTTTTATTTTTCATATTGAAGGTCACTAACTATATACTAATCCTCTCAAGTCAACTGGGTGTTGCAAGTAATTATCACATGTTCGGACAATTAAGCAAAAAAAAAAAAAAAAAAAAAAATAGTAAAGAAACCTTAAGTAGCAGCAGCTGGATTGAAAAGCACTAAAAAGTCAAGTCAGTACAAATCCAAAGAAAAACAACAATTAGGCTCTGCTCATTAACAAATAATTAAGATTATTCTTAACTAATAAGGAGTGATAGTGCCCCACTACACATGTTAAAAGCAAAAAAAAATTAATATCAACCTCCATTTAATTAGTTCACTAAGTCTAAGCTGAAACGTACCCACAAAGCTAGCTTGTTGATCAGATGCAGGAACTTTGTTCTGCAAATGATTTTTCAAGACTTTTGATGCAGAGAACTTTGTTGAGATGCAGAAATTGACGAGATTTTTGTTCTACAACGAGATTTTTCAAAAAATCAACTATTAAATTTGTAGGGTTACATAAGTTCACAATTTAATATATAGTTGATTTGTAAGATAAGGTGAGAAAAATATTAACGTGAATCATTTTTTTTTTAACACTTATGTTCTCTTTTGTACGATTTTTTTTAACTAATGTGATGTGACGTGCCACGTCACTCTCTAAGATTCTATGCGTAAAAAAATGCATTAAAACTTGGAGACTAATTTTTAATTTTTCCAAAGTAAATATGAACCTTTTGAAAAAAAAAAAAAAAAAACTCTTTAAAGTGTCTTGTTTGGATACGTTTTCTGTAGTTGGATTTTAAATGATTTTGAGTAATGCTATAAGTCTTCCTAGAGTCTTCTCAGAATCATCCCAAATATGATGTGGCTTTTAAAATTACCGTTGAAATTTGAGATTTGATTTATAGACTTTTAATCTATTAGTGATTTTAAAAGTCACATCACATTTGGGATGATTTTAGGAGGACTCTAAAAAGACTTATAGCATTACTCTTTTTCAATTGGCTCGATTAATTGGGGATTAAGGGATGGAAGTTAGGGTTGGGTTTACATGTCCTTCGGAAAATTTGGAATAAAAAATCTCGGACTACCATATTAATTGAAGCTGGATGATGATTTTTCAACTTGGTTGGGTAAAGGAAAAGGAAATTAGTATACATTAATTATAAAGAAAATTTGAAATAAAAACTCTTTGACGTACATTTTCCTGTTGTTAGAATAATGATTTTTAATGAGAATAAAAAACTCTGACAATTTGAAATAAAAAAACTCATACAATTTATTAGGAAAATGTTTTTCTATAGTTGGATTTTAGATTGTAATTTTTGAACACGACTGAGTAAATTAAAGAAAAGGAAAGGAATAAGGAAAGGAGGGATATACATGGTCCGTAAAATCCTCCCTTGGTTGGTTTTATAAATGATGGATGATGCCTCCCAACTACTCACTCTTTAATAGTGTTCAATGTTCATCCAACAACTCTTTACGGTGTACAAATACGACCCCGAAGACGCCAGTCCTTTAATTGTGTTCACTGACTCCTTTAATTGGATTCAGTGATATGGATGAACGTGCGTCGTGGAGATTCCTTGTGATTAAGGAAAGATTTAAGGATCTGTTTGGGAAGCAAGACGCAAGACATGATAGGCGGAATAGGATCCTCTCCCGTTCAAAATGGATTGGAAAATATTCAGTTCATGGGTAAGATTTCTTCTTAAAAATTCTGAAGTCATAAACCCCAAGGGCTAGATCTTTTTTTTTTTTTAATTGGTAATTTATAAATTTTAATGCAATTTAATGGAAAAACCTAACAGATGGGTGACATTGACATTGCAAAAAATTAGAAGTTTGATATACTAAATTTTTTTTTTGAACTTCAAAAAAAATAATTGCAAAAGTAATAAAAGTTCGGGAGTTAAATAAAGTTTTTTATTTTATTTTATTTGCTCCAAGGCTATACGTAATACGCGTCTAATTTTGGTCTTTCATTTCGGTAGTGGAAGGCTCTCGGTTCTTATCGTGAATGCTCTCTAGCCATAGGGTTACGTTCAAAGACAATAATTTCTGTGGAAAAGACCGTAAGTAAGAATATCGTTGTCGCCGTTGACAAAAGAATTAACGCTTCTTTGCGTTCTTTGAAAAGAGACAAATGTAATTTTCCTCTATTTGCATACCAAGAGTCAAGGCTTTACGAGTGAACAAATGCCGAAGGAGAGCCACTTTTGTTGATCAAGAAGATCATCATTCAGAGGTTAGCTGAACATAGGCAAAAATTGAGGACATTGCATGCTTTATAGAGAATAATATTTGGAGCATACATTGCACTACCCAAAAAAAAAAAAAAAAAACAAACAAAAAACAAAAACAAAGGCTCAATTAGTGACGTTTGGGATAATTATGTTTTTTGAAATAGTCACTAAAATGCGATGTTTTACTGTTTAAACGTCATTATTTATAAAATAGTGACGTTTGAATAGTATTAGTATTCACCCGTCGCTAGTTTATGCATTGAAATGCGACATTTGAATAGTATTACTATTCACGCGTGAAGGTAATGTCTAAACACTATTCAAACGACGTAATTTTTGAAAATATTGGCGCTCAAAATTTTCGTTTATAACAAATTAACAACCACACTCAAAAACTTCAAAATTTCTCCATCTTTCGCCTAAACACATAAAAATAATTTTTAAAAAATACAGTTTTTTTCTTCTTTTTTTAAAAAAAAATTTATTTTCTTGTGTTTGATGACATGTTTTGTGGCATTCTAATTTGAAATATATCTTCCTTAGTAATCAAAATATCTCCAAATTGCGCTCATCAATAACTTCTGAATCTTAATTAACACAACAGATCGAACTGAAAAATTGCCAAAAAGAAAGAGGCACTTAATAGTTAATTATACAGATCAATTGTACAAATAAATAAGTTTACCAATTTCAATGGCTTCATCCATTAAACTTTCCTTACGCATTTTGTTCCACTTTCTTCCTAACCAAACAGATCGACCATGCAAAATCTAATAAAAACAAAATACCCTCTTTATCTTTTCTTTCCATTAACAAATTAAGAAGGTGAACTATAATACGACATTGTTCATCCACTAGTGACCAGAACCCCTAAAACTCGATGAATGTCTGCAAGATCACGACCTGGGCCATCAAGAGTCAAGAGATTAACGATGTGCTAGCTAGTCGGGCTTGTTGACCGTTGACGATTCACTAGAGAATTTCCAGCCGATCCTGCAAACACCCAAATCTGAGAAATGCTTTTCACCGTGAAAAACAGAAGGGAGATGAAGAGTTGAAAGAAAGACTCTTGGTTTCTTCTGTATATTTGAAAGAGAGAATTTATTTTATTAGAAGAAGCTAGAGAAATATTCGTCTCTCACACGTTAGAATGACACGTGTTCATTAATTTATTAGACTTAGTTGAAAAAATTTCTTCTAGTCTCGTTTGGAGGAAATTTTTGTCCTTATTTCATTAGGGTATATGTATTTTTTTTCTACTCAAATTGTAAATGGAAAACTCTCCATCTTTGACCTGGCCAGTGCAGGAAAAAACAAAACTTAAGTGGGTAGCTAGGTTTGAAATTGAGTGGAATAATCAAAGAGGAGTAGCTATATATTAATTGTGATATTTGCAAGTCTCTTCCACAATGCAACATGGGGTTTGAGGTGATCATCAAGAGACGCTTTCTCCTTAGTTTTCTTGTGCTTACCCTGGCCTGTACCTTGCATGGAGCTTACTGTTCGTCACCGGTAAGATTTTGTGTATATATATATATGTTAAATTAATTTTGCCCAAATAATTAACAATCCCACCAATGAATAGCGGTACATTAATGATTTAACCACGCAACTCCATCAATATTCATCAAGAATTTCTCTTTTTGATATATCAGTCTAACCTCCATAAATTCATTGAATGTGTGGTGAAATAGCCTCACAACTACAAAATATAATGGAAAATTATAAAGTACAATACAAGGCTACTACAATTTGATGAACTTGACACCTGTGTTTAATTATGTCATGTCTACTTCCAATTTCACTGTATTTATGATTTTTTAACACCAATTAGTACATCTTATCTTTCCTTTTTTTTTTCTTGCTTGAAACTATCGGCAATAATTACTGTGACCAGGTGGAAAAATGGAGATGTTAGTTCATGCAAGAGATGCGGAGAAATTGTCTAGAGCTGTTACCACAACAAAAAAAATGATAGGCCAACCGTTCATGATGCTCCGAGCATCTGCACATCCACCGCCGCCTCCTAATGCGCCCCCAGCACCTCATCCAAGCTAGGCATTCCTTGTATTTCATGTATTAGACATTTATTGATGTGGTGAAATTGTCATCAATAGCATAATATCGAAATCAAAATAGTATGTACTCTACTTTAAATGTCAGCTCAGCATCAACCATTGAATAAATGTATTAGCAGAAGATCCATGTGTAACATTTCAGTTACATATTAAGAAAGTTATTAGTCTACATAGAGTGAATAGATTATAAATGAGATCATAAGTGTTAAGCCCCACATTTGTTTTTTACTAAATGAAATTGAGGTTTATAAGCAATTTTAGGAAACTTCAATTACAACTTAACTAGTTATTTTGAAATGATAAGATACTTCCAGTTAACATTTGGTATTATATGGCCTAATTGACTGTAATTTGCATATGCACATGCATATGAGTGAATGATTATCTTGGAAGAACTTCGATCAAATAATTAATCTTTCAGCTTGACACAAACTTGTATAGCTAACCTTATTAAAACTCAATATTCTAAATTTGTAAAGCTTCCAATTTTCAAAATTAATGGTGAAAAATATAAAAGATTTAGATAATTTTCAATTAAATCATGATCAAATTTACAACAGAGATAAAAAGTTATGCTCGATCTCAATTTTATAACCTAGTTGTAATTAGAATATCACTAGTACTTCAAAACAAATTGAAAATTGTTTCCAACAATCAAGATATTAGGCGATAATTTTCAAAATACTTTGAAATATTTTGTTGATACATATTCCTATTTTCCCATGAATGATTGCTCGACTTTCTTCAAAGAAAAAAAAGAAAAGAAAAGAAAAATCCTTTAATTTCGTCCATACTTTTTTTTTTATTTGAATTAATAGACTTTCATTTTTTTATGACAAAAGACAGTGCATACTACGAGATTCATCAAAAAATAAAAAATAAAAACACTTTTATTCTTTATCGTATATTTTTTAGTACACAGACAGATGTGTACGTGTGTATATATATATATATATATATATATATATATATTGTTGAATTATTGAATTCAATAAAAAAAAAAAAAAATGTATTGCTCATTGTTAATACAAAGAGCTCTTATGTGCATATGCAAGATGTGCAAAATAACATCAGGTTATTTATGTGTGAACATATTTCTATCATGATAGTCCATCAAAAGTACTTTTCATCATAAATAACCCAAGGTTTATTTTAATGTATACCTTTACGGAGAAAGACAAAGAGAATGTGAAGTAAACAAAAAATGTCATCTGGAGAGGAAATATGATCATTTCTAGTTCATTTGAACTGGATAATATTCATTACTCATGGAATCTATATATATACATTATTCATGTCGAATATTCACATACTGTTGGGACGTCCATGGCTCTATGATCGGAAAGTAGAATATATATGAGGGGTATTCTAACACTCATTCCTTTCTGTTTGTTAGCCGAAAAATTATGTTGCAGCCTATGAAAGTGCAGGAATTTGAATCACCAAATGAGGAGCACCGAGTACTCACATTGAAAGAGGATGTTTTGCTTGATGTCCATATATATATAAGAGAGTGTCTAGAATTTCCAATATTTACTGATAAAATTCAGAAGAGGAAGGCGATAATGAAGAGAAAAAAATGAGATTACTGACCCACTAGGAGTGACGTTACAAATACCAACCCATATAATAACCCACTAATTAAGACTGACGCGATCAGTACTAACCCATTAATGACCGACTAGAACTCACTTGGCTCTAATGGATGAATCTGAACGCATTTCTAATTGCCACCTATAATACACCTGATTGAAAGTTAGAAAATTAAGCATTATTGATTTTCCAAGAAAGGACAAGAGACTCAGCCTACCCCAGCAGTCAAAGTCTTAATTAGTTGATATGATTACCAATAATTTCTCAATTCCATTACATATATATATATATGCTCGACCTGTAATTAAACACTAATTTCAGATACACCGAATTAATCTACTTCTTTTGTGCAAATTAAATAGTTATACTAACATCCAAAAATAAACTCAAAATGCAGAATAATAATTAAGCAAGACACTAAGATTTTTACGTGAAAAACCTCCCCATGCAAAAGAAAAAGTCACAGGACCTAGTCCAGTCAAATCTTCCACTATTAACAATAATGAGTTTATAATTTTCTTCTCTAGAGAAATATCCAAATAAAAAATACATGCATTCTTAGATTAAACATAAATTCATCACCTTAAAAGTAGATTCTAACAAGAATAAATTAAGAAAGATCTTACAAAGTAGGTATTAGTAACCAAACGACTGAAGATGAATTATAATGATTGGTACACTAGTCAATACGTAACACTCGTCGTCAAGAGCAACGTACATATTAAAATTGCATTAAGATCGGACCACAAATGACCTTCCAATATCTGACGGATGTGGTTAAGCGAAACCCGTTTCCTTTTCTTTTCTCTCTCTCCCTTGCGGTGGAACAGGATCCTTTCCAGTCCATTATGGACTAGAGAATATCCAGTTCATGGCTAGGATTTCATCTTAGAAATCTTATGGCCACAAATAGAACACATATCCCACTAATAAAAATAATAATAAAATATTATTTTAAATTAAAAAAAAAAAATTAATAAAAAAATTAAGAAAAAAAGAAAAGAAAAGAAAAGAAGCCACCCCCAATGACCGGCCAGGGGTGGCCGAACCACCCCCATGGTCTATGGGGGTGGTTCGGTCACCCCCATCTTGCAAAAAGGAGGTGGCCGAACCACCCCCAAGAGCCTTAGGAGCCACCCCCTTTGGGGCAAGGGGTGGCTTCGACCACCCCCTTTGGGGTGGCCGAGACACCCACAAGGCTCTTGGGGGTGGTTCGGCCACCCCCTTTTTGCAAGATGGGGGTGGCCGAACCACCCCCATAGGCCATGGGGTGGTTCGGCCACCCCCTGGCCGGCCATTGGGGGTGGCTTGAGCCACCCCCTACCCAAAATGGGAGTGGCCGGCCACCCCCTTCTTTTCTTTTCTCTTCTTTTTTTTTTTTTTTTTTTCCTTAATTTTTTTTTTAAAAAAATTTAAAATAATATTTTATTATTATTTTTATTAGTGGAATATGTGTCCCATTTGTAATCATAAGATTTCTGAAATGAAATCTTAACCATAAACGAGATATTCTCCAGTCCATAATGGACTGGAAAGGATCTTATTCCCCTTGTGGTAGCTCATACGCACGATGTGTTTTTCTTTTATATTGCACACAAAGGGTTTACTACCCTTTGTTTGCTTATCCACGTGGGTTGGCCCCACATAAGAGGGACCACCCCAACATTAAATAGGAGTGAGTGTTCGTGTCTATATATTCATTGTGATTTTCATTCCACAAGGCAATGCAAGATGGGATTTGAGGTCAAGAGACGCTTTCTCCTTGGTTTTCTTTTGCTAATTACTGTCATGTTCCTTGCATGGAGCTTGTTCGTCACGGGTAAGATTTTGTGATCCTAACAATATCCGATGAATGAATAGCTAGCGTACAAGGATTTAAACCACTACACCACTCCATCAATATTCATTAGGAATTTCTCTTCTTCATATATCAGTCTAGCTAATTAACTAACCTCCATACTTTGATTGAATGTGAGATAAAATTTGTGGCGCTGTTGGTGGACTTTTACATCAAAAAATACAGTGGTAAATTATGCCTGTTTTACTTTGTGATCGACAGTGATAGACTTGATACTCGCGTTTATGTCATATTGACCTCCAATTATACCGTGTATTTATGATCTTTTAACAACAGTTATATTAGTACTATCTTTTCTTTAATTACTTTTTTCTTGCCTAAAACTGTTGTTGGTTGTACTTGCAAGATATTGATGAGATTGGACAAGATTATCAGAATGGACGGGCTGAGATTCGACGAGAGGCTAAAGAACCGCCGCCATCTCCTAAAGGGCTTAGAGGGCCTCACCCCTAGCTAATTAATAGGCATTTCATACATTTCTATGTATTTTGACATCTCTTGATGGGGGCGCAAATGTCATCAATAGCCAAATATTGAAATTAAAACAGTATTTGTTCTAATGTCAGTACAGCATCAACCATTGAAATGTGAAAGCATGTGTTATCCCAGTTGGCACTTTCACCCCTAATATCCTATGCATTATGATTTTTTTTTGAGTGAAATTAGTACCACCATAAAAAGCAGCCGAGGAAACGACCTAAAGGCATAATATCAAAACAAAAGAAACACTAATTGCACCAAGCACACAAGGAAACTGCAGCCAATATATATAGTATATAGAATATAGATCATGAATTAGTACGCTAAAATCAGATTGTCCAAGGACCTACTCAACATCAATGATCGTTTGAATCTAGAGGGAGGGTCCATGAAATTTCATGTACCACACCCACACACACATCATCATATTTTTATTCCTAGTACTTCTGCGTTGAAGAGGCTTATCAAAAGTCGTAAAGTTTTTCTTCTCTTTTTTGGTGGAAATGCATTGAATCTTACACCTAAAAAAATTCATAGCGAACCTCGGAGTGGCAAACAACCCCAAGTTGAGTTTCTTATTTCTTCTCAAGTATAAAAGATTTTAGGATAACTCTATTTTAATTAAATATTTCACGTTGAGTTTGAGTCAACCCCTCCTATGAAAAATGTTAACAAATATTTTATAATCTTTAATTTGTTTCTAATTTTGGCCTTTGGAAAAAAAAAAAAATTGACACAGTCTAGCAAGCGCCATTAAAGTTAAATTTCTAGTTTAATCCCACGTATTGCTTGCAATAAAAACTTTGTAACGCTTGATGAAAAACAAATTTTCTAGTTCTGACCCTCATAAATTGGAAGGATTTTTCCTTTTTCAGCTAAATTGGAGGAATCCTGTCCACAGTTAATTAGTTGTTGTTAATATTTTATCATTTAAGATAATTAAATAAAATTAACTTGAATTTTAAATAAGTAATCTCGAGTTTATATGTATGTATGTAAATACATTATGCACACACGTACATATTTATATATCTTATAAAAGATCATTGACAGTTTGCATACGCATATGAGTGAATGATTATCTTGGAGAAACCTCAATAATTGATCTTTCAGCTTGACACAAACTTGTACAACTAGTCTTTGAAAATTATAAAATACGACTCCAAACGACACCTATTCAAATGTCTAGGTGATTCACAAATATTAAGCGGAAAAAGATTTGACCTAACAAATAATAATCGACCAAATACAGATATGTAATGAAAAACAAGAACACAGATATTTGGTTACGAAGAGGAAACCATTTAGAAAACTCTCTAAATGTAAAACCTCTCCGGGGCAGCCAAACCCAGGAAATCAATCCACTATAAGAAGAATAAGGAATATAATAAGTATTACAAAACCTTTGCAATTAACTCTTCCTTGCATACGATAAACGACCCACTTGACTTCTACCGCAGTAGCCTTTTCCAGAACATCTGGCACAATTCTTCTATAAGATTTCCTTTCACCGAAACTCCAATTGGCTTCACGTATTTAATCTTTTCTCAAATAAGCTAGAACAATATCTCTCTCTAAGCTCTCTGGTTTTGCTATAAAAAATACGTACTTCTATTTGCAAAATCATTTGTTTAAATAGAGATTAAAATCCCAAATCGCCAGCCATGTCCGGACATGGATAAGTTGGTGTCCGGACATGGCTAGGGTTACACATGCGTAACCTAGTGATGTCCGGACATCCAAGTCTCGTGTCCGGACATGCCATATAAAATTAGCTTTCTGGAAATTGGGTCCGTACCCAGCTTCTGACAGTCCGAACCTCCCCTTCAAAACACGGTTGTTGGAAATGGGGTCCGGACCCAGCTTCTGGCGGTCCGGACCGGCACATCAAAAAACAAGCTTTCTGGAACTTGGGTCCGGACCCAGCTTCTGGCGGTCCGGACATGCCCTTCAGATTGTGTTTTCTGGATATTGGGTTCGGACCTGGCTTCTAGCAGTCCGGACATGGCCTTCTAGAATTAGCTTTCTGGACACTTCATTTTCAACAAATTACATGCAAACCGAATGTGCCAAAATATAATCTAACAGTCTTGTTGAAACTCAAATTTGCATGGCTTCCAATTTTCGAAATTAATGGTGAAAAATATAAAAGATTTAGATAATTTTCAATGAAATCATTATCAAATTTAATTTACAACAGAGATAAATTAATACTCAACTTAATTTATAACCTAGTTGTAATTAAAATTTGACTACAAAATAAATTGAACATAATTATTTCGAAAGATCAAGATATATGTTAGGTTATAGCCTAATATCTTTTTTTTTTTTTTTCTCTTCTAAGAGGGAAAAGGGGAGAATCCCAAGGTATATATATATGTGTGCAAGAATGAGTCGTTTGGGTCCACAAGAAGGAAAAGTTTGGCACCCAAGAAGACTTCGAAGTCTTCTTGGGAGTAGGGGTGTCAAAAATTATCGGGAAACCGAAACCGGAACCGGAAAACCGGGGACCTAGTTCCTGTTCCGGTTTGAAAAATCAAAAAACCGGGTACCCCGGTTCCGGTACCCGGTTTTTATCGGGAATACTGGAATCAGGTTTATATTTGATATATATATATATATATTAAAACTATTGATTTTTTAGGATTTTTCGGCTTTTTTAGGTTTATTTTTTAATTATTTAGAACAATCACAACAAAGTCTCTTTAATTTAGATAAAAAGATTAATAGATTTTTTAAAAAAATTAGCCAAATTATGAAAAAAAAAAAAATTGGCTTATTTTAGGCTAGCACCTAAAATAAGCCCAAAAACCAATTTTCTTGAAAAACCGGTTACCGGACCAGGTAAAACCAATCTAAATATATTTCTCAAAACCAAGAACCGGGGTATGCTGGTTTCGGTTCTGGTTTTGGCCAAAAACCGAGACATCAGACCTAATTGACACTCCTACTTGGGACTAGCCTGAGTGGGACTAGCTAGAACAATGAATGGTCCACTGCATGTGTACCTTTTTGGAAGACAACAGTTGGCATCATTTTCTTTGGATTCCAGCCCTAAAACATGAGAATTGAGAAATACTAGACCACTTCTCCTTTACTCTGTCTGTAAGAGTAAAAATTATCATTAAATTTTAGATAAATTATTATTATATTTAGATTTAAATATATTTAGAATGTGTTTGATAAATAAAATTTTTAAATAAAAAGTTTTTTTTTTTTTTTTCAAAAAATTCATTTTTAAGCTTTTGCCTTTTTAAGCTTTTTAAATCCTTAAAAACGCTTTTAATTTTTTTTATCAAACAAGTACTTTTTTTCTTCAAACCGACTTTTTAAATATTAAATGCACTTTTAGGTTCCTCAAATATAATATCAAATTTTTAAGATTTTGTCAAAAGTGCATTTTGGCTATTTTTAGACTTTTTGAACATTTAAAAGTACTTTTAATTTTTTTACCAAACATTTTTTTTTTAAATTAACTTTTTGAATGTTAAATGCATTTTACTATGAAAAAGACTGTAATTAAGATTGTTGCTTTTGTTGACAAAAGAACGCTTCTTTAAATGCGCCTCTTTTGAGTGTTAGGGTTTCTATGAAAATAGACAAATTAATGTGATTGCTGGGCCCTTGTTCATCTTGCATGTTTCCTCAATTTGCGTAGTGATAATCAATCGGATCTTAATAATTGAACGAATTAGGGTTTAATTGTATCCTGTATATGACGATATCCAATAAACGTACACAGTTGCATACCAAGAATCAAGCCGATTGTGCTTCTAATTTGTACAATTGATCAGCGAATTACGATTTCTTTTTAAAGAGATAAAGGCGATCGATCATTGGGTTTACCCCAAATCGCGTACTAATAATCAATCTGATTTGTAATTCTTGATGATTATTTTACAATTGAGAGAATTAGGGTTTTAAATGTACCCTGTATGCGTTTACTTTGTATCCACAGGCTTTTCTTGAACGAGTGATTATCGAATTTCTAATCTGATTCAAAGATTGTGGAATTTTCTTGCTCCGTTAATTCATTTAATTTGTGTATCTTCGTTTAAAGAATAACAGCTGTTTATCGCATGTGTACGTAGGACCGTGCCGTGATACACAGCACGCGGCATGCATGGCATGCCCGTATAAATTTTTTTTTTTTTTTTTTTTAATTAAAAAATAAAAATAAATAAATAAATAAATAAATTTACACTGACGTGTCACACACGCCAGCGTGCTGTTGTGCTTCACCCGTGTACGTATATGACCCTTTTTTAAAAAAAAAAAAAATTTTAAAAATAAAATAAAAATAAACCCACTTAAAACATATTGGAATATAAATATAATAAATAGGTGTAAAGTGATACCTTTAGTCTTAAAGAAGTTTGACGTTTGGGGTTCCGGAGATGATTCTTCAGGATCAGTTTCGTTTAAGAAACTGCTAGGAAAGGAAGCTTGGCAAAATATTCAAAAGATGTCGAAGTTGGCAGAGAGACCATTAATGGCAGTCTTGTCCAAGTAGCATATATATATATATAATATGAGAGAGATGTTAAGGATATCAAATTTTTTTTATGAGAGAGATGTTACGGGTATCAAATTTTTCACTAAGAGATGAATGCCAAACTCACGTCGACTGTAGTGGTCTTTCTGCCAACCTCGACATCTTTTGAATATTGTGCCACGCGAAAGCCTTTCTTAGTAGTTTCTTAATTGAAATTAAACCCAAAGAACAGGCCATCTCTGAATCACAAATTAATGTCAACTTCTTATTCTTATTTTCTTTTGGAATAATGCAGTTATTCATATTATTCATTTATCACATCTATGTCATACCGATTGACACAGTTAACATACGTGACATATTTTAATCAGCATAAAGAACACTTAGGGTATGTTTAGCATGCAGAACGATTGTTCCATTTGAATGACTATTGCAAGGCTATTCTATTTTACCTTTTTTTTCATTTTCAATAAAAATTATTCATTTTCTTAATAGGATAGTCATTCGGCGTACCAAACATATTCATAGTCAGCGAGAATCCAAGAATATTAGTCATTTACTCACATTATAGTTATTGAGATAATAGAACAAGACCGTGGCACCATACTTTCCAAAAGTTCAAGAAATATGTATTGGGGTTATCCCACATCAGTTGTAAAAAGGATTGTCAATCAATTTATAAGGAAAAATTACAGTTTACCCCCCCAAAGTTGTCAGCGATTTGCAATTCCGCCTCCAAAGTTTCAATTTTTGCAATTCACCCCCCTAAAGTTTCAATTTTTTTCAATTCAGGCATTCCGTCAGTCAAAGCCGCTTTGACTGACGGAACAGTGATCACGTGCAAGTCACGTGATCACTGTTGGTTGTTTTTTTCCCAAAATGCCCCCATCCCTACCCATATCCCAAAAAAAAAACTATAATCTCTTCGGGCCATCTCCCCCACCAAAACAATGTCTTGGCCTTCATTTTTCCCCATCACTGCGTGGAGCAGCACTTGTACGTATACCGACTGACTATATGTTCGCAGGATTTTGTTCATGCGAGGGGGAAGAAGACTTTCAAATATTGCAGGAAAAGGGAGATAGTTGTATCTCTTGCAGTTAAGTATCTCTTGCAACCCATCCTGTCTGCATGTTCCAGAACTAACTTTGCTCTTGCCAAAGGATCTTTTGCAGCCAAAGTAGATGGATGACTGTGCTCTGGCGCAAGAACATTTAGGAGGTGAGCATAAGCTTCTCCATCCTGCAGGTCAAGCATCAAAAGTAAGTCAAAACTTTAGGAGGTGACCTTTTCACGTGCAAGTCACGTGCAAGTCAGTCAAAGCCTTTTTGTTGTCTTTCGGCATAGAAAAGTAAATATATATATATATATATATATATGTATAGATTTCTTCCTATATTATCATATTTGGGTAGAATATTTTCATAATATAATATACCAAGTTTATTTTAACTGTTTTATTTTGGAATTATTGCCTAAATGAATAATACTTACCCGTCCGATTTCCTCCCAAAGTGACTCATTGAAGGAAGCAGCGGTGGTGATGACTTCCGGGAAGCTAGTGGCCCCAGGGAAGGCGCCACCAAAGACGACACCGGGGCCAGCATTGGAGACCCCATGAAGAGCCTCAGACCACCACTCGTAGCGCTGGATGCCGAGCCTAGGCACAGCGATGGCATTGTTCACAAGCAGCCTAATCTTCTCCTGCAGCGTCAACCGTCCGATCAAGTCGCTCACCCTCACATGTATAGGCACCGACGTCCGACAAAACTTTAGGCTCCTCGTCAGCCCGTTTTTCGGGTCGCATGCGAACGGCGTGCGCGCTGCTTCAATCGCACAAAACGAAACGCATAAAAGGGCGACGAGGGAGAGAATTTGCAGCCCATTTTTGTAAGCCATATGGGAGGAAGAACGATAGAGATCGAGATGGCTTGGTTTGGGCTTCTGGATAACTTGTGTATATATAGAGGAAGCTAGGCTAGCTGCAATGAGTTTCATGATTGGGTTTCCACGTCGATGATGTTATAATACAGAACAGATGGATGAGTCACGAGTGACTCAGCGAGTGGATGAGTGAGTATAACACCCACTCACTCGGACTAGCTAGTATATAAGGAAGTAAACAAATAGATTAGCCATGATGTTGGGGAAAGTATAAGAAAAAAGTTACGATAAATTAAGCGCATAAAGTACTTCACGGACGACCGAATCTGTTTGTCTCATGTTAGCCGCACTAAAGCTTCTCCATCCTGCAGGGAAAAATGAAGGCCAAGACATTGTTTTGGTGGGGGAGATGGCCCGAAGAGATTATAGTTTTTTTTTTTGGGATGGGGGTAGGGATGGGGGCATTTTGGGAAAAAAACAACCAACGGTGATCACGTGACTTGCACGTGATCACTGTTCCGTCAGTCAAAGCGGCTTTGACTGACGGAATGCCTGAATTGAAAAAAATTGAAACTTTAGGGGGGTGGATTGCAAAAATTGAAACTTTGGAGGCGGAATTGCAAATCGCTGACAACTTTGGAGGGGTAAACTGTAATTTTCCCAATTTATAAATGTGAGAAAGCATCATTTCTTGAGCTATCTTTTGGGTTAAGAGGGGCATAAGACCACTCAACAGTACTATGAATGCCCTAACCTCACTACTTCACAATTGTGTGGGAAGCACTAACCATTTGTCGGTGGCAAAAATCTGGTTTCTAATATACATGGAGTCAGAGCGGGATTCGGGTGATCAAGTCATGCTTATTATTGTTTGAAACGGACAATATAAAAAAACTGCTAATATACTCCATTTCCCGGCCAGTATTATTTCAACTCAATCATGATCTAACTTTATATTACAGGTTTAATTTTTTGTCACAAGTGAAGCCTATGTTATTGTTGCAACTTCATTATAATCTATAGGTTTAGTTACGAGTTAATTAAGCAAGAAAAAGCATTTGAACCATGCAAGCTTATATCGACGACGTCACAATGGCCTCTAGCAGAAGCCAGACGTTCATCAGATTTAAAGGGGAAAAGTAGGGGTGTGTAAACGGTGCAGTTATAACCAATTCGCCAACCGCTAACTACTTTGGTAGGCGGTTATTAAAAATCGTTAACAACTTAGCTGTTTTAGGGGTAAGGCAAGGCGGTTAATAACCGCTAACCGCCCACCTTTATATATAATAATATTAAAATATATATTAAATATTTTATAGAAATAAAATATATAATAAACCCTCCAAAACGACGATGCTTTGGTGTTAAACACCAAAACGGCGTCGTTTTGGAACGATAATAAGATGAAACCCATAGGGCGTCGCTTTGCCTCCATTTGGTTTGTAATATGTATCGAGACATATTATTTGTTTTGGTTTTGGGCCATTTGGCCGTGCTATGCCTCCATTTGGATTTTGTCTTTCTAATTTTTTCATTTGTATTTGTATTAATGGATTTTGCCTATTTATGAGTCTATGATTATGTATGTGATCGAAATATATAATGAGGTATGTGATGTTTTGGGCCAAGCCTTATTAAAAAAAATTGGTTGGCCCAAAAAAAACATTTTTTTTCCTTTTTCCTTTTTTTTTTTTTTTGAACATTTTAGCCTAAAACCCTTAAAATAAGCCAAAAAATAGGCCAATTAAAGGCTCAAAACACTTAAAAAGCCCATATAAAAAAACGGTTTTAAAACCGCCGGTTATTGGATTGAATAACCGCTAACCGCCTAGGCGGTTGCTGTTATTAAAAATTGATAACCCCCGAAGGCGGTTGCGGTTAGCGGTTATAGTCAATAACCGCCGGTTATAACCGTTTGCACACCCCTAGGGAAAAGTAAACAAAAAAAAAGAAAAAAGAGAAAGTCACGTGCCTAGTACCCTAACGTTCACCGGTTTTTAGTTATTTACTTTAGGGTTAATTATATTTTTAGTACTTAAGGTTTTTTTTTTTTTTTTTTTTTTTTTCACGCATAGGTTTCAATTCATATCGATATCACATATGGTACTTGACTTATGGTATATACCAATTTAGCACGTCTGTCACTATTCCATCAGTCAAACTAACGGACTGAAATGTGGGCCACCCCTTTCATGTAAAAGAATCATTTTCTTTTCTTTTTGTTTAAAAAATAATTTAGTTTAGTTTTTTATTTTATTAATTTTTTATTTTAGTTTTTTAAGAGAATAAAGGTATTATAGGAATATAATAATAATAAAAAATGTAGCATTTTTTATACCTTGGTAGTTTGATGTATCACTTTAGTACACTTTAAACTTCATGGGGCTTTTAAAAACGCTGTTAGTTGAGGGGGCATTTTTGTATTTTTCTTTTTCTTTTTATCTTTTCCATCAAACCCTTGATTTTCTGTTGGCTCCGATCCTTAAGCAGAACAGGAAACACTCGAATTGTAATCATATATGCCGGAGAAATTTATCCAAAAAAAAAAAAAAAACTATATACTGATCGAATTGTAAATGGAAAATTCTCCATCTTTGACCGAGTAAATTAAGGAAAAGGACTAAAGTGTGTTGATTTGAAACTGCATGGAACGTTCATCAAGCAGGAGTAGTGGCTATGTATGTAATAATTGTGATATTGGCAAGTCTCTTCCACAAGGCAGGCAACATGAGGTATGAGCTCAAGAGATGCTTCCTCCTTGGATTTCTTGTGCTTTCTACCCTCTTCCTTGCATCCAGCTTCTTCTTCATCGGTAAGAAGAGCACCTTGTTCTCTCTAAATTTTGTGTATATATTGTTTGACATGTATATATGTATAATAGCTAGCTAGGCCATTGTTTCACATATTTTGTGTTATTTACTTGTGGGTGTACGTATGTGTGTGAAGAGTAGAGAGAGAGCCTTTTCTTTAAAGTACTGCTGTGTGTAAACATCCATACTAGACGCAAATTGGTAAGAATTAAAAAAACATGACTCGAAAAAAGACGATAAACAAATATTTTCTCCCAGTTTTCTTTTGCGAGTGTTAAATTATATGGCTTTTTGAAGGATTCTGCCTCAAATCTAACCGTGGTTAGATTTTGTGATCCTAACAATATGCGGTGAATGAATAGCTAGCGTACAAGGATTTAAACCACTACACCACTCCATCAATATTCATCAGGAATTTCTCTTCTTCATATATCAGTCTAGCTAATTAACATCCATACTTTGATTGAATGTGGGGTAAAATTTGTGGCGCTGTTGGTCGACTTTTACATCCGAAAATACAGTGAAAAATTAGGCCTGGTTTACTTTGCGATCGACAGTGATAGACTTGATACTCACATTTATGTCATGTTGACCTCCAATTATACCGTGTATTTATGATCTTTTAACACCAGTTATATTAGTACTATCCTTTTTTTTTTTTTTTACTTTTTTCTTGGCTAAAACTGTTGTTGGTAATTATTCTAATCAGGTGAAGAAATGGAAAAGTTAGTTCATGCAAGATATGTAGAAGAATTATCTGAAGCTATTACCATAAACAAAGAAAAGGCCGATCTTTGTCCTTACAAGATATAGGGTATCGAATCGCTCAAGAACCGCCACCATCTCCTAGATCAGGGCATGGAGGGCATCACCTCTAATATATAGGCATTTCTTATATATTTCATGTATTTGACATGTATCTCTTGATGCGGCGCAAATGTCATCAATAGCCAAATATTGAAATTAAAACGGTATTTACTCTAATGTCAGTTCAACATCAACCATTGAAAATTTGAAATTCGAAAGCATATGTTCTCTAAGTTGGTACGTTCACCCCTAGCTAATACCCTATAAATTAAGATCATCTCTAGTTTATCTAATTAGTTTTATACTTAAGGAGTATTTTTTTATTTTAAAAGTGAAATGACAAAAATACTCCTTAAGATTTTTAGAAGAGGTTATTGTAATACAAAGGAAAGGAGTTTGAAACTATTGCAGGACCAGTACCACCATACATAACAATTAAGCAGCCGAGGAAACGACCTATAGGCTAGGCATAACATCAAAACAAAAGAAACATTGCAACAAGCACACAAGGAAACTGCAGCCAATATAGTATATAGATCATGAATTGGTACGCTAAAATCAGATTGTCCAAGGACCTACTCAACATCAATGGTCTTCAGGAGTTGGTTTGAATCTAGCTAGAGGGAGGCTCCATGAAATTTCATGTACCACACCAGCACATCGTCATATTTTTATTCCTAGTTCAAAAGTCAGTAAAGTTTTTCTGCTCTTTTAAGGTGGAAATGCATTGATTACACCTAAAAAAGAATCAGAGCCGACCTCGGAGCGGCAGAGAACCCTAGGCTTCTTTCTTCTTTAAGTATAAAAGATGTTAGGATAACTAGTACTTTAACTTAATATCATAGCAAAGTTCTAAATTCAAACATTGATTCCGTCATGTATCTCCAATTTCAATTAAATATTTCATATAGAATTTGAGTCCACATGTGAGAGAAACATTAAGTAATGATTAAATAATTAAATTTATATTTTTTTACCAGCTTAAACTTTTAGAATAATTAGTAATTTAACAATCATAAACTACAATAAAATGTGATAGTTTACATAACATGACCCGGTTGTTCCTTCAAATTTATTTTCTTAGCTACAAAAATTAGTCAAATATTCTTTGGTGGTGGCCAGGGGTGGTGCAGCGGTCCAAATATTTTTTTTAAAAGGATTTGCCAAACAGCCCAGCATGTATGAGCCAGACCGAACTCAAGAAGTTTTACAGCTTGGATGACTCTTGCTATCTTTCATTCTAATATTCTTCTCCATCAAGCCCTTGATTTTCTGTTGGCTCTGGTCCTTAATTGCTCAGAATATATAGGAAGCGCTTGATTTTCTTGGGTTTGATGGCATGTTCTGTGGCCTTTTAATTTGAAATAAATCTTTCTTAATAATCAAAATATCTGGGCATGCATGCACCATAATTACGACTATATATATTCCTTTTACAGTTTCACTTTCAACACGAAAGGTACAGTCCTTCCAAATTGCGCGCATTGATGGCTACTCATTATTTCATTAGGGTATTTTTTTTTTCAGAATTGAAGGTCACTAACTATATCATAATCATATTGTAAAAGGAAAATTCTCTATCTTTGACCCACTAAAGGAAAAGGTCATTCGGCCCTCCAGCTTGTTAATGGGCTGCCAGCCACCCCACTAGGGCTGGGGCCGATGCTAATTAATTTTAATGTGAAATGATAAAATATTGATGTGAGAATCACGAGTACTACAAATTTGGCTGAAAAATTTACGGGATGACCTATTTTAATCATGTCGGAGCTACTTATTCCAAAAAAAATGATAAACTATATACTAACCGAATTGTAAATGGGAAATTCTCCATCTTTGAAAAGGAAAAGGACTAAAGTGTGTTGATTTGAAACTGTATGGAACATTCAACGAGGAGTGGCTATATATTAATTGTGATTTTGGCAAGTCTCTTCCACAAGGCATATCCAAGATGAGGTTTGAGGTCAAGAGACGCTTCCTCCTTGGGTTTCTTGTGCTTACTACCCTCTTCCTTGCATCCAGCTTCTTCGTCATCGGTAAGAAGAGCACCTTGTTCTCTCTAAATTTTGTGTATATATTGTTTGCCATGTTTATATGTATAATAGCTAGGCCATTGCTTCACATTTTGTGTTGTTTACTTGTGGGTGTACGTATTGGTGTGAAGAGTAGAGAGAGCCTTTTCTTTGAAGTGCTGTGTGTAAAGATCCATACTAGAAGCAAATGGTAAGAATTAAAAAAACATGACTCGAAAAAAGACGATAAACAAATATTTTCTCCCAGTTTTCTTGTGCGAGTATTAAATTATATGGCTTTTTGAAGGCTTCTGCCTCAATATAGATTGTTAGATTTTGTGATCCTAATAATATTACGCGATGAATGAATAGTGTAAGGATTTAACCGCTATAGCTAATTAATTAACCTTCATACTTTGATTGAATGTGAGATAAAATTTGTGGCGCTGTTGGTGGCTACGTCTGAAAATACAGTAGAAAATATTAGGCCTGTTTTACTTTGCGATCGACAGTGATAGAGTTGATACTCTCGTTTATGTTATATATGTTGACCTCCAATTATACCGTGCATTTATGATCTTTTAACACCAGTAGCATCATTTTTTTTTTTTTTTTTTTTTTTTTTTTTTTTTTTTTTTACTTTTTTCTTGCCTAAAATTGTTGTTGGTAATTACTCTAATCAGGTGAAGAAATGGAAAAGTTAGTTCATGCAAGATATGGAGAAGAATTATCTGAAGCTATTACCATAAAACAAAGAAAATGCCAATCTTTGTCCTTCCCAGATCTGCATCGTCATCGTCTATACCCTTCACCGCCGCCATCTCCTAAAGGGCATAGAGGACCTCACCCCTAGCTAATTAATAGGCATTTCTTATATTTCTATGTATTTTGACATCTCTTGATGGGGCGCAAATGTCATCGATAGCCAAATATTGAAATTAAAACAGTATTTACTCTAATGTCAGTCCAGCATCAACCATTGAAAATTTGAAATTTGAAAGCATATGTTCTCTGAGTTGGTACGTCCGCAGCTAATAACCTATAAATTAAGATCATCTCTAGTTTATCTAATTAGTTTTATATTCAAGGGGTATTTTTTTTATTTTAAAAGTGAAATGACAAAAATACTCCTTAAATATATGTAGCCTATGATTTTTAGAAGTGGTTATTATAATACAAAGGAAAGGAGTTTGAAACTATTGCAAGACCAGTACCACCATATATAAAAAGCAGCCGAGGAAACGACCTATATATAGGCTAGGCATAATATCAAAACAAAAGAAACATTGCAACAAGCACACAAGGAAACTGCAGCCAATATAGTATATATATAGATCATGAATTAGTACGCTAAAATCAGATTGTCCAAGGACCTACTCAACATCAATGATCTTCAGGAGTTGGTTTGAATCTAGCTAGAGGGAGGCTCCGTGAAATTTCATGTACCACACCAGCACATCATCATATTTTTATTCCTAGTTCAAAAGTCGTAAAGTTTTTCTTCTCTTTTTAGGTGGAAATGCATTCATTATACCTAAAAAAGAATCAAAGCGGACCTCGGAGCGGCAAAGAACCCTACGCTTCTTTCTTCTTTAAGTATAAAAGATTTTAGAATAACCCGTACTAACTTGATATCAGAGCAAAGGTTCTAAATTCAAACATTGATTCCGTCATGTATCTCTAATTTCAATTAAATATTTCATGTAGAGCTTGAACCCACATGCATGTGAGAGAAACATTACGTAATGATTAAGTAATTAAATTTAATTATCTTTTCTTACTAGCCTAAACTTTTAGAAATTTAACAATCATAAACTATAATAAGATGTGATAGTTTACAATAACATGACCGGCCGGTTGTTCCTTCAAATTTATTTTCTTAGCTACAAAAATTAGTCAGTGACAAATTGGTGATTAATTCAAGTCAACTAATCAAAAAAATCTTGGTGATACACAGATCATTGACTGTTTGCATACGCATATGAGTGAATGATTATCTTGGATATATATATATATATATATATATATAGTACACTACCAAAAAAATAGGATTTCCTGACGTGACTACAGTACATGTATTGTTGCCACGTCATTAATTTTTTGACGTGGGAATTTTACTACGTCAGAAATTTTTTTTTCTGACGTGTGAATAGTACCACGTCAGAATTTTCTGACGTGTTAAATACTCCAACGTCAGAAAATTGTTACAAATTTTAAAACATAAAAAAATATATATTTTCTGACGTTGCCACATTTGCTGCGTCAGAAAAATTCTGATACAACAAAGAACATTATTTATTGTATATATATAAATAAATAATTATATAATTTTTTTCTGAATTTTCTGACGTGGTGCTTTGCCCGTCAGAAAATATATTAATTATATTTTAATCTTTTTATAAAAATTCCTGACGTGCCATGTGTGGCACGTCAGAAAATTCCTGACGTGCCACACCTGGCACGTCATGAATTTCTAATTAGTATTGTTTAGTATTTGAGTACATATATTTTCGTCTCTGCCGCGTGTAATTAATCATGAATAAAACCTAATCCCTTTTTCTAGTTGTATATTAAATTTTGTTGTGTTGACTTGTCTTGATCCCCAGCAATTTGCGATTCACACCGGCAGGCTGAGAAATTTCGAAATCCAAGCTCAACTAGCAAGGCTTTATCTAGTTCAGCCGTTAAGCTAAGACGCGTCTCTCACCCAACCAATCTCCTTCTTCTTGATGAATGACCAAGCAGCCATCTCTCATGAGAAATTTTTTTTTTTTTTTAATCACTATTACTAAAATGATGTTAATTTCCACACAAAACAAGATAGATTGGTCACGCAAAAAATGGTTCGAGCGTACATGCTACTATGCTAGTCACATGCACGTGACGTTTTTTATCTATCCAAACTAACAGCCAACTTTAAAGATTTAAGAAGCTGTTTGGAAAGCGAGATATGGTATAGGCTGGCAGGTTCATTTAAATGAGGAGGGACATGGATTTTCTACCAAACATCTATATAATAATAATAATAATAATAATAATAATCGATTTGACCGAGTAAAGGAAAAGGACTCGAGTGTTCGTGTTGATTTGAAACTGCGTGGAACATGCATTCAAGCAGGAGTGGCTATATAATAACTGTGATTTTCGCAACTCTCTTCCACAAGGCAAGGCAACAAGATGAGGTTTGAGGTCAAGAGACGCTTCCTCCTTGGTTTTCTTTTGCTAATTACTACCCTCTTCCTTGCATCCAGCTTCTTCGTCATCGGTAAGAGAATTAAACACCTTTTTCTCTCTATAATTTGTATATATTGTTTGCCATGTATATATGTATAAGCTATTGCTTCACATTTTGTGTTGTTTAATTTACTTGTTGGGGTGTGTGTGTGAACAGTAGAGAGAGAGGGGAAGGGAAAGGCTTTTCTTTGAACTGCTGTGTGTAAACAAACATGATCGACTAGAAAAAAGGCTTTTAGAAATCCGATTAATGGAAACAGTACGTACAATGATTTAACCACACCACTCCATCAATACTCATCAAGAATTTCTCTTCTTGGTATATCAGTCTAACCTCTTCATAACTTGATTGAATGTGTGGGTGAAATTTGTGGCACCCAAGGTAGAATAGCCTTAAAATAAAATAAAAAAATAGTGGAAAATTTATATGCAGTACAATACAAGGCTGAACTGAAGTTTGCGGTGCCTGTTTTACTTTGTAGTCAATAGTGTTGAACTTGACATCCGCGCGCGTTATATTTGTCCACTTAATTCTTTTCCAATTGCTTTGTATTTATTTTTTAACACCAGTTAGTACCATCTTTTCTTTACTTTTTTTTTTTTTTTTAATGTCTGAAACTATTTTGATCAGGTGAGAAAATGCAGAAGTTAGTTCATGGAAGGAATGCAGAAGAATTGTCTAGAGCTGTTACCGTAAAACTAATTAACATACGCCCACCTGTAGTAAAGGAGCAATTTCCATCTGAACCACCGCCGCCATCTCCAATGGTTCCCATAGGGCCGATCCCCTAATAGGCATTCCATGTATTTCATGTATTAGACATTTCGATCTGTCGAAAATGTCATCAATAGCATAATATCAAAATCATAATAGTATGTACTCTATCCTAAATCTCAGTTCAACAGCAACGTCGATCCATTGAATAAATGCGTTAGCACAAGACCCCATAATTCTTCTTTACATTCTGAAAGCATATGCGAAAGAAATGATTAATGTGAAGTATTTTGGTCTAACTTACCAAAACAACACTTGTATTCAAATATATATATATATGGATCGAATAAATGCGTTAGCACAAGACCCCATAATTCTTCTTTACATTCTGAAAGCATATGCGAAAGAAATGATTAATGTGAAGTATTTTGGTCTAACTTACCAAAACAACACTTGTATATATATATATATATATATATATATATATATGTATATATATATATATATTGATGCAAATCGCAAAAGACAGGTTCCGGTATTGCACTCGATCCTGCGACCGAGTGCATGATCGAGCGCCCGCGTGCCTGCGATCGAGCGCATGCGAGGACATTATGTTATTTTTTTGTTTTTAATTACTTAAACCGACTTTATTTCATTGTTTTAGTAGAGTTGGGTTTTAGGAGTCTTTATTTTATTATTTTATTAGGTTTAGGATTTTGGAGGTATTTATGTCATATTTTATTAGGTTTAGAGTTTTGGGCTATAAAAATATTTGCTTATAACCTCCAGAGAAAGAGAGATGTTGTTGATTATTGATTTTTATTAATGAGAATTACTCAGAATTGAGTTTATTCCTCTATTTTCTTTCAAACCTAGAGAGTATCTAGTTTTATCAAGAAGATTTCTTAGCTCCTTGATTGAATCAATATCTAAAAATATTTATCCGTTGCTTATTGTTGTTCTTCGCTGCAGCTCACTAAGTCACGCTGCATTAGTTGGTATCAGAGCTCAAATTACTTTCCATGAATGGGGAGGAGCAATCGTCTGGCAGACATGAACAAAGTGCACGTGCGCACGGAGGCAGCACGTAAGGAGTAACAGGCGATTCGTTTGCAGCACATGGAGGAGAGGTTTGGTGGTCTAACCATGCGGAAGAAGCAAGGGTGTGCGCGCACCCAACACGAGGTCGCTACCAATCACATAGCCGACATGGATTGTCTGAGCGTTCATTATTGTCAACCAAGACCGCTGTACATAGTGGCGGAAGACAAATTTTTCATTGAGAGTGAACCTGTCAATCCTTAAGCGGGGCGCAGAGTGCGAAAGGAATTTCAAATGGCACAAGCCCATGTTATATCACGGGACACATGCGTCAAGCTCAACACCCAAAAAAAAAAGAAAAAAAATTCTAACAAAAAAGGGAATAAATCGGAGATCCGTTTGTGGCAATACATGGATGAGCGGATGAAGATCTAGTGGGAAAAGCTACAGACCATCACAACCCAATTTGGCCATCACTATCGGCCATATCCACGCTTTGTGGATGAACATAACGGGGTTGTCATTCTTAGGGCGCAATCTCAACATCGGAGGCACGGATTGAGTCGGAGATGCTGCGACAATCCAACTTGACCATCATTTGTGAGCCTCAAACCCATCAAAATGCCAAATAAATCTCCACCGTTGAATTTTTGTAAAGCCCGTTAGTCCCAATCAAAAAGCACCGTTTTGCCACAACAACATAATACTTTTTATTAATTTAATTTAAAAAAAATTAAAAAATAAAATAAAATTGAAGGGGTGGCCAACGGTGGGGCTACCGCCCCTGGCCACCCCCCAACCCCTATGGTGTGGCTACAAGCCACTCCAGGGGTGGGCAAGGGGTGGCTCATGGCCACCCCATATGACAAACCGTTAACTTCGACGATAAAGTGACAAATTGATCTATTTTAAATTTGGACAAAACCTGATACTTGAAATTGAAAACTCAAAAACTAAATTTAAATTAGATAAAAACTTAAGGGCTAAATCTGATTTTTACCTATAATTTATGGCATGGTGGGTGTCAGTAGAAGCATTTTCGCCTACCAATTCGTAAAAGTTAGTTAAGTCAATTAATTAACCGACTTCATACCGACAAGGAATAATTTCGACTTTTTCAATTAATCGGTTAATAGATGGTCGATTAAGTTGGTTACAAATTTTTATGTTAAGATTTATCAATTTGTTTGTAACTACATCAGTAAAGAATATGTTTTATAAATGAAAAGAAAAAGTAAATTCATGGAACACGACCAAAATGATAATTACAAATCAACTGAACAAACATAATAAAGAAAGTTATCAGATAAAAGTCAAAATTCACTCGGTTAAGTCGGTTAACCGATAAAAATAATTTTTTACCGCCTACCGAACTGAATTGATGTCGAAACAGTATTTTTATTCCGCCTACCGACCGCCGGAAATCAGTTGTCAGTCGATGACAGTTTGGTGGCAGTCGATAAGCGGTCAGTAGACGGTATTTTACTGACTTGGCAGTGCCACATCTTTCTTTGAGATTCTATGAGTAAAATTCTGTATACCTGTAACATTTCTCAAATGCATTAAAACTTAGGGACAAATATTTTTATTAAAAAAAAAAACTCTTTGAACTGTCTTGTTTGGATACGTTTTCTGTAGTTGGATTTTAAACGATTTTTCAATTGACTCGATTAATTGGGGATGAAGGGATGGAAGTTATAGGGTTAGGTTTACAGGTCCTTCTGAAAATTTGGAATAAAAAATCTCGGACTACCATATTAATTGAAGTTGGATGATGGTTTTTCAACTTGGTTCGGTAAAGGAAAAGGAAATTAGTATACATTAATTATAAAGAAAATTTGAAATAAAAGCTCTTCATGACTTACATTTTGCTGTTGTTGGATTATAGATAATGATTTTTCAACTTGACTCGGTGAATGAGCTAGAATAAAAAACTTTGAAAATTTGGAATAAAAAAAATTAAAAAAACTCTTACTATTTATTAATTAGGAAAATGTTTTTCTATAGTTGGATTTTAATTTAGATTGTAATTTTTGAACATGACTGAGTAAATTAAAGAAAAGGAAAGGAAGGAAATAGGGGATGGTCGTCTGTAAATTCCTCCCTCGGTTGCTTTTATATATAAGTGATCGATGGATGATATATGCTTGCGTACGTCCCAACAACTCGATCACTCTTTAATTGTCTGAGTTGTTGGTCTTCTATATATATATATATATGCAAAACTCCTTTAATTACCCAAGATTTATACTGGGACTTGGTGCCAGGTTCATAAATGATTATTATTATTATTATTATTATTTTCTTAATTAATTGGACCGACGCCTTCGCAGTACATTAGCAATATTGGATCCAGTGACTTGGATGCATGTGTGTCGTGGAGATTCCTTGTGATTAAGGAAAGATTTAAGGAGCTGTTTGGGAAGCGAGACATGGTAGGCTGGCTGGCTCATTTAAATGAGGAGGGACAGGGATTTTCTACGAAATCATCCATTAATTACTTTTCCTGGCGAAGGTTTGAAACTGCATATAATATAATAATCGCTCTGACCCAGTAAAGGAAAATGGATATATATTCATTGTGATATTGGCAACTCTCTTCCACAAGGCAATGCAAGATGGGGTTTGCGGTAAAGAGACACTTCCTCCTTGGTTTTCTTTTGCTTACTACCCTCATCCTTGCATTGAGTTTGTTCATCACCGGTAAGATTTTGTGTGTATATATATATATATAGATACATGATTCTTCTGTATATATTGATTCTTCACGAGACCAGATATTTCATTTTCTGTCCAGCTTCTCAGTCAGTTTATGGACTCTCCTCGCAAGCCTCATTTGGATGCAGCATACAAGGTTCTAAGATATCTTAAGTCTTCACCAGGCCAGGGTATTTTCTTCCCTGCATCTTCCTCTCTGTAGTTGAAGGCCTTTTGTGACTCAGATTGCGTTGGTTGCCCAGATTCCAGGAGATCCGTGACTGGATTTTGTGTTTCATAGGAGATTCTTTAATCTCATGGAAGTCCAAGAGGCAACATACTGTTTCTCGTTCATCAGCAGAAGCAGAATATAGATCAATAGCAGCAGTGACTTGTGAGATTTCTTGGTTGAAAGCCCTTCTCAAAGACTTCCAACTAATACACAGTCAGCCTGCTTTGATTTTTTGTGATAGCCAATCTGCGATCCACATTGCAGAAAATCCTGTGTTTCATGAGAGGACGAAACACATTGAGATTCACTGTCACTTTGTGCGTGATAAGATTGTTGAAGGGATGATCAAAACCTTGCATGTTCAGTCTCAACATCAACTTGCTGACATCTTGACAAAGCCTCTTGCTCGTACTGATTTTCATACGTTGTTGTCCAAGTTGAATGTTCATAATTTATTTCATTCAACTTGAGGGGCGTATCTAGTGTATTTACAGCTGTGTAATTTAGTTAAGCTTGTTAATCAGTTTGTTAAGCTTGTTAGTTGATTAGTTGAGACAGTTAGAAGATTAGTTAAGCACGTGTGATATTTTAGCTATACTTTCAGTGTGTATAAATACACCATTGTAATCAGTTTGTAATAATCAAGTTTTTCATTCCATCGAATACACTTTGTTTTCTCTCCATTTTCATTCTTCTCTCTTCTTTCTGTTAAGATCGAAGAACCTTTTTCTCTCTAAAATTTTGTATATATATATATTGTTTGACATTTATATATGTATATATAGGCTATTAATGCTTCACATTTTGTGTTGTTTACTTGTGGGTGTGCGTGAGAAAAGGAGAGAGAGAGAGAGAGAGAGAGAGAGAGAGGGGAAGAGAGCCTTTTCTTTGAACTGCTATGTGTAAACATATCCATACTAGATGAATGAATAGCGTACAAGGATTTAACCACTACACCTGCACTCCAATATTCATCAATAATTAATTACCTCCATAATTTGATTGAATGTGTGGTGAAATTTGTAGCAATAATGTTGGCGGAATAGCCTTACATCCGAAAAATTGGAAGGCTACTCCAAAATGAAATTAATTTACAATGCCTAGCTATTTTACTTTGGAATCAAATCTGGACACCCGTGTTATTTCATAGGTCTATTTATGATTTTTTTTAGGGTTAAATACCTTATTCATTCATGTAGTTTAACTTTTTTATTTTTTGACCCCTAGAGTTTTCTTTATATCACAGGAGGTCCTCTGATTTGCTTAAAGGCGAAGATGGTCCCTCCGTCAAAGTTCCATCCAAAATTTGATGGAATGTTACTCCAACACCAATCATGGTTTGACATGTGTCTATATAATTAATTAATTAAAAAATCAATTTTAAAAAAAATTAAAAAATTATATTTAATTAATAAAAAAAAAAAAAAAAAAAAAACTCAATGGGCCCTTGGGGGTGGCCGAACCCTAAGGGGGGAAGCGCATTATTCCTTGGGGGCGGCCGTGTTAACGTGAATAGTGCTACTGCCTCTGCCCCAAGTCCTAAGAATAAAAATGATACTGTTTCTGTCCAAGGCGTAGTGCGATTCCACTTGCCAAATGAAGATCACCTTCCAGCTGTCAATCATGCAAGGAAGGAAATGAGTGTTGCTGTCAATAACCTTGCAGCTGTTGGAGATACAAAGAAGGGAAGGAGCCTTGCTGTCAATCACGCAGGAATAGAAACGAGAGATAATCCAGAATATTCACTCAAGGAAAGATTTGTCCTATTCAACCATCATAATAAATGGAATTTGTCTCGATCATCAAGGAAATATTCAACAAAGAAGCTCACCTATGGGAGATACTTGACTAGCAAATCTCATTAATTAACGATCCCACAATATGTGGAATTGTCTATCCCACAATATGTGGAATTGTCTGGCTGTAAATTATATCTTGTCCCATTGCTTTGTCTTGTAAAACACGAATCACATCACCATATAGTGGTGTACATATATATTACTGTTTACCATCAATGAAAATTTCCTCTCCTTGTTAGAAAACTTTCAGGCCGAACCCCCAATTGGCTCTTAGTGCTATTATTCCTTCAATTTGTTGAGGCCAATGTAAATGATCTTAGTGTGTTTAACTAGATTTTAGTAATTGAAGGTCACAGCTGGCCGTATGCTAAACGAAATGTAAATGGAAAATTCTCCATCTTTGACCCAGTAAATGAAAAGGACCAAAGTGCATGAAAAAATCTAGAGTTGGCAACAGGTACCTACCATGACCTATTTACAACCCATTAATCCTATGCATGTTTTTTTATAATAAGGTTTATCTATGCATCATAAAGAATAGTTATATGCATAGGATAAACAGGTGCCTATTTTGCTAGCCCTAGAAAAATCAAATAGGAGTGGCAAGACTCTAGTCTTCTCCAATGCAACATGAGATTTGAGGTCAAGATCAAGACGCTTCCTCCTTGGAAATTCTCTACCGGATCGTCAATGGTCCACAAGACTAAAAATTCTTCCTGTTTAAATTCTCGAAAAGAAAGAGGCCAGGTGCAACTCATGCGTGGTCCAGATGTACAGAAAAAGAAAAATATTGCACATTCAATCTTAATTCACGCAATAGAACTGAAAAATTGCCAAAAAGAAAGAGGCACATGATACAGATCAATTGTACAAACAAATAAGTTGACCAATTTCAATGGCTTCATCCACCAAACTTTCCTTACGCATTTTGCTCCACTTTCTCCCTAACCAAACAGACCATGCAAAATCTAATAAAACCAAAATACTTAGGGTGAACTATAATACAACATTGTTCATCCACTAGTGACCAGACCCCTAAAACTTAATGCGTCTCTGCATTGAGTTGAAAGAGAGATTTTTGGACTTTCTCTATATTTGAAACAGAGAATTTCTTTTATTAGAAGAGGAGAGAAGGAGTTAAGAGTATTAAGTATATTAGGAAAAAAAACACGCGCCTCTCACACGTTAGAATGACACATATTAATTTATTAAACTTGGTTGAAAGAATTTCTTTTGATCTCGGTTGGAGGAAATTTTTGTTCTTATTTCGTTATGGTATTTTTTCTACTCGAATCTTTGACCCAGTGAAGGAAAAAACAAAACTGAAGTTGGTAGGTAGGTTTGAAATTGCATGGAATAATCAAAGAGGAGTAGCTATATATTAATCGTGATATTTGCAAGTCTCTTCCACAATGCAACATGGGGTTTGAGGTGATCAAGAGACGCTTCCTCCTTAGTTTTTTTGTGCTTACTACCCTGTACCTTGCATGGAGCGTATTGTTCGTCACCGGTAAGATTTTGTATATATATATTGTTTGACATGTCTACATAATCTCTACATATATCTTTTCTTATTGTGTGAACAGTAGAGAGAGGAATGGAGAACCTTCATATTAGACGGACGCAAATGGTAACAATAAAAAATTGATTATTGTCTTTTATCATGTCATATGACACGAAAAAAGACAATAATCAATTTTCTTTTTTCCTCCCAGTTTTCTTGTGGGAGTAATTAATATAAATGATATGGCTTCATATATATATTAAATTTTGTCCAAATAATTAACAATCCCACCAATGAATAGCGGTACAATGATTTAACCACGCCACTTCATCAATATTCATCAAGAATTTCTCTTCTTGACATATCAGTCTAACCTCCATAAATTCATTGAATGTGTGGTGAAATAGCCTCACAACTACAAAATATAATGGAAAATTATAAAGTACAATACAAGGCTAGCTACTAGAATTTGATGAACTTGACACCTGTGTTTATGTCATGTCTACTTCAAATTTCACTGTATTTATGATCTTTTAACACCAATTAGTACATCTTATCTTTACTTTTTTCTTGCTTGAAACTATCGGCAATAATTACTGTGACCAGGTGGAAAAATGGAGAAGTTAGTTCATGCAAGAGATGCGGAGGAATTGTCTGGAGCTGTTACTACAAACCAAATGATAGGTCGACCAATCACGTTACTTCGAGCATCTGAACCGCCGCCTCCTCTTCCTAAATCTCCCCCTGGGCCTCATCACCATTAGGCATTCCCTGTATTTCATGTATTAGACATTTATTGATGTGGTGAAAATGTCATCAATAGTATAATATAAAAATCAAAATAGTATGTACTCTACTATATCTAAATGTCAGTCACCATCAACCATTGAATATGTATTAGTAGAAGATCCATGTGTAACACTTCAGTCCTACATGAAGAAAATTATTAGCCTACATAGAGTGAATAGATTATAAATAAGATCATGAGTACTGCTAAGTCCTACATTTGTTTCTTATTAAATGAAACTGAAGTTTATAAGCAATTTTAGGAAACTTGAATTACAACTTAACTAGTTATTTTGAAATAATAAGACACTTCCAGTTAACATTTGGTGATATATATATATATATATATATATATGGCCTGGTTTGCATATGCATATACATATGAGTGAATGATTATCTTGGAAGAACCTCGATCAAATAATTAATCTTTCAGCTTGACACAAACTTGTATAGCCTTATTAAAACTCAATATTCTAAATTTGTAAGGCTTTCAATTTTCAAAATTAATGGTGAAAAATATAAAAGATTTAGATAATTTTCAATTAAATCATGATCAAATTTACAACAGAGATAAAAAGTTATGCTCGATCTCAATTTTATAACCTAGTTGTAAGTAGAATATGACTAGTACTTCAAAACAAATTTAAAATTGTTTCCAACAATCAAGATATTAGGCTATAATTTTCAAAATACTTTGAAATATTTTGTTGATACATATTCCTATTTTTCTATGAATGATTGCTCTACTTTCTTCAAAGAAAAGAAAAAAAAAAAAAAAAAAAAAAGAAAAAGAAAAATCCTTTAATTTCCTCCATACTTTTTTTTTTCTTTTCTTATCCATTTTCTTCAAATGAATTAATAGACTTTCATTTTTTATGACAAAAGACAGTGCATACTACGAGATTCATCAAAAAATAAAAACACTTTTATTCTCTATCGTATATTTTTTAGTACACACACAGATGTGTGTGTGTCTATATATATTTTGTTGAATTATTGAATTCAATGAAAAATATATATATTGCTCATTGTTAATACAAAGAGCTCTTATGTGCACATGCAAGATGTGCAAAATAACATCAAGTTATTTATGTGTGAACATATATCTATCATGATAGTCCATCAAAAGTACTTTTCAAATTCCAAGGCCAATGCTTGGAAAAAAAAAAATCTAACTCCAATAATTTGTTGCAAAGATACTATCTTTCTTTTTAGAAAATATATTGGATACTATAACACTTTTCCAAACTCATGTAGTAGTCCACATGAGTGCCACATGGCTGTCACGGGAGCTGCAGAAGAGAGGAGAAGTTGGAGGAAATGAAGCATGACAGTTAATTCTGTTAGGAAGCATTAATGCTCCACGTGTATAATGAGAGTGTTATAGTTAGTTAATGGAAGTTGTTATAGTTAGTTGTGCCGTTGGGTTGATCAATTGTAAACAGATTGTAACCAAATTGCCTTAATTGTTAAGCCTATATAAGGCTGGTTAAGTGCAAGGAGGAAGTATCTCTTGGAAGTTTGTAAAAGCATTGTAAGGAGATTAGCCATCTCGAATTGGCCAAGTTCATTCATTAAGAAGAAGTAGTTTCATTTCTTTCTTAAAGTCTCTCATTTTCTCTCTTTCTCTTCCATTTTCAATCCTATATTCAGTTTGACAGTAACTTTCATGTTAAAGTGGCCAACATGTATAAAAAAATTAAACAAAAATCTTGACAAATAAATTTAATTGTTTAGTAGCTGACGTGATAGTACACATGAATGCACCATGTGAATTACTACATCAATTTATAAGAGGCTTATAATAAATGCTATAATACCTTTGATACTAACGAGTAATGCTACATGCCATCATAATATCTTCATTTTATCATCTCAAAGTTGATATTACTTTTAAAATTATCATTGAATTTGAAATGGATTACTATTAAATTTTGATCTAATAATGATTTCAACTTTGAGAGGATAAAAATGTACAAGATTGAAGAATTGTAGGTAACATTACTCAATATACTAATAGCATTCTTTTAATTTCCATATTTTCACATAATAGTTTACATATACATCTCACCATGCATATATATAAAGAGGAATATATTTAGAAGGATGAAAAAAAAAAGTGTAAAAATTCCATCTTTTCCCACTATTAAAATAAGAAACAAATTAATATATTGAGATATTTCTTAACGACACTGACTTTATTATTCCTTTCAATTTTTTTTTTTCTTCAGTCTCTCTCTCTCAATTCACGTGTTTAAAGACTCCAAACTCCAATTCGCAATAGCCCTGGGGTTACGTTCAATTCAAAGACATCAATTTCTATGGAAAAGACTGTAATTAATTGTTGTCGTTGTTGACAAGAGAACGCTTCTTTGCGTCTCTTTTGAGCGTTGGGGTTTCTTTGAAAATAGACATCTTTTGAAGCCTTTCCCAGTAGCTAGTTTCTTAAACGAAATTAAACCTTAACAACCATCTCCGAATCCCAAATGTCAACTTCTTTAACATCTCATTCAATTCCGATTTTAAGCGGCATAAACAACACATATGGTATGTTTGATTCGTAGAATGATTTCTATTAGGAAAAATAAGTGGCTTTTATTAGAAACGTAAAAAGGTCGGTGGAATACAATAGTCTTAGTGTTAAAAGTATACTATAACGCTTAGAATTAGTAGTCTCTCTCATAATCTCATTCCCTTATTTCCATGAGAAAGACTATTCCAAAACCATTCAATTTCATATATAATTTTTTTTTTTCAATAAAAATTATTTCATTTTTCTAATCGAATATCCTAGCTATCGTTGGTGTTGTGCTGTAACAAATTAAACCCTAGCTGTAGGTTCGTTCTCGTCAGATACAGAACACCAATTTGCATCGTGTATCACGATTTTTTGCCTTCCTTCAATCTTATAATTGATTGTCTGGCCATTGTTGTTGACATGCGTTAGAATCATTTGGGTTCTTTTAGGTTTAGCCGTCTTTTGATTTTGAAACACTTCCAACCCCATTTTCGGCAATTTGATCAAAATCGTGTTTCACAAGTTCCACCCTCATAAGTGGGTAAATTCATTTTTAATAGGTGATGTCCAACATGTAAAATATTTAATTTAAATAGAGGGTGAATTGACGGAGTAAAGGTTCGATCTCAGGACATTTGACTCTGATATCATGTAAGAACTTACAATATAATGAGTATAGAATATGAAATAATAACAAAGTCAAGAAAGAGACACAAGATTAATTAAAGTGGCTAATTCGGTCTATAATCTACATCTATACATGAAAGCCATATAGGTTATATCTTGTTTTATTGAATGATTTGATAGTACATAGGAGGCTTCAATATATAGAGGCCAAAGAGAGAGAGACTCTCATACATAAGCAATGTGAAACAAGTTCATATATTCTCTAACATCGAGCAAGAGCAGAAACAATAAGATGGCTTAATTTCTCTCACAATTGGTATACTGAATTTCACATCAACGATGATAATTATCATCGTTGATGTATAAGTTCATTAAAATTTGGGGTAACTTCACTGAAGACCCCTGAACTTTCACTCGATTTGATAAACCATCCATAAACTTCAAAATCTCTTAATTTAGTCCCCTGAACTTTCAATTACTCTCAATTTAAACCCCTCCATCAAATTTAGCAGTTAGAAATACTAAAAAAGACAAAAATATTCCTGACTTTCACTTTTTTTAAATAAAAAAAAGTTTTGAAATTAAGGTTAAAGTTGAAATTTTATTTTAAAAAAAAAAAAAAAAAAAAAAAAAAAATCAGAGGTATAAACGTCATTTAATATTTAAAATCTGACGTAAAGCTCTTTGACATAAAGAAAATTTGGATTATAGATAATGATTTTTCAACTTGACTCGGTGAATGAGAATATATAAAAAACTCTGAAAATTAGGAATAAAAAAAATAAAAAAAATAATAATAATAAAAAACGCTTACTATTTATTAATTAGGAAAAATGTTTTTCTATACTTGGATTTTAATTTAGATTGTAATTTTTGAACACGACTGAGTAAATTAAAGAAAAGGAAAGGAAGGAAGTAGGGGATGGTCGTCTGTAAATTCCTCCCTCGGTTGCTTTTATATATAAGTGACGGATGATATATATATGCTTGCGTCCCAACAACTCGATCACTCTTTAATTGTGAGTTATTGGTCTTATATATATATATATATATATATATATGCAAAACTCCTTTAATTACCCAAGATTTATACTTTTTTTTTTTTTTAAACAACCCAAGATTTATACTGGGACTTGGTGCCAGGTTCATAAATTATTATTATTTTCTTAATTAATTGGACCGACGCCTTCGCAGTACATTAGCAATATCGGATCCAGTGACTTGGATGCATGTGTGTCGTGGAGATTCCTTGTGATTAAGGAAAGCTTTCAGGAGCTGTCTGGGAAGCGAGACATATATGGTACGCTGGCTGGCTCATTTAAATCATGAGGGACAGGGATTTCCTACCAAATCATCCATTAATTACTTTTCCTGGCGAAGGTTTGAAATTGCATATAATATAATAATCGCTCTGACCCAGTAAACGAAAATGGATATATATTCATTGTGATATTGGCAACTCTCTTCCACAAGGCTGTCAAGGCAATGCAAGATGTGGTTTGCGGTAAAGAGACACTTTCCTCCTTGGTTTTCTTTTGCTTACTACCCTCTTCCTTGCATGGAGTTTGTTCATCACCAGTAAGATTGTGTGTATATATATATATATATATATATATATATATATATGATTCTTCCGTATATATTGTTTGACATATATTTTAAAATAATAGTTGAGTGATTAAATTTACTTATTCCTATAAATTTAAACTTTTGGGATAAGTGGTAAGAATTAAACATCAATATAAAAAAAGAAAAAAACAAATGAAATATTTTCTCAGTTTTCTCTTGTGAATACTAAATGATATGTCATGCGACTCATGCCTCAACATAGATAGATAGATAGATTTTGTGCTGACAATCCTAGGAATGAATAGCGTAAAATGATTTAATCACACCACTCCATCAATATTCATCAAGAATTTCTCTTCTTGATATACCGGTCTAACCTCCATATACATATATAACTTGATTGAATGCATGTGTAGTAAAATTTGTGGCACCAAATGCGGAATAGCCTTACAACCAAAAAATATAGTAGAAGAATTATTAGTAGAATACGAGGAAGCTACTCTAATGTAGTTAATTTACAGTGCTTGTTTTACTTCAGGTATCCAATTAGTTATACTTTAAAGGTATTTTTTTTTACTTCCGCTCCAATATAGCTAACTATATATTCTCAAGTTCAAATGAACTAGAGTTGACACTACAAAAAAAGAATTTTTTCCTGACATGCATTTTTTGACGTGCTAGGTGGTCTGACACGTCAAAAAATTTTACTAGCGTGGCATTTTTGACGTCTGTCAGAAGTTAAAATTTTGGGTGTCAGAAATGAAAATTTTCTGACGTGTTATCAGATGTAACACGTCAGAATTTTTTGACGTGTTAAAATTGGCACGTTAGAAAAATTTTCTAACGTGTCACTTTCTAACACGTCAAAAATTTCCTGCCGTGTCAAACATTATAACACGTTAAAAAATTTGCTGATTTTTAAAATTTGTTTTTTTTCCCCTATATATTTTTTGAATTTTTTCGGAGCTGTACCCGAAGTTTGGATTACAATTAACCTGATATACAATTTATTCATTGATCCATGCAAATAACATAATTCATATCCAACAACATCGATCACAGACTATCAACCAAAACTAGCTTCAAGACACAAAATAATGACATATATACTAAGTGCGAATGGCCAACCACAAAAAATATACACCAACCACAAATAGAATAATATACACCAATAAAACTATCTCTGTTATCATATATATCTAACTACATATATCAAGAAAATTATCACAAATACAATTACATCAACAAAATAACTTATGTACAACAAATGCAAATGGCCAACCAGACGTTCAATGCAGATCATCGACATCGATAGCATCCTCTCCATGATGTTCACTACCTGCAAATGATAAAACAAACAATCACCAAACAAATGATATCTACTAGCTGCAAATGATAAAACAAACAATCATCGAACAACGTCACTATGTAAACAAAGGACATCATACTCAACAAATTCAGATTTATATCTACACTCCCAACATATTTTCGTGATTAAATCAAATGCACCAAATAATATTCTACAAGGACCATAGTGGTCCATCTCATAATACCAAACACTTCAAATGCAAATCTCTAACCCACATCCACCACCAAACCAATCATGATATATAAACAAAATTCAACAAGATTTACAACATCATTAATAAGAATGACTACAACGTGCAGGAACTCTAAATTTAGAAGTGCATATATATAGAAACAGTTCTAAAACCACATTGACCATTAAAAATTGTCATTACCTGATCCACTATCGACCGACGATCGCACAATCGCAAAGGGTGGGGAAGCTCTGTCTGGTGTGGAGCTCGACCGCATCATTTCCTCGAGCTGGCGAAAACGGGCATCAAACATTGCTGTCATTTAAGCCTCCTTTTGAGCCAACTGCGCATTGTTCGCAGCCATCTGCTCTGCCACTTGCTGAGTGACCCGCGTATTGTTCTCGGCCAACAAGACGTCTATCTCTGCCTTGTGCTTTGCCTTCTCCGCCTCAAGCACTCTGTCAAGTGTTTCTTGTGAGATCGTGGAGTGCCCGGTGTTTTGTGACCGTGCTTGTGACAGTGTATAGTATGAGTGTATGTAGCCCCGCACAAATAGAATATTCAGTCCAGCCTGCCGAACCCTACCAGCGTACTCAGACTTATTTCCAAGCGCCTGGGCGTACACGTCGTTCGGCGCCCACCTGACTGTCCCCTCTGTTACGCTAGACGATGCTGCAGGGTCGGTGGGAATAAGCTCCTCCATCCTCTCCTGTATGTTATATTAATTATTTGGTCAATGAGTCATACAACTGTTAATAACAAATAAATTTGCACATATATAAGCAAAACAACGTATGAAAGGTGAGTAGCATACACATCTCTCCTTGACTATGTCATTCGGATATGCACCATCCTTCTTCTTGTGTGTACGGATGTAAGCCTGTGCACGAGTAGGAGGAGTGCCCACACGTATGGCCTGCCAAAAAAATAGAACATATAGATATGTTTAAATATATCTATAGATAAAATGTTTACATTTATAAGTATAGGGTAAATTACACACTGACCTCCTCATGTGTCAGCCTGGCGTAGCTCTTCAACCCGATGTAATGGGGCGTATTATTCAATGCTCCCAAGCTCTTCATATATGCCGCATAATCCTACACAATTACAATTAATGACACTACTCAAAATTATAGTATAATTAATGACCTACCTTGTTCTTCTGGCTACACCATCTCTCCAACAAGATCTCTAAGTCGACAACATTGTACTCGGTAAGCCTTACTTGCCCCACTCTCACCCGTACGGTGGTCGGAGTATCGTCCGGCGTAATGGCAAGCCCTTTTTTAAGCTCGTGCCTCCAAGTCCTCAACTTGGAGCCCATATCTCGAAACGCTTGATTGTAAAATGGTCCGATTGATTGACAAGAAAAGAAGAAGACGAGAAAGAAAGAAGAAGAAAATCTAGTACATGCAACCACAATTTCATTTCATGTTTTTTTGTTTTATCTGCAAATAAATAGTTTTTTTTGCGTGAAAAAAAAAAAAAAAGAGTAGAAAACAATATATATATATATTTTTTTTTAATTTCTATATTACTACATGGAGAATAATAAATCAAAGAAATCCAGATCAGAAGGCCAAGAGCAGCAACAGAGTTATTTAATAAAGATTTTGAGTCTCATTTTCATTTAAAATCATTCCTAATAAAAAAACAAAAATTAGATGAAATATATATAACATAAATAAACATGATATATATAAAAAAAAAAAAAAAAAAAAAAACAAACAAACAAACAAAAATTTAAAACAAAAATTATTTATTGACGTGTCAAAATGACACATCAATATTTCTTGACATGTCTAATTTTACCACGTTAATAAATATTTAAATATTAAGTTATTTAAATAAAATTTTTAAAAATTAAATTGAATTTAAATTTCCTGGCGTGTCAAATATTGACACGTCAGGGAATCCTGAAGTGTTGAATGTAACACGTCAATAAATATTGACGTGGCACATTCAACATGTCAAAAAAAATTTTGTTGACGTGCCACTTTTGGCACGTCAATAATTACTGACGTGGCAAAATTTGGTTACTGTTTGCCACGTCAGAAACCATCTGGTTTTTTGTAGTGTGATCTTAATTTATAAATCTGACACCTGCGTTTATGTCATCTTTGCTTCCAATTACATTTTATTTATGATCTTCTAACACCAATTAACGCTATCTTTTATTATTATTATTATATCTAAAACTGCGGTGGTGATTATTCTAATCAGATGAGAAAATAGAAAAGTTAGTTTATGCAAGGAATGTTGAATAATTGTCTATAGCTTTTACTGCGAAACAAAGGAAATGCCAACCTTTGCTCTTGGCAAAATTAATCACGAGCGTAGTACCTCAACCACCGCCACCACCTTCTAACACACCTCCAGGGCCGAGCCCCAAATTGGCACTCCGTCTATTACATGTATTAGACATCTATTGATGTGTAAAAAAAATGTTATCAATAACATAATATCCAAATCTCTGGCGTACTAGAAATGAACTTAGACATGATGGTGTTCCAAAAACTGAAGAGCAGCTACTGAAGCAGATTTTCTGGGAAATCAGGGCTAGAATTGCTGTAAAAAGAGGTTTTCCTAGAACTAGGGAGAACCTTTTGTTGTGTTCATTGTGGAATTTGCCTTCTGCCATCCTCTGTAATGTTGGCTTGTAGTTTTTGTTTTTTGTTTTTAATATGTAAGGGTTGTAAGGGGCTGTTTTGGTGTTGAATAGTTGCTGGTTTTGTAGGTTTTTTGTTTTCCCCTGTCTTTGTAAGGGGTTGTATTTGTGTTTCAGTGTTGCTCTATTTTGAGCTTTGATTTTAATGAAATGCTTATTCATCAAAAAAAAAAAAAAAAAAAAACATAATATCCAAATCAAAAATAATATGTACTCTACTCTAAATGTCAGTTCAGCTTCATCCATCAAATAAATGTGTTAGCAGAAGACCCATGATTCTTCTTGTTAAAATATATATACTCTGATACCATGTTGAAATAAATATATAAAATACTAAAATACTAAAATATAAAAGTGAAAGAAAAGAGAGCACGGAAACGAAAGAGACGTATGAGCTATTTCTTGTATATTTACTGTCAAACAATATTACATAACTCTCTATTTATAGAGAAATAATGAATAGTGACCAAGAAACCCTAAAGTATACATAAACAAATTAAGGAAGAAAATAAACCTTACTAGGAAATATAATAACGGATAATAAAAATTTTCTAACATAAAGAGAAATAAAGTATTAAGGAAAATATTAATAAATTAAACCTAATTTAAAAGATAGAAAATATTCCAAGATACATTATGAAAGCAAATGTGAAATAAATGACTCCGAAATGTTTTTGGTCAACTTTCCAAAACAACAGTTGTATTCAAATATTTATCAAGCATCTGCATCACATAAGTTTGTGTTCAAGTACGTACAACTATCCCATCCCATGTAACATTTTCTCGCATTTGATTAAAAAAAATAAAAAAATAGAGTACGTACAACTAAACTTTCTACTATAAATGAATTTTTTTTTTTTTTTTTTTTTTTCAATGCCGGGAAGGAGAAGGGAAAAACAAGAGAATTACGAAAACATAAAAGACAAAGGGAATAGCGCCATCGTTAGAATAATTGAAAATTAATTGAATAAATAATTCGGCCCATCATCAAAGAAAGCGATTTCGGACCAACAAGTGACTGGAAAAGAGTACGACGGTCTCGAGACCAAAAAGAATTTTACTTGGTCAACTAAGTTTTAGACTATTACGGTTGGCCACCTAAATAAGTAAGGTGACAAGCAAGCTCTTATGAGGATGGGCTTTGAAAATGCATACTCACAAGCCAGTAGGCACTAAGGAGTAGGAAGAAGAAATGGCCCAATGGGCTTGACATTATTGGCAGCACGGACTGGACAGTTGGAAGCAGCACTGCCATCAAGGCCTAGAATGGCGGGGCCGTACAATTTGTTGGATTTTTTTTTTTAATTTTATTTAGAGTGTGTATGATATTGCGATTTCATAAATAAAAAACTATAATTTTAAACAAAATCCCAAAAAATAGATGATTTGGTTAGTGTTTTTAAATAATTGTAATTTGAAAAAGTTTTTCAACAACGACACAATTTTTAAACGTTAAACATCAATTTTAAAAGTTAAACTGCGATTTTATCAAACGTTTCGTTGCATTTTTAAAAGTGCGTGTAAAATCAGGTATCTAACGATAATTGTAAGTTTTTTTTAACCAGTAAATATCAATTTAATAATATGAGCTCGAAGAATTAATCCAATACCATGACCCAAATATATTAGGACGTGATTAGTGATGTGACATGCATAGTCTTCTTTAATTTCTAAAACCATGTAAGCCGCCGACCATGTGCATCTCATGTTCCACTAAGAACCAAATCCATGGGTTCCACCGCGTACGAATTATCCAATCAGAGGGCGGAGCATTGTTGGGACTCTTCAATTTTGTAGTTGAATAGCTTCATGTATGGGCTACATGCCTACATGGACCTGACGTGTATCCACCGCAATGCTTAGGTAAATTTCAGTTTATAAAATTTTAAATTTAGTCCGTTTATTTTTTATTCACGTGTTTTATTACTAATAAAATAGTGGAACACGTAACAGAACAATGACCTTTAGATGAAAAATGAATGACCTAGATCTAAAATTTTAGAAACTATAATTCACCTAAAAATTTCAGTACATCCTAATCCAGACCGGATCTGCCACATGGACCTATTATGAAGGTATACATCAAAATTCTCTTTCGTGTGAAAATTACACATGGAAGGAAGCCTTTGGAACATAGGGATACCCATGGCCATGAGAATTTATCAATGCTTTCTCCATGCAACAACTTACAAGTATGATCATTGAAAAATGGGTTATAATTTTGTCATAAAGGCGAGGTTTGTTAACGATTCCATTTTTTATTTTTTGTTTTCTATTGTGGAGTCAAAGATATTAACAAACAACTAAAAAAACAAAAGCAAATATTTTTATGTCACATCAAAACATTTTTTAAATTAAAAAAAAAAAGAAAAACACTTCATCAAACACATTAACAAACATGCCATAGATCGACTATATTTGATTATTACCCTACATTTAGGGATTTGATGAAAATTTGATTAGATTTCACTAACCTAAATAAGGGAGAAAGTCTAGGTTTCATTCTCCTAATCATCTCTCAACCATCTCCATATATATATATAAGGACCCACATGTAAACCTACAAATCCAATGATGAATTTGAATCCATTTGAAAAAAAAAAAAAAAGAAAAAAAAAAGATGGTTATAGGTAATGGTTAGGAGAATTAGCATTTCTCTAAATAAAGGGATTTGAAAAAGAGAAATGATAAAAATCATTCTCTTAACGATCTTTCAACTATCTCCATATAGTGAATAAGTGAATCCACCTTTGAATTTGTTTATTGACACAAATTTCCTCCAAACTGGTTTGGAGGAAATTTTCTTCAACCCACTTTAATAAGTGACAAGTGTTATTCAACATTTTTTTATTTCTAAAAAATTAATGTTTGGATTCCTAGATTAAGGAAACAGATCTTCTCCAGTCTAAAGGCTAAGATTTCTTTTGAAAAATTATAAGGCCCAAAATAGAACACTTGTCCCATTACTAAAATAATAATAAACAAATATTATTTATAGTTTATAATAATAATAATAATAATAATAATAATAATCAGGGGTGGCGGAAACCACCCTATGGCCCTTGGAGGTGCTTTGGCCACCCCAAGGGCCAAATCACAAAAAAAAAAAAAAAAAAACTGATCTAGTGGTGGCCGGCCACCCTTTGGGGGTGGTTCAGCCACTCCCAAAGGCAAACCCTATATATTTTATTTTTTTTTATTTATTTGGCCCTTGGAGGTGGCTAAACCACTCCCAAGGGCCATGGCCACCCCAAACTAGTCGGTCTCGGGTGGCTTCCGCCATCCCTTATTTTTTTATTATTTTGTTTTTTAATTTTTTTAAAAAAATTATAAATAATATTTTATTAGTATTTTACTAGTGGGACATGTGTCCCATTTTGAGCCCTAAGATTTTTGAAAAAAAAATCTTATCCTTTAACTAAAGAGGATTCATTTCCCTAGATTAGTGAAATGACTGTTAAAATATTAAAGAAAAAATGTGAGAGATAACACTTGACTCTTATTATATGAAGTTGAAGGAAATTTTTTTTCAAACTAACTTGGAAAATTTTGTTATCCTTTGTGTGAAGCTCGATAAATATAGCTTTTTGTACACAATCAAATAATCAAGTGAATAAGAGTATCATTTAGAGCTTTATCATGTGGACAAGTCGACGATGTAGGTCATAGATTGAATCATCTAAAATCTCTTGTCTTAATTTTTCATTTATTCCGTTATTTATTTGAAAATCACAAAAGAATTACAAATAATTAACATAAATAAAGCCCTAAGAGATATTGCTTTTATTCACTTGATCATTTGATTTTGTATAGAATGATTTTCAAATCTAATCAATCCCTAATCAAATATTCGTCAAATCCCTAAACTTAAGGTAATCAAGTATACTCTAACATATAGACTATTTGAAAGTTGAATTTGGCGTATAAGTGCATCGTATTGGGTTAGCTACCTATGGATAATCTTCTTCAAATTTAAGTCTTTTGTCAACGGCTACAGTTACTCTCTAAGGAAAAGAGAAGTAATCAAATTAAACACTTCTATATATAGACAAGCCAACGATAACAAGAAGAAAGGATCCTCTCAACTCTCAAATGACAACTCTTTCATTAGATTCGTTTTTATCTGATTAGCATATGCTTCTACTCGTTACGTCTTCAGTACTTATTGCTTAATAATTAATTCCTTTTAGCGTTATAAATGATTAACTTATTAGTTATGTCAAGAGAGATTTTGGGACAAGACATTTGAAGCAGACTTAAGGTGGTTAAAAGTAAAAAGCCTGTTCACAAATATTGTACAAAAGATAAACATCTTCTTTGATTATTAATGATTAATCAACATAGATGTCGACTGGTTAAATTCTATTATTAATTAGTCTTATCTTATTTTAAATTCAACATAGATGTCACAGGGTTGAAGCACATGGCATGGTGTCTAGTCAATTAGATAATACAAAAAGGAAAAAATGTTCACCGAAGTTGATTTGCAGGCGACAGAGTAGACAGCCTAGGCCTAACATCCCATGTGTATTTATCCCTCCCAACACTATCATTCCGATCACTTGATTATCTCCAATTGGCAATTACTATTTAGGTGAAAGAGACGTCTCCATCAGCTGTTAATATTGTTCAAATGAATGGAAAAAAAGAGCACATAACATGCACATGGATATTTTTGGATGTCCAAAATTTCATTCTAATTTTGAAGTATGTCCAAAAAAAAAAAGAGTGAGAGAGTCGGTTGGGTTGGCCGAATCACCCCAAATGGAGTAGTTTGCCAACCTTAAAACGCTCCTGAAGGTGTTTGAAGGCAGTTAGGCCACCTCCAAACTATTCGAGAGTAGTTCAATCATTATTAAGGAGTTGATTGATCCGCTAAGAGCATTTTCAGTAAGAGTAATCAAAATAACTACTTAAAAATAACATATTTTTTATTTTAGCTACTCATTTTTTATACACTCTAACATATTCTCTATTTTTTATACAATCACTCTGAAACATCTAAGGTGTGGTTCAACTAGCCGATCGATAGGAGTTTTTGGGTGGCTGGATCCACCCTTCAACCCTTCTTTTCCTTTTTTAACTTGTGCACAACTATGTGAGGGTATTTAAATCAATTTAGCAGCTAAATTTGTGATATCATTTTGAGAGTACAATTTTGCACCTCAAAGTTACGTGCTTGATTCTCCGTTCATATTAATTAGTGCTAACAATTAAAAGCATCTTCAGCAGAGTAGGCAAATTTGACTATTACTTACCTTTTTACACTATAAATCTCTCTCTTGATCTCTCTCTCTCTATAAATAGTAGTTGGACCTTGACCATAAAAATAAAGGATTACACTCAATCTTTCATTAGACTTTTACACCTCCTTTTTTTTTTTTTTTTTTTTTTTTTTTGTGTTTAGTTGGTATGCTACTTGTTATGTCTTCAGTTAGTGTATGATATTTTCTTTTACAGTGACAAAATAGGAACCCTTTTCAATAAGGTGAAGAAAATTTTCTAGAACAGAATATTTGAAGCTGACTAAAGGTAGGTAGCTAGGTAGAAGTAAAGATCTTGGAGCTAGCTTAATTTGTTGTCATCATATAATTCATAGGATATCATTTCGATTCTTTATACGTTCAACTATGCAATTTGTTAAAATCCTCACAAATTGTGCTTGGTTTAACCATATATAGGAGGTCATTAACTGCAATCATGTTGACAATTATACAAATTAAAGATATCAACATCTTGATACTTTTGATTGGTAATCAATCAATTATAGAAGTCAACTTTGATTAACCAAATCGTGAAAAAAGCTAATTGCATGTATTTGTCCATATTATTAGAATCATTGCCATTGAGAAAGAAAATTCTGATCATGGCCTCACGGATCTTTATATAATGTTGAAGAGTATGGTGTCGAGCTACGTACTCCATTAAATTAAACAAAGTGGATAGGAAAAATCTTCTCTGATGTTGATTTGAATCTACCTGGCCACTGAGCTCGTTGGACACATGTCAGCGTGGAATCAAGACATGACCAAAAGAACAAGGACAAAATTTTGGAAGAGAAGATGGGTGCTAGGGGACAAGCTAATGGACGAATGGTCGGTTTCTATAGCCTAGAATGGGACCCAAAAGGGCTTAAGATTATGAAGTAAAATAACAGGAGATCGAGCTAGCTAGCTAGAGAACAAATTATAAGAGGTAGAGAAAAGCGACAAACTACATTAATAAGCTTGGAATATATATGTGGGGTGGGGGGGCTTAAAGATCCTGTCCCCCGGCCCCTGTAGATTCGCCTATAAGAATTTTTAGACGTAGTCACGTAGAATATTTGTGACTCCTATGGTGTGGCTTGCGCCGCAGTCACCGTTGGCCGTGTCGCGCATGCTCCACAGCTGTTGGGACTACGTGAGAGAGCCGTGTTGGAGCGCTCTGCATGTACACACTGAAAACAAGCGTGCTAAGTAAGCCACAAAGTTCAACATATCATTGGAATTAGCTGTCACAAAAGATTATAAGTCGGACAAGTTGGATAATCTGCTCTGTTCACAGTTCACGCTAAAGATTTTGGATGGATAGAGGCTATTCGGGCCATACCTACTCGACCAGGTTGTCCAGAGAGTGTTCAAAGGAAAGGAAGCATATGACACTCGACTTAGTGGCGGATACAAAGGAGGGTGGGCAGGGGCGTCTGCCCTACAAAATTTTTTGAAATTTTTGTTTTCTAAGTATATATTTTTAATTTTCTTGACCATAGCCTCTACTCCTCTTTTTTCCGCCCCTACTCTTCTTCTTTTTTTGCTTCTCCTAATACGAATTCTTAAATTCACTACTACCTCAACCGACCAAATTATTATGTGTAATGGCCCTCGTAGAACATTTATAAGATCGACCGTGCCAAGGCTAAAGTATAATGTAATTTTTATTAAATCCGATACGAGATTTTGACCCGTCTAAATCAAACTCCTAGCTAGGTCACGGGAATTATTAACGTGTTATATATAAATGGACAAGATGATTGGAAGAGTCCAAAAACTTTACCATGATGAGCAATATGTGTGCCAAGCTGTTGTGCTTGCGTGGAAGTAAAGGAGCCGTTGGATCAAGAGATGGTTCCATGATTCCAACCTTTTGAAGCAATGATATTGGTCCCAAAAGGAAGCCAAAACCAAGCTGGGGGTTCTTTGGGGGCATGACTGCATCATTGCCATACATATGGATGCCCCCAAAGCTTGGGGATCAAAGAGGCCTTATGGTGGGGCCCATTGTTCGGGCAGGTGTTATCAGATTGACTGCACGAATTACGAGGGGCTGGTGGTATGACCATCATCATGACAAAAGAGCACACCAGAATCTGACGATCAGAGGGCCGAGATGCTCACAGCCTAAAGGTCACAACCTCACAGCCCTATTAACAATTTTAAAATTTAAACGGAATGGATGTGTGACGTGTCGACCTATTGCAATGGTCCTCACCTGCATCAACAAGGCTGTAGTTGTATTCTTCTGATCTTTTCCTCTCTTCTGTCGTGTAGGTATAATGACCAGCTTTCTTAACTTGGAAAAACAAGTATAAAAGGATTTTAGGGTTAAAAAAAAAAAAAATAGAAACTTTTGAATTGATGTGTTAATCGGCCTTTCCAAAACTTTTATTTGAGTTATGAAAAACAATAAAGCGGAAAAAAAAAAAAAAAGTAAAAGCAAAATGTACATAAAGATAGATTAAACTTTAAAGGGTGCTTGAAGTAGCTTGTAACTCAAGATTTTCCTTATTTGTTATTATCTTAATCAGGAGGAGATACTTCGGAAGTGATACACAACATAAGTACGTATTGTCTGGCATGCATTAGTGTTGTTAAATTATCATTTATATCAAAAAAAAATTTAAGTTTTAATACTTTAATATTCATTCTCTCAGAAAGATAGGTTAATACGGAAAATATTTAACGACACGTATAATATTTAATTGACATGAGATGTGAATAACAAAAAACAAATGTTTAAATTCGAAACTTTGTTATGATATCATGTTAAATTACCATTTATACTAAAAATTTAAGTTAATAGAAAGCGACAAATTTAATTATTTATTTCATATTTTAACCGGTATGCTTAAGAAAATGGTACCAAAATAGTTAGCTTGTAATCATTTCTCATCCTTTCCGGCCTTTTTTGTATATATATATATATATATATATGTGTGTGTGTATATTTCGTCCACCTTATTTTGGGTGATATACATGGAGAGTTGCTTCTACTAGTTTTGTTCATAACATTTAAGTTATCATTTTGAAATGATTAATCAAATTGTACTCAAAGCTAGTATATTATATATATAAAGCTAATCTCATGTAAGAGATCCGGATACTGCCAATTCATTGATAATCTCACCTTTTTTTTTTTTTTTTTTTATGATCCATTGATACTCTCACTTGTCATAGAGAATAAGAAACTAAGTCCGAACGCAACACGATCGAGAACAAGACCAAGAAAACATATATATCGTAGTAGCTGCTGTTTCGGTAGCCCCACTAAACAGCACCTAAGGATGACAATCGAGGAGGGTTGAGGATATAAAACAACCTTAAATATGATTGACATGATTGTTAATTCTTGTACCAAACAAGAGCAAATGATTAATAGAATGTAGAGAATGCATGCCATGTGTTAATTTTTACTCCTGACAAAAAGAAACGGGTCAGGTGTACGGTGGAACATGGGCAACAGACTCACTTTATTCATCACTACTTTGGGGCCCTGTTGACTGAAGTGTAAGCCTCACGCCATCTCCTACAATCTTCTTCCCATGATATTCATCTCAGCTGGCTAAAGTGTCCTCCCTCTTCCTGCATGTCTCACGTCGTTTTTTCTTATGAGAGCTTCGAATCTTCATTTTCAGATCGTAGGACCAACCCCGCCTAACCGGAACACAACTTTCATTTGAACTTGGTATCATTATCATATAAGTTTTGATCATAATCTTTAAAAGAAAGAAGAAAGAAAGATTCTTTGATTCAACTTCTGCTTACAAGTTCAAACTTTTATTGTCAAATTAAAGTGATAGATCGAAGCACATTTAATGAGCAAAAACCCTATCCTTTTTCCTCTTTCTACAATATTTCCAATATCCAAATTCTAGAATCCAACTTCTTAGAAAATAAATACTTAACTATACAAATGTTGATCAGAGTTTTTCTTGGGAAAACTAGTGAGTGTAATTAGTATATGAAGATATTAGATTAAATTAGATTATATATATTAAAAGGACATAAATTTCTTCCAAACCAATCTGAAGAAAATATTCTCAAATCCATTTAAAATGACAAAGTTTTCATTCAAACTGGGTTGAAGGAATTTCTTTCAACCTATTCTATAAAAGTGACATGTGTCACTTTTTTTAATAACATGTGAGATGCACATGTCTTTTTAATAGAATGAACAAAGTTGAAATAAATTTTATTAAAAACTCATGTGCATCTCACATGTTATTAAAAAAAATGGACACATGTCACTTTTATAGAGTAAGTTGAAATTTTTTTTTCCAACCTAGTTTGAAAGAAAACTTTGTGCCATTTAAAATAGACAAGTGTCCATAAACATTTAAAATGTATATTAAATTTAGTCTAAGTTAATAAACTGTTATTAATGACGTTAAGAATTTAATATATTTTTTAAATATTTATAAACACTAAATACTATTTTAAATGAGTTTGAAAAATATTTTTGCATAACTGGTTTGAAAGAATTCCTATCCAATTAGATATTAGAAGAAGAAGTTATGCACGTGGCAGTAGAGGGGCAAAGAAGAAGGGTAAGGCACGTGAGACGGGGGTTGTTAGAGAATCTATCCTTTGCTTGTAGGAGGAGAGAGCGAGTGGGTCCACTCGTTTGGGCCCGCAAGTGGAGTGCTCTTTCGGTATGCTTTCTTTATCGAGGACCCAAATATTCTCAATCAGACTTCTGTCACGTCAGACACGACTTGTGTGACGACCACGCCGCGATTTCTGACGTATCGCCCTCAATCACCATCCAACCGTTCAAGTTTTCTCCGACCTAACCAACCAAAAAGGATTGTGATGACATATGAACCGTCCGATTTTGTCAGAAGAAGATTTAGTCAAGCTGAGGTAATGCGTGGGGCCTGTGTTGGGGACAGTGGAGGACAGTGGGGCCCGCGAGTGTTTCCACCGACGGTGGTATAGACGTAGCTGCAGAGTAGAGCTGCCCTCCTAGCCTCACCTTTTTCTTCCTTCTTATTCACAGCCCGAAGAGGCCAAAGCCCCAAACACACACACAACTCACTCCAGCATCACTCTCTCTCGCCTTCATTCTTATCCTCTTTTTTCTCAAAGAGACGACTCACCAACTTCATAAACACTTGTGTAGAGTGTTTGTGAGTACTTAGGTTGTCGAGGAGAGCTGTTTTGTTTAATGGGTCTTACTTCTTTGCAAGTTTGCATGGATTCATCTGACTGGCTACAGGTATATATATATATGCCACGCATTTGAAGCTTCAATAGTATTATTTTCTTCATAAATTGCAGCATTGCAATTGGGTAGTCATACAATATTAGCATAGCTGTATGAAGTAGCAGATAATTAAGTTTCTAGTCTCATTGCATTGTTGAATATCTCAAATATTGTGACAGATTTTCATTATTTATTTATTTATTTCTTTTTGATGTACTCAGGGTTCAATTCACGATGATTCTGGAATGAATTCTTCATCACCATCGGGAGACATGCTGGCATGCTCGAGGCCGATGATAGAGAGGCGGCTGAGGCCACCGCATGACCAGGCGCTCAAGTGCCCGAGGTGTGAGTCAACACACACAAAATTTTGCTACTACAACAACTACAGCCTGTCTCAGCCGAGGTACTTTTGCAAGACCTGTCGAAGGTATTGGACCAAAGGAGGCACCCTGAGGAACATTCCTGTCGGCGGTGGCTGCAGAAAGAACAAGAAGGTTTCTACTAAAAAATCCAATGATCAACCCATGAACCAAAACCACCCAGGATCATCGTCCTCTCACAACCCTACTGATCTCCAGCTTTCTTTTCCGGAGGCGCAGCTTTCTCACCTCACTAGTATGCTTGGCACACACGCCACACTTGGAAACCCTAATTTTATGGACGCCAGTAGGTATCATGGCATGCTGGAGAGCCCTAACCCTAGGCCTATTGATTTCATGGAGAGCAAGTTGGAAGGTGTTGTTGGGAGTTCTAGGAATTATGATTTTATGGGGAATGGTGATCATCACATGGGGATGGTTGGTGGGCTTGGAGATCTCAACGGTCATGGTTTGGCACCAAATTTTCATACTCTTTGCTCTCCTTTCGGAATGTCGACGCTTGATGGGAACAGTGGGAGTTTCATGGACACGTGTCAGAGGTTAATGCTACCATATGATCATCATCATCATCATCATGATGCAAATGATCATCAGGAACATCATCATCATCATCATGCAATAGATGTGAAGCCAAACACCAAGCTATTGTCCCTTGATTGGCAAGACCAACAAGGTTGTTCTGATGCTGGGAAGGACTCGCTTGTGTATCTCAACGGTCTAGGATCGTGGACTGGCATGATGAACGGCTACGGACCGTCTACAACAAATCCATTAGTCTAAGCAAAGCAAATCTGATCGCAGGTCAAAGATCCACCAACCAATATTGCATGTTTCATGTAATATGTATGCCTTTAATGGAAAGGGTTAGTTTTTTTCGTGTTTCTTTCTATGAAGGCGGTCTTCCATAATCTATTGACTTTGACAGCAGGAGGGGGAGTGTGAATGAGAAAGACGAGGGTCCAAAATCGACTGCCGGAGTGCGCTACTATTGGCTTCTTTTGTAATTTTTATATTTTTATATCTCTTTGTTATATTTGTTGTCTTGTGTGTAAGACATTCAAATCTCTAGGATTTTGTTGTAATACCGAGGAAGATATAGTAGTACTGCTTTTTTCAGATTAAAAAATTGCATAATATTATTACTACTTAGTCTATCTTTATACGCTGTCGTGTCTCTTCTGTGTTTGGTCAGTGATTAAGCTATTATTCGTACAAGTGTTTCAGCTACCTATCCAGGTAGGACTGTCTGGAAGAAGAGAAAAAGCAGTAAAGCAAAACATTCTCTTTGTGTTGCGTGTGATTGCCATGTGGCCGCAGCAATTAATATACTTTTGATAGATTTGTATAATTAATAACAACTACCTCTTCTGATACTTAACAACTAAAGTAGGTAATATAAAAGAAGCTTTAGTAGTCAAAATAAATTTTAGAACATTCAATTACTTATTCGGGCTTGCAAATTTCATATAAAATCTTTAAATTATTAACAATTCAAACAAATCATTATCATAATTTTTTATGAGTAGTGCTATAAATCGTTCTTGTATCTCTCTTGAGTCCTTCCAAGAATGATGTGAATATTAAAATCATAATTTGATTAAAATCTAATAATGATTAATCATAAGCACAATAGTAATTTAAATAGCCACATCATTCTTGAAGGAACTCAAGAGGGACACAAGAGAGATTTATAACACTATTTCTACTTTGTTATCCTCTTATTTGTTGGGTGGAATTTGAAGAGACCTTTGCCACCACTCTCACTCTACCTAGAAGAAATTATGTTGTAAAAACGTTTTAAACATTATAAGAGGTTCAAAATTAATTTTAACAAAAAAGTAAAAGCATTAGCAAATAACTCAAAACACTCAAAATTATTTTCACATTTATATTACATCACGATCAAAAAGCAAAAAAACATCATGTAAAAAGTATTGTCAAACAAACCCTATGCATTTGAAGCATTTTTAATTGAGAATTTGAGATAACATGTGATAAGGAAGTCATCATGAATTTATGCTGAACAATTATATATTAATCACTCACTTTATTATTATTATTATTATTATTATTATTATTATTATAGCAATCCATTAATACCTGAAAATCTTTTAACATATATGTCAATTGATAATAGTTTTGAAAAGTATTTTTTTGGTTTTAGTTTGATTTTTTTTTTATATGATATAAATGCGAAAGTATTTTTTAGAGGGTTTATATTTAAAAATGTATTCTCGTTTGACAATGCTTTTTAGGATAGCTTTTTGCTTTTTAGCAAAAAAACAAAAATATTAATACAAAACTCAAAACACTCAAAACTTTATGATACATGACAAGCAAATTAAAATCAAAAAGCAAAAAACACCGTCTAACAAAATTTGACAAACGAAGCTCGTTTTCTATTGCTTTTTAAAATGTGGTTTTTGCTTTTTGGTTGTGATGTGACATAATGATAAAAGTAGTTTTGAGTGTTTTATAGGTTATTTGTTAATGCTTTTGCTTTTCTGTTAAAGCAAAAGGCAGTCCTAAAAAATTTAGGAAATTAGTCATTGTGTTTTAACAAGTGTTTTGATTTGTTTTGTTTTGTACGTTTCTTAATAGTTTTGGAATCATAAAACCGTTACTAAACTAGTGAACTTTCACACAACAATGCATATACATTTTGTTCAACCAAGTATATAACAGAACTTTTTTCATGCTTTGTATTTTATTTTTATTTTTTATTAAAAAAATAAATAAAATTGAAGAGAACATGTTTACGCACACATCTTGTTGGGCCGACATGGAGATCTAACATGGTTCCGCTAGCCTGGCTTAACTTCAATTAGGCTTCCACTTGTCCAATAACTATAGGCCCAAATGGGCTGAACTTAGGTGTGTTTGTAGCTCCCAGAAACTAGATTCGCCCGCCAAGTGCTCGAGTAAATTCGTGAGAGAGCTTCTGCAGCGCGGCTATCACACTTGAAGAAAGAAAGAAACAACCAGATCTTATTCTTAACGTCTCCGGCGCTAATACTTGAGATGGAGGAGTTGTGGAAGAACCAAATGTTTGCAACCCACGCTGTCGCCGGCGTAGCGTCCGTGACATTGGGCACAGCTCTCAGTTACCCTCTTGATACCGTCAAAGTCCTTACCCAGGTTCTTTGTCTTTGCATTTCACACACTTTTGATAAATATTTCACGAGAGAAGTCGTACATGTTAATAAGTTGTAATTTAACAACATACCGAACTCCTTATCTCTCTTTTCATGATTTTCTGTGAGGTGATGAACAGGTTGGTTCAGATTCCAGTAAACAGTTTACTGCTGCTCAGATTTTAGACAGAGTTCGATCTTTATCTGGAAATTCAGGTGACTCTTTTAATTTTTCTTTTAACTCTATGTTGAAGCTTTTTATTAAAAAAAAAAAAAAAAAAATTTGCTTAAATTTATCATACGACTAGTTAGCAAATCTGTATACAAATGGGATGTGATGTTCTACCTAACAGGATGCTCTCTTTGAATTGTTATAAAATTTAGGTTTCATTATTGTTTTTGGGTTTGTATTATGACTTCTGGTTTAGTAATAGAATCTTTTGTCTGATGTTTGCTCAACTTCAACTTCAATTTTTTTTTAAAAAAAATGGCGGTTTTTGAAGGAGCATAAAACGGAAGTGGCTTTTCTAGATCAGTATTGTTTCCCTTCTGATATACTTATCAAAAAAAGTGTTTGTGTGTTTGGTTGTGGGTATCAAGAGAGAGAGAGAGAGAGAGACCAATTGTAATCACCTAATGGGTGCAGCTTGAAAGTTGTTGCTTGATTTTCCAGAGGAAGTTCACTGTGATGCTCTAGTTTTTTCATATCCAAATCATATGTGAATGAACTTGACAAAGTGGTAAAGTTTTTGAATTTTATTGGATTTTCATGGCAGAGGATTAATTCCTTTGATGCTTTCATTGTTGTGGTGAGGACAGAGATACGACAAGAAAATAGGGAAACGTTAAATTAGGCATAAACTATAAGAGGAGTACAATGCTTACTGATTATCTATTTGGTGTTTGTAAATCCTATTTCTTTCTCCATTGCTTATTGATGCTTCCGTTGATGCTTCTAGGAATCTCTTTTCTTACAGAATTACTTATGTACTTTCTCCCGTTTTCTTCGTTCTTCATAACTCTTATCTACTAGTGAAGTTTTCTTGTGTTGAATATTGTAGGTTTATACAGTGGTTTTGGCTGGTTGGCTTTGGGGAGAGTTTTTGGTGTTGGAGCTCGCTTTGGGATCTATGAAATATTGACAGCTTTTTATAAAGGTACTCTACTTCAGTTTTCTTGTATTTATTTCTGTTATTAATCACCTTATATTTAGGTTGATGAATTGGTGCGGCTTAGTATTATTATATGTACGTGGAATGTCTAACTTCATATAATAAATAGAAACTAAGAATGAAAATAATATGTATTACACTATTCTATTTCTGGAAGCTGCTATTTTGCATGAGATGGATAAAAGTTTAGGCCAAAATACATTTTGGTCCCTTCAAGTTTGAGTTTGCTGTCATTTGGTCCATGAAGTTTAAAAGAAACAAAAAATTTACTTTCTTGGCAGATGGGCGAGAAGACAATTTTGTCTCTGTCTCTGAGGCCCTTATGGCAGGGATTGCAGCTGGTGCCACAGAATCACTCATAAGCTCTCCATTTGAACTTTTTAAACTCCGTGAGCAGGTCAAATCTGCTTCTCGCATTCCAAGTTCTTCCTCTGTTACAGAAAAGAGAGCTGTTGCACCTGTGATTGCAAAATTGCTACATGGATATTCTCCAGACAAGAAGGCATTTAATGGTTCTATTGGTCTTTTGTCCACCCTAGCAACCAAACATCCTAATATGATGAGCGCTTTACAAGAGTACCCATGGATGATTACTGGGTCTGGAAGGCCACCATCTGTCTGTGACATGAGGAGGCCATCAGATATCATCTCTTTGGAAGGATGGGGTGCATTATGGAGAGGTATTCGGCCAGGAGTTGTTCGAGATTCTGTTTTTGGTGGCATATTCTTCTCTAGCTGGCAATTTCTTCACCGAACGATGCTTGACTGGAAAGCGGTTGGGATGGATCCTCCACCTAGGTTTCAAATTCATCCTTTAGTGATCTGTGTTATGAGATTTAATTGCTGGACAGTCCCTTTTGTGTGTTCTCTTCTGGTTTTTTCTTAATGAAGTTACTCATATCTGGTATCCCCTCACTATTCTTAATGTTTGATTGGTGAAAGAGTGCGATTTGAAAGAGAAACAAAAAATAGAACTGATGATGTTGAGCAGTCCAGTTCCCTTAGCATCTCTGTTGAACGCCTTGTATGATGTAAAGACCGAGTCTCATTTACATCACCATGTCAAAGTTAGTCTCCAAGTATGCGGTTCTTTTCTGGATTTGCTTTAAATGGATCATGAACTGCCTTTAGCTATTCCAAAAAAATTATATATATATATATATAGCCAAGGAGTGCTGCAGAGGTAGAAAAAATTATAAACAATATAATACACTTACATTGTACTGTATGTTTCTATAAGAAATTCCTTCTGAGTCACCTTTAGGTAGGAAAACCCATATTATTATGTTCACCGGCCTATGCGGGAACCTGTTATGGGTTGGTTAATTTATTTTCTTTCGTATGTGGTCTACACAAATGCAAGAGTGCATACACACCAGTCTGCACATACACATTTTATGTTTTGGTGTTTAAATTGTGTGAAGATCCAAAGAACATTTTTAACATTAGGCTCTCTAATTAATGTATTGCCGTCTTGTGATCTCTATTTTATAAATGATGTTATCATTATTGAAGCATCGGGTTGAGCAGCTAAAATGTGTGTAGATGTAGGTAAATAAATGGCTATTGTTCTCTGTGAATGTGTTATTTCTTATGTTACCACTGCTAGCTCCCTAAAATTTGGTGCTTGTCTCAGTTTTTCTATTTCTTCTTCTTTTCTTTTATGTTTTCTTTTCAATTTGTTATACTTGTTCTGTTACTTCAGGTTTTTATTTTCCTTGCTTATCTATATGTTTATAATTTTAGGGAATTGCTTTCTAAATCCATCTCTTGCATTTGTATCTGTTGGGTTGTCTCAAGCTTTCCCAAAATTAAGTGATCTAGTTTGATTACCCGGCTGATCCATTTATATTTGCTTATAATGCTTCTGGATGAGTTGTTCATGTGATCCTGTTGTTCATATCTGACCAGACCAGTATTCAAGGAGCTTATACTTCATTTTGGGTTTGATTTACCGTTGAGCTAAACTAACATTTTCATTTTCTACACTGGTTATATTTCAGGCATTATTTGATTATTTACATAAGATGTCTAACCTCATTAATTAGTAGCACACATATCTTAAATATCGCATCAGTTCGTGTTTCCTTTTTCTTGAAGTGAAATTGCTCTCACTTAGGTCAGATGAAGAAATTGGGCCTCTGTCTCCTTTAGCTGTTAGTCTTGCAGCTGGATTTTCTGGTAGTGTAGCTGCTGCAGCTTCTCATTGTTTTGACACTGCAAAAAGTCGATCACAATGTACTGTGCTGCCCAAGGTGTGTTACCTGTTATTGATACATTTCTGCACTTCCTTGATTATCGTATAAACTTCCTGATTATATTAACGTACCTCTTAATACTTAGAAAATGGTGTCTGTTTCATTTATTGCAATGTTACCATTAATCATCTTTTCCTGTGACTTCTTTTCTTTACCTTATACCACGTGATGCCGATGAGTGCTTTTTGGGCTGAGCAATTAGTTTCAACAGAAATGCATTGATCCTTTTCCTTATGTGCGTGTGTGGGTTTGTGATTGCATTGGATTACTATGGTTTCATGTGTTACTGTTATGCACTCCTATACTATGGTTTGATTTCTCCTTGAATGGGATTTATATGCCCTAGTAATAGTATCTTACACTCTGTTTGTTTGGAGGGATTGGAGGGATCAAGAGGAGGGAAAAGGGTGGGTGAGGAGGGAAAAATGGGCTTTAAGACAAATGTGTGAAGTTTCAACTTCATCATCACGTTGAACCATTTAATTTGGGGCATAATGGTAAAATAAATTTCTATTTCTCAATTATTTCTTTCTTTCCTTCCTACCAAAAAACACAAGGGAGAGTGGACTCCCCTCTCTTCCCCATCTTTCCCCTTCTCTCCTCCCCCTCCACTTCTCCTACTTTCCACCTCTTTACCAGGCATAGTGTTAACTATTTCATTTCCATAAACCATAGCGGAAATTGTTGTAGTCAAACCAATGTCATCATCCTTGGTTTGGGAACATAGGCTGTGAATTACATCAAAACCTAAGTTATTGCAGTTTGCAGGATTGTGCTTTCTTTCTCATGGAACGGATATTAAGTCTTCATACTTTTCAGATTGCACATCTTCCTTTCTGACATGTGTGTTTTCCTGTGTTTTTGTCACCTGTGTAATTGAAGTTAAAGGAAAGCATATAAATGGCGGTTACAATGATGAGGAATAGTTAAATTGTAATAAATTGTTTTCTGGTTTCAGTATATATCTATGGAGAGGCAGCTTCTGAAATGGAGACGGCCAGGGAATAGGTTTGAGAGAGCTACAGGGATTCATCCTGCAGACAGGAATCTCTTGTTCCGTGCAATTTGGTTGCGTATGGCACGTAGTGGGTTGGCGTCATTCACGATTGTGGGGAGTTACTTCTTATGTGTTGATTATCTTGTTTGAATGGTAAATAATATGGCAGCATAGAACTGGTGATCATCTTTTTCACAGGTGATTGATTTGGCAAAGAATGCTTTATCAAGAAAGAAATAAAAAGAAGAAAGAGAGAGAGAGAGAGAGATTTTGATTTGGGCAATTATTCATTCAGTAGCGTTGTGCATTACTCGTTTTTATGTATATATATATAGCTTATGCTCTTATGTCTATGGCGGATTAATTTTAACTTTATAGTTTAAATAACTTTTTATTAAATCACCCTTTAAGGTTTAAATTTTATCGATTTACTTCCTAAGGTTTCAATTGTTATCGGATAGATTCTTTTGTCCATCCAAGTGTTTTAAGTGTCTTTGCCTTTTCTTTTCTTTTTAAGGAGTTGATATGAGAAGTCTGTTAAAATATGTCATGTAAGTCAATGTAAAATGTGTGTGATAAATAGGTGTGAACGAGACCATATGATTATTTTTATATATTTTTATTTCAACATTAAACGAGTAATGCTGAATATTCAACAACTATCTTACCTTCGTACAATTGGGTTGATGTGTTAGTATTTATTGGCACTCTCATATAACTGGGTTAATGTGTTAGTACACATCAACACTCTTATACAATTGGGCTAATGTGTTGTATCCATTAGTCCTTAGATTATTATTATTATTATTATTATTTTAATAAAGACTAATTTAAAGACTTATAAGCACTATCACATCAATCTAGTTATATAAGGATAAGATGAGAGTTGAGGAGTAATGCTTGAGAGCTTCACTTTTCCCATATGAAATCCCAAAAAAAATGATGTGGGATGGCAAAAAGGTAATTTTGCATTTAACATTTACTCATTTATATTACTATTTTACCATCGCACATCACTTTTTCCGAAAGAATTTAAAAAAAATGAATATTCCTAAACATTATTTGAGAGTTGAGTTCCTACTTCCTAGCTAGCATTTCTTGAGTAAAAAATTTGCTACTTTGGTATTGACTTAAAACTCCGGTCAAATATAATTCGACCCGGAAATAACCGACCCAAATGATTCAAGCATTTGCTTGCCCCATCACACATGAAACCCCCCATTTTTATTCGATTCTCAGGGTTTATCAGTACGGACGCGAAGCTTGGAGTTCACTATTCAGAGTCCCATCTCCGGTAAGATCTCCGATCGTCAAAGCCTCATTCTTTACCTTCCTCAACTGTCATTCTTTTTTTCTGTAAAACCCCATAGCGTATTTCACTGTTGTTATTCGAGCGTCCAAATTGCGTTTGTCTCAGTCGTCAACGTCGTTTTGAGATTCTTTTAGAGCGAAAAATATCGAGAGAGTATGGTTTGTGCCTTGGTCCCCTTTATAAAGAACCATTCTTGCTCTTCTCCGCAACAACAAAAAATTTCGAAATAACTCTGAGAAGCCTGGAGTATCAAACAGCAGGTATTCTCTCACCCTCTCCTCATCTCTCTCTCTCTCTCTCTCTCTCTCTCTCTCACAGCTTTGTTTTACTGTTTTCATTTCTCTTATTTACTGAATAATCTGAACTTGATGCTGCAAAATGCGAAATTTCTTGTTACCCATGAGATTAGTAACCCATTTGATATACCCATGTGTTAAATTAATCAATCTTAGCTTGATTAAGGAAAATTGTAGTTAAAAATCTAACTTTCATTGTGGTTTGGGTTGATTTAATTTCTTTTTATTCTTTTTCTTTTTGGGTTACCCACAAGATTTATAGCCCTCTTGACACGCCCATTTGTTATTTGACTAATAACCAGTGTGGTTTGAAGATCTGAAGGAGGAAAGCCGTAACCCCTGCATTTGTGAAATTCTTCTTGGATGATGATAAATCTTATTGGGTAGTGAAGAATGTTACTGCATGTCCCAGTTCAATTCGTTTGTTTGCCCAGTTTTGTTGATTACTATTTGAATGAAGCAATGACTTGTCTGTTTATGTCCATTATTCGAATACAGAGGAGCGAGCAAGTGTTAGCTTTCATCTTTGTATGCATGCCACATCAGTGATTCATCTAAATACAATGATAGGCATTCTAAACTAGCGTATATAGGAATTTTAATGTTGCTGGATGTCTGATGTGTTGGTTCTCTATATACTGGACACTTCTATCTTAGTAACACTTGTCATTTTCTGTTGGCTACAAGCTGATTATTCTGGAATTGTGTGGTGTTATGTCATGCATTGAGGATGTAACCACCTTCACTTAGAACTAATTTAGACAATCTAATACTAATCTTTTGTTATTTCTAGTCTAGGGTGAAGAAGGGACAATTGTACTGAATATTATGTCATTTGCAGTATGTTCTGAACCTTCTATTTCTTGCTGATTTTATACTCAAACATACTATATGTTAAATTCTTATTTGCAGTAGGTTTGTGTATTGTAGAAATGCAGCCTGATATTGTCTTATAATGGTTTCTAATAATTGATTGTGTAATCTCGGAACACTCTCTTCTTCTTTAATAATTGATGATCTTTTAGAGCGAAAATTATAGAGAGATTAACTAAAAAACTAAGCTAAATCTTTTTTCCTTTTTTTTTTTTTAAAAAAAAAAACAAAACAAAACTTTGTTGTATTTGTGAATAAGTGGACTTGGTCATTGCATTTGGAAATTTCTTTTACTTCTGTTGTGTTTGTAAAATCGTATGAACTTCTAAATTCTAGTGGATTTGTCTTTTGCTGCGTAATTTCAAATTGAGAAGCTGATTAAATCCCATATATTGCAGTAAGTTTGAAAGTAAAGAATAAGACTTTGCATTAGGATATGTGAAGATGTATAGGTTATACAATGTATTCTTACTTGCTGTTTAGGGTCATTCTTCAGTATGATGCAACACTAGCCATTGTAGCATCTATTGTTTAATACCACCATATTTTGATTGCTGTTGTACATGAATGGGAAGAGATGCTTTCCCTTTATGCTTGTTGATATTGTTTCCTTTTTGCTTTTCCAGCGGAGTTCTCAGCAGACTGCATGCCCTTCAAATTGTCATAAGGAAAAAGAAGGCCGTCGATTGTATACAATGTTGCAACTACTTGGTTAAAGCAGATAATTTGTTTTAACCATCTTTAGTCCATGAGTCATTGTTTTCACTGATTTACAAAAGCAATGAAGTTTATCGTGCTTGCTAGATCCATTCGTGTCAGTCCCACTCTCCCCGAAATAACGGGGCCTTTGCAGTTTCGTTGCTTCCAGCCCGATTTTGTACCAAGAGATCCCAAGGCCAAACCGAAACGGTACAAATACCCGCCAGTCTATGACCCATATGGCCCTAGACCCCCACCCTCTGAGAAAATCATTAATCTTGCTGAACGAATAGCAGCACTAACCCCTGAGGACCGCAGACAAATTGGTCCGACTCTCAGAGACAAGCTAAGGCTTCCAAAGATGCAGCCAGTTTCAGTGGAAGGTATGGACTTGGGTCCTCAGGGAGGAGGGGCTGCTGGGTCTGCCAAGGGTGAGGAGAAGAAGGCAGAGAAGACAGCGTTCGATGTGAAGTTGGAGAAGTTTGATGCGGCTGCCAAAATCAAGGTGATCAAAGAAGTCAGGGCTTTTACTAATCTGGGATTGAAGGAGGCTAAAGATTTGGTTGAGAAGGCTCCTGTTGTGCTTAAACAAGGGGTCACTAAGGAGGAGGCAAATGAGATAATAGAGAAAATAAAGACTGCTGGAGGAGTTGCGAGTATGGAATAGAATTCCCGGGTATTTTGATTTTGCTCTTATCGGATTTATGACATTTTGTGGAAGTTCCCATTATTCAAAAATATGAATTTTGTAACGTGGATGGATTAGTCATCAGAAGAGATATCGAAGAATAATTGAGAGTTGAGAACTTATTATGCTGTTCTTGTTCTGAACTAAGTTTTCTTGCAAGAGTAGTTACTTATGTTCATTCATGTGAAACATTTTTTGAATGAGACTGCTTGATTGGACTGTTTTGTTTGGTTGGATTTACACACAAAAATGCACTAACATGTAGGCCTGTTTTAGAGCAAGATAACTCAAATATTTAAGATGATGATAATTTCGGAGTCATGGGGAAGTTCTGTTAGTTTTGAATGTATAGGCAGGTTTTGTCTTTTGTTTTTTCTTCTCAAAATGAAAACATTAACAAACAACTTAATACACAAAACACTTCAAACTAATTTTACCTTTATCTCACATCAAAATACCGTTTTCAAATAAAAATAAAAAGCACATTCTAAAACACATTAACAAACAGGAAGGTTTCGAAGTGCCTCCTCCAGATCAGACGTACTTGCATGTTATTTGGTGATTTTGCCTTGTGTAGCCTTAATATTAACAAGGCATCAATAAATCTCGACTGTTACTCCTGAAGAGTAAAATTGGTTCGTTTTGACTGTCAGCAAGGTTACTGCCCTCGATATTATTTTATTTAAGAGTGAAAAGAATGGGGAAACGGTTTTCATAGCTACAATTGGAGCCCGATGCTCTCAATTTAGGTGCACCCATGTGCAAGTATTTCTGTCTTTTTCATTCGAAGGGCACCGACTTTTGTCCTCCAGTGAGAGTTGATAAGCTAACGACTTTTGAATCAAATTGAAGTGTTATTGAAGCACAAAGGCACAACTAAGATATGTAATGCAATCCATCTTCCCCGAATGTGCATTTCTTTTATATGCTGAAGCTGATTGATGTAACACTGCACTTAAAACCATAGAAGTTTGAACAATGAAATCTCAAGGACTGCTTTGAATAACACGAAGATAGCCCGTGGACCACCGTTATATGTTATATATTATTAATTAATTTCTCAAAGTTAATGTGACTTTTAAAATTATAATTGACTAAAATTCAATAATAATCGATCTTAAATTCAATAATAATTTTAAAAGTTAAAAAAAAATAATAATAAAAAGATAGCATATAGCACGTCTTATATTATTAAAAATGGCCAAGCCGAAAAAAAAAAAAAAAAAAAGAATCAACTCCTATCCGAAACTTAAATAAATGAAGAATTTAAATTAAAAAAATAAAAAATCATTTCCAAAGAGTCTTATCTTATTCTTGGTATTGACAGATATTTTACTCCTTTTGGAGATTAAATGGGGGGAAAATTCTTCAAGGTGACTCGATTACCTAATAACTGGTTCTGGCGGGTGGGGTCAGTTACTCGTAGGAGTTTGATTAACGGTGAGGATTGTTGTACAGTATGCGTTTGCGACGTGCAATTAATCTGAGTAAAGTTCTCCTACGTTATCAAAAAAAAAAAAATCTTCAAGGTGACTCGATCAATAAAAAATAAAAAAGGAAAAAGAAGAAAAATGAAACGTTTGGGGGATACATTTGAATACTTCAAAATTCTTTATGCGGAACATTTAAATTTCTTTTGGAATGGACAACCTACAAAAAGAAGTATTTGCATGGATTTTACATTTGTTGGCATTTTTTCAGTTTTCAAAAACCAATGCAGTGGTTCCTACCAGGCTCTGATATTTGGAAATTGAGCAATAGGGTTCCCCTCTGGTTAACTTGAACATGTTTATGCTTAAAAGCAGTAAATGAAATCAATCCTCATCCTGCCAAAAATGACTTAACAGACAAGGTTTATAACCAGCGGGGGCTCTAGTTTTTTTTTTTTCTTTCACCCAGGAACTCAGATTCAGCAATGAATTTATCAAGCATGTTAAGCCAATATGAATACATGATCACTCGTGGCTTCATTCACACGGGGTTCCCAACAACACGAAATTAACATCTTAAGGGAAAGTGATAAGAAAAACAAGTAAAGATGCATGTGGGTTCCTAGATTATGATAGATTATGAGACATGAAATCCTACCTCCTCAGTTGCAATAAATCAAATAGGTTCACAGACCTAACATAAACATTCTGGGACTACATTGATGAAAAATCTAAAATAGAGTATCCAAATCTTACAGTTACTATCAAGTAGAGGAAGAACCAGCCACGGAGGTCACCTTCTTCAGGAGGCCTTTAATTTCGCCCTCCAGTTTGGCTCTTGTCTCTGGAGAAAGATTATCACCCGCCTTCTCCAGCATTGATGTCATCATCTGCAGATTTTGCCTTATAAAGTCAAGTGGAGGCACCTCACCAGTGTTAGGCATTGACCCAGAAGGCATCCCAGGGGTGATACATCCTTCCGTCGGTAGAGCGCCTGAAGCCGTGAGTAAAGTCCTCTCTGGTTCCAAAACTTTGGAGACAGCTGAAGGATGATAGAGCCGGTAATTGACAAGGGCCGCACTGAAAGGGTTATTGTTCTCTAAGCTCCGAAAAGCTTCCCCAGCATCAGCACTTTTCATAAAAACCACCTGGGCACTGCCAGAATCTTTCAACAACTGTGTTTCTGATTCCTTTAAGGGCCCAAACCTGCAAAATGTTGCGACCAAATCTTCTTTTGAAGGCATGGGAACTCCTGGGGCAAACGTCAACAGAAGAGCAGTCTCTGGAGCTTCTCCATTAGTCTCAACGCTATCATGATTTATATTGATGTCTGGTCTTCCAGCAGTCAATTTACCTCTCAGATGGTCTGAAGTAGCTTCTCCTTTTCTCCGCCTCTTCTTCCGCTCAGATTTAATTTGAGATAAAAGCCCATTAGTCTCCTGAAATTCCTTTCCCAATGAGCTGTATTCAGAGCTTATTCCATTTAAATCTGGTATGCCCACAGTGAGTTTATTCTCAGATGTTGCTTTATCCTTCCTCTTTCTCTCTCTCTTCCTAGGTTTACCTTCAGCTGAGAGGGGGCTGAAATCTTGTGGATCTTTAACCACTAAGTCAGGCCTAGGATAACTTCCAATAGAACTCTGTGGGCCACCAGCAAGTTTAGAATCCAAACATACTGAAGTCACCTCTTCCTTCCCTTCCCCATCATTTTTCCGAGTAATATCATCAAGAGAATGCGGTCTCATTACCCCCAGATCTATGACCAATGAACCAGGTTCAACAATGTTCCTATTCAAATGTTGTAAGCCAGACGTGACTTGAATCTCCAAGGGACCTGAAGCAGCTGCTTTCTTCTTTCTCTTTTTTGGTTCAGGTTTACCTGCAGAAGTAACATGACCAGTAACCAGTTGATCTTCGACAGTCGATATGGGTACAGCACAGTTCCCATTCAGATCTGGTATGCCAGTTGCGGGTTTAGTTTGCAGACACGTTGGACTTGCTCCTTTCTTTGGCTTTGTTTTCTTAGGTTTACTGCTGGATTTGAGGGGGCCCGTCCCCAAGTAATCATTAAAAATTGAACTATTTGTAGCAATGTTTATATTCACATCTGATAGGCCTGAAAGTGATTTCGTCTTCGATCGCCCCGAGTTTGCTTTTCCTTTCTTCTTTCTGATCTTCTCCTCAGGTTTACCATTGAGAGAAGGATGATTAATCTCTCTTGAATCCTTTCCCGTGTCTGTATCAGGGTGTCCGTTAACACTAGCAGTAAGTTCAGCCCCTGAATGCTGCAAAATTGTCTTTTCCTTTCTTTTCTTAGAAACAGTTTTAGCTGTGGGGGAAGAGTGCTTAATCTCCTGTGGGTTGTCTGCCAACAAGCTGGGTTCAGCAGCTATATTCTCATTATGAGCAGCCATATTCTTGCAGTACATCTCATAAAGAGATTCATCACGATACACTGAAATTCTAAATCTGGAAAAGAACCACTCAATTGAATCAAAATTTTCACTCTCATTTGGATATAAGCAATCCACAGCTGTAAAACGAAGTTTGGAGAGAAATTCAGCTGAAGACGCATTTATTAACTCTAGATTACCATATTTATTGCTCCCACTTATGAATTTAGTGTACCATTTTCTCCAGAACCTCTTGCTGCTACATTTAACAATTGCAGGGGACCCAGTAAACTGGCCAGGATTGACATTTGTATCCGCTTCTTCAGGAACTTGTGGAGCCTTAGGGTCTTCTGTTTCATCTGGCAAGCCTTTATGCCCCCAGTTTACGTAGGGAAAAGATAAGTACCTGCTCTTCTTCCGTTCTCTCGACTCACTCCCATTTTTAACTTCTGAATCGTTCTCCCTTTTTCTCTCCATGGATTTTGATGTCTTGTCATTTGAGACGGTATCTTTTTCAGCAGCATTACTTTTCCAGTCCTCCAGAACTGCACCCATTCCCCCGTCCAAACCATCGGCTAGATCTTCTTTCTTCTCTTGCAGTACAAATTTATTCCCTAATACCTCTGATTCTTTCTGCAAGTCAGCTGACTGTATAACTTGGTCTTCAATCTGAACATCAAATTTGCTTTTAACCATCAACAAGCCATCGTCACTGTCTTCGATATCACTTGCTTCCTGGAGTTGATGCATTGGCAACTGGGAATGCCCTATGGAACGGTAGAATGCTGATAAACGATTTTGTGCAACAGCAAACTCAATCATTCCAGGCATGGAACCAACCAATGCAAGATTTTTGAGTTGCAAAATAAAATTTGCAGGTTCAAACTGAGTGACTGAAAATTCACCAAGTTCACCAGATTTGCGATCAGGTCCAGCAACTCCTTCCTTGGATTGAACACTAGCCGATTGCTGACTTTGTTTCAAAGCACAGGAACAAGTCATCTCCAGGTTTATACGCCTACCAAATTCGTGTGCAGCCTTCTCGGCAGCTCGAATGAAGCTTCTAGACTTATTTTGTCCCAACATATGTTCAAAGTTCTCTTGGAAAGGCCTCAATTGAGATAGGCTACACCAACCAACATGGCTGCTCCCAAAATATCCAATAAGTAAACAGTCTCTCTGCTCACTCTTAGCAGCATGCTCTGGTGCATCTAAAGGATCATAAATCTTTCCCGGCCACCATGTTTGACTTTTGGTTTTAACCCACACAACATCACCCACAGAAAAATTATATTCTGGATTATCAATTTCCTTATCCTCCTCCACATCCCCAGCTTCTTTTGATTTCTCCCCACTTGCCATTGATCCACAGCATTTTTCTTCAACAAGGTTATCTTGAGTAGGTCCAGCTGGAGGACCACAAATATCCACAAAAAGGGATATACCATCTCCGGAAACTTCTTCCTTCCTAGCTGAATTAACCCCATCTAATCCTGACCCACCGTCTTCTTTCATTCCCTCTTGTTGCACAATCTTCTCAACTCCCACGTCCTCACTCTCATTACTCACCAAACCCACCAAACCCCCTTCCTGTTTTGAGTCCATGGAACCCTTTTGTGCCTCATTGCCCCTATCAAGCCCACCATCTACAGGACAACCCTTCTCAATACCAACACCATTTATGCAACTCTCTTCATTACCCCCCATTGTTTCCACACCCACAACCACATTTTCACCTTCAATACCATCATTTCTTTCCTCAGCTTCAACCACTCGATTCACCACCTCCACATTATCGACCCCAACACTAGTATCATTTACATCAACCCCTTCGCCATTTTTTTCAACGGAAATCTCCGGAATGGGTTCTAACCCAGTACAGTACTCACTCAAATCAGACAACCCAGCAGGCCCAGAACCTTCTTCTAGGGTTTCTGGGGTTCTAGGGTTTTCCATGTATGAAGACCGCACCAATAGTTCTTTCCTTGTACCCAATATATCGATCACACAACCACTTCGCACTGATCAAGAACAGAAATCAGAAACAAAAATCAAAGCTTTGTTACTGTATACTCTATATACTGTTCGGAGAAGGATTTCAATCAAACAATACAAGCAAGAAAACAAAACTAAAAGCAAAAAAAAAAAACATATTTCACAAAATTACCCAAAAAAAAAAACGAAAAATCAAAGTACCTGAGGAACAAAGAAATCAGAGGATTTTACATTAGCCCTTGATCCAACCCCCCGAGTTGACGAAGAGAAGTTCGATTCTTCAGAGAAAGAGGAAGAAAACAAAATCCTGTGGGCTCTGAAACGATGAGAGAATAGTATGTAGGCCAAAGATACGGCAATTACTCCGAGAGTGAGAGAGTGAGAGAGAGAGAGAGAGACCCTTTTTTGACTGTTCTGTAGGAGCTGTCTGTAGCTCCAAACAAGAGAGACACAGAAAGGGATGGCTCGGTTCGATGTGTAGATTGAGTTCTCACACCCACACGAGCGGCGAATTCTGCTCATCATAAAGCAGATAAGATTAAGATTATGAATAAAAACTACAAATAGAATTTTTTTTTTTTTAATTTTTTATCTAATAATTATTTCGTATGGTTGATGTCACATCTAAAAGTCAGTTGAGACGTCACGTATGGAGCACAAGTTTTGTAATATAGTGAAGAAACTTTATAACACTCCTTTAAATTTTCACTCGTTTTGAAAGTAATTTTTAAAGTTTAATAACTTTTAATTTTTTTTACAATAAAAAAAAAACTTTTAATTTCTTTTAATTACTCACTTGCATTAGACATTTCTGTTAAATCTTATCAAAAATTTTAAAATACTCATTTTTTATTATTATAAAAAAACTCAAGCATTTTTTTTAATTAAAAAAATACGGATATTTTGGGTATTTTGACAAAAATTAATTGAATTGGGGTAATTGAAAATTTGATACTCTTAATTAAGAGTTTTTAAACTTTAGACAAGTAGTGTCAAAACGAGTGAAAATTTAGAAGAGTTTTATGAGTTGTAGTCTATATAATAAAAATATGGTTTGGTGCTTGTTGATTTAAAACAGCCCAATGCTATATAGTACATTCACATTAGCTTTATTTCATTGGATCGATGTGGTAGTGTCTATTAAAAAATGGACAGAAATTTTCACCAAACCAGTTTGAAAGAAATTTCTTTTAACCTACTTCAATAGGTGACAAGTGTCATTTCTTACATTTTTTTTTAATATTTTTAAGAGTAATTTATTTTCATTCTACTAATCTAGGAACCTAAACATTAATTTTTTAGAAACTCAAAGATGTTGAATGATACTTGTCAATTATTGAAATAAGTTAAAGGAAATTTATGTCCTTAAAAAATTGATAAGCACTATCACGTCAGTCCAATAAAATAAAAATATAGTGTATATATGTATGTATATATATTGCAATTCTTACATGGATTGGGTCTTCGCAATTCTTAAGGTGTTCATTCACCAAATCTTCTCACATAAACTTAAAAAATACAAAATAAAATAAAATACATAAAAGGTAATTACACCAGCTATTAAGGTGGTCAGCTACTCTTCAACAAGGTGACAGACTATCATTTAATATGTTTAAATAATATATAGTAAATGCATCGTTAAAAAAATTAAAAATAAAAATCTAAAACATGAAATAACTCTTTCCATGGAGCAAAATCCAACGAGTGGACACATGTTTACATTAATTGTCAATCTGACAGTTTGATTGAGGGATTAAAAGCCATTTAATAGTATTTAGGAAGGACTAAATTCTGTGAGAATCTTATGCTTTTTATATTGTCATCTAAAAGCACTTTATTAAATTCGTTTGAGAAAGGGCCATCTGCCCATCTTCCTCCCAAATAAAAGAAGGCAAATCTTAAACATTTATTTGATAGATATTCTTTTTGCCAATTGAAAAGGACTTGTCTTCTTTATAGGGAAGAAGAAAAAAAGTTGGTCTATATTTAAATGCACGATTATAAAGGTTAAATTCTTGTTATGTTATGTTGTTGTTCTTGGCTTCTCTTTATTTGTTTTTGGGTCTCGTTTCTTTATTTGTATAGATTTTGTTCATAGATGCAAAAATACTCATACATATAAGAAATTTTACATATTCTTTGCCTTTTAAAATGAATGAATCTAAGTTGTCCGCCACCAATGGAGGTAAAAAAAAGAAGAAGAATCAAATTATTCATGATTTGATACCCATTAGTGGATAGTCAAGTCCTTGCAATTTGTAGGCAATAAGGCAAAATAATTAGGTTGGACTTGGACAACTGAAAAAGATGGCTATATTGGATTGGATGGGCTATTTTTTTTTTTCTAAGCCAGATGGGGGGGAAGGGAAAGGGACTACAAACAGGAGGATTGGATATTTGGATGGACTGTTTAAAAAGAAAAAACCCTAACCTTTGTGCACTCCTAAGGGTTTCTTGCTTTCATTTGATGGCAAAAGCATGATTGGGATACCATTTCAATGGTTGTACTTTCTTAAACTGCATACCCATATGAGGGTTTAATTGGTCTCCATTCAAATTTTGCAGCATCCATCATTCCTTTGCTGCTCTCTAGTTCTTGACTATTTTAATTGGAAAGTATTAATTAGGAGCTACTACCACAGAAAATGATTTTTTTTATTTTTTTTGACATGTCAGCACAAGAGAGAGGAGGGGGATTCGAACTAATGGTATTATGATGGGATTATTGCTACTTTCATGGTTAATTAAAGTCTCAAATACATTTTTAATACACAAAATTTGACCCTAGTTTCAATTTGGTCCACAAAGTTTGGAAATTTTCTAGTTGTATTTTTTTAAAAATTTATAAGATAGTAATATCGTCATTGCTTCTAAGCGTCGTCATGGATTAAACTGTAAATGTCACCCATGGTATGTGGCATGATAGAGTAATGTTACTCTTTACACTCATTTCAAATCAACTAATGTGACGTATTTTAAATAAAATAAAAATAAAAATAAAAATAAAAAAAAACCCACTTAAAATGCATCACTTTAGATGGTGTGAAATAAATGTGATTAATGGGTGTGAAGAGTATTATCACTCAATACTATACTAGAATTTCTCAAAAAATAAAAAAAATACTATACTAGAATTGCAATATATCACATTTTTATCGCACAAATATCCCACAATGCTGACGTGGCAATTCAAACGAACTCTTAGATTTATTTATTTTTTTAAATAAAAAAAAATCTAATTAGGTGGGCAAAGTCTATTGCCGTAAGTGTGGCCACCAACATCCAATCTTTTGGTCTGCTACAAAAACCGCCTTACCAAAAAACTATTGGACCGGGTAATTTATTTAGCCTATCTTTTTAGTTTTTTTATTATTTTTATTTGGCACTATTGATTATATTAAGGGCCTGTTTGGGATTGCGTTTGAAGGGCTTAAAAGTGCTTTTAACACTCAAAAAGTCTATTTGAAGAAAAAAGTACTCGTTTGGTAAAAAAATTAAAAACGCTTTTAAAGGTCCAAAAAGCTTAAAAATAGCCAAAATGCACTTTTAGCAAAAGCTTAAAAGTGAAACTTTTGCCTGAAAGCGTTTTTTGACTGAAAAACTTTATTTCTCAAATACAATCCCAAACAGATTCTAAGAGCTGGTTGGAATCCCCCACCCCTTTATGTATCTTCTTCTATATTTAATCTTGCCCAAAAAAAAAAAAAAAAAAAAATTACATACCAAAATGAACAAAAAAACCATGTGAGCCAATTTTAGAGACCAATAAATGTATTTCAATCTTTATCAAATTCCACCTCTGTGTGTATCATGAAGGTGGCATCGTAAAATTTCTTACCATATAATAAATATCGTTGGGAAAACACTTTTAACAGTTCATAGCAAAATGTAAAGTATTCTGTGTAGGTAAAATAGGTATGGATGAATAGAGGCTTTTCAGCTGGCTGGTTCATATCTACAAACACAGTCGTATATGTTTCCATTAATCAATTTCTCTGCCAACCTCTGGTTCTTCACCATTGCAAGCTGCAAGACAAGTTGTTCATGTTACATGAAGTGTCAAACTGGACAGGGAGTTTCCCAATCAATCAATGAATGGAATTTCCCAAATTATTTAGAAGGCCAGACAAATACTTCTAAATTAGACACAACACCATAGAGTCTTACCTTCAAGGCATCACATTTAAACTGAGCATTGAAGTTGGTGTGGAGAGCTCTACCCATACCTTCTAAAATAATCTGCCAAGCACAAACTCTTATTATAGTGTGATTTTTCTTTTCTTTTTTTATATTTGCAACAATTTGTTTTCAACAGAAGGGACAATAAAAAATAAAATAAAAATAAAAATAAAAAATTGAAAAAAAGGAGAAAAGGCATATACAATGGTTTAAGGTCGTACACAAGGTAATGCTTGACAAGGACTTAAATAAATGGAACAAGCATCATACCAAATCAGCATCTTTGGCAGCAGCAGCTAGATCAGAGCTGACCTGCCTTAAGTCGATGCATGGACTCCCGCAACCGTTCTCAACGACCATCAGTGGAACCGAACATGAATTTTCTTTGCAACCATCTAAGGTGTTGATCATTGCATCCACAAGTAAGCCTCCTGCTTCAGCAGCTCTGCGAAGAATGTCACAATGCTGTGCACTAGAAGAATCAGTTCCTTTCTTGCCAAATTAGTACAGCAAAAAGGGAAAGAAAAAAAAAAAGAAGTGGAGGAAGTAACCCAATTAACATTTTCAATTTCCAAAATTGTTCAACTACCCATAATTCATTGAAAGATACGAAGGAGACTAAATAGTTTTAGGGACAATGATATGGATCTACATAAGGAACACACAAATAAAGGACAGAGATCGAGTGTACAGGAGTTTTCATGCATATGCACACACCTTGGCAGCCTCAGCTACAATGTCAGGAAGCTCCATAGCAGTTACATCATTTAGAGCAGGGAGAGAGTTTGCAACCAAAACAACCTGCAAAAACAATTTCATCACTCATTTTGGCTACATACGTTCATTACGAGTTGGAAGAAGAAACTGAGCCTAACACGGTAACACCCATCATTTTGATTGTTCTCTCTCTCTCTCTCTCTCTCTCTTTCTCTCTACACACTGTTTTAAGGCAACAAAACTTCTCTTCCCTTCAGAGATTATATTGATAAGTGACACCATTCCCATTGTTGTTAACCAACAAAAACAACACAAACTGCGCAAGAAACTCTACTATCGTAGATGGTAGACTAGTCCTCCGCCAACATGGTGATATAAGAGCTTCATTAGCATTAGAAATTAATAGACTTACTTCAGTTCCACGTCGAAGGAATTCCCTTGCAAGGGGAAGCATCCCCAGAACAACATCAGCACCTGCGTTGTCCACAAAGAGTAAAGCTCTTCTATGTGGGGCAGGCTTCTTGTCTCCAGACCCTAACATTCTTTCTTTAAAGACATCAAAATCATCCACCTAAATCATGGTAACAAGAGATTTTTGTTAAAGATAGATCTATAGAAATAGCAAATCAAGTATGCTGAGCATGGGATTTGGCTCCAATTACTCGCCAAGGTCTTTGCATTTTATTGCGACTCATTCTATAAATTTCAATGATTGTTCCTTTGTGATAGAGATCCACACAGGCACGTGCTCCCCAGTCAAAAATGTTTGCAGCAAGAACACCTTCAATTAGAGTTAGCAGTCTTCTTTCCTGCACCAAAAAAAAAAAAAAAAGAAAAAAGAAAAAAGAAAAAAGTGGTTCAAAGGATCAGAACAATGGCCAACGGGCTGCCAGGAACAGTCCCCTTAATGTGCTGGCAGGAATTGGATGACCATGTGCACCATTGATAATTCAACTAAATTTTTGCAGAGATGACAATGAAATATATTGAATAAATTTATTTTTTGATAACGAGGAACCCCTCCAAGGCAAGGTCACTTTGTGTACCCATCCCTATTAGGTAAACCTCAGACCCATGTAAAGCGCCCTCTCCACATAGATCAGGTAATACTCCGGCTTTGCCCGTGGGCTCGCCCCAAGGATAACTTTCCTTTTAAACCATTTAACTCATTCCCTTGAGCAAGGAGAGGCACAGAACAGCAAAGTCATAAATACACATACCTCACTCATGCTATCTAGCTCCATTAACAGGTCAGGTAAAACAGCAAGTGACGCCTCATTCTCCCTGGTACATTCAGAAAAGTGGGATAAAAGAAAATTAGTAAAATAGGTGTCAGAATACTGTGTGTGTGTGTGTGTGTGTGTGTGAGAGAGAGAGAGAGAGAGAGAGAGAGCATGGTGCTGATGTCCCCTGGACCTTTTTTGTTTCATTTTATTAAATTATTTTATTCATATAGTCTTTTATTATAATATTCCCAATAAAGATAAAACGCCTGATAGATATTTTATCAAGGGAGAACATAACACCTAACAGAATGTATGCACATTGATCTTCCATGATTAATCTCTTGTAAAGTTGTAAGAAACTTACAAATTCAACCCTGGCTAAATATTGTCGCAAATAATATCATATAAGAAAAAGATACATGAAAGTCTTATAAACAAGAAGATAATCATTCTTTGATCTTGTTCTAATGAAAATAATCTTACACGGGCTATGTGATAACGCAAAACACACATTTAGGAAAAGTGTTCTGCGTGCGTCATGCATGTATTTCCTCTAAGCCATCAGACAATCAAGTCAATCAAGCTAATTATGCTCATAGAACTCACATACATCACTCAAAGTAAACTGCTTAAATAGAGCACCCAAATGCAAAACCATATGGATGTAATACACAAATACAACCGAATAGGATCCTTTCCATTTCACTTGAAATGGACAGAAGCCATTTTATGGTTAAGATTTAATTTTGTTGCATCTATCAATGAACGTAATGTTGCGTGGTGAATATGTTGTCACGTCATTTAAAAAATTTAAATGGTGTGGCATCATACACACCGTTAGATGCAACAAAATAAAATCTTGACCATGAAATGACTCCTCTCTATTTCACTTAATATGGACAGGATCCTTTTCCAAATAGAACAAACATATAGTTGGTACGGGGAAGTAAATATCCATTACATGTTTGCTACTTGCAATAGGTCAAAAAGGAAATCAAAAAAATCTTTACAGCTTGACCAAGAAAGATGAAGTTACCTCTGTTTTATGCTTCTATAGGCATCAACAAATTGGAACTCCCTCAAGCACTCTTCCCTCAGTTCCAATAGATTGGCCAAGCCTAACTTTCCATATGCTGCAGGCTCCTCCAGCAACCTATTCAGCCAATTGGGAATTAGTAAAAGGAAAAGTTATTAGCTTAAAGACTTCATTCGTCTTTGAAAATGCAGAACAGATATTGTAACAGAAATAATGGTACGTATAGTCTTTCAAAAGAAATATATGATCAATAACAATTTCATGCACTTTTTATGATAAGTTGTCCAACACCGGATATATGATCACTCTGATTCAATGCTCAGTTCATTCAAAACTAGCCAGGAAATAGACAACACATGCTTGGCAGGTTATGGAAACCAATACATTGTTGATGAAATTGCAGAAACAAGCCATGTGCAAGTTACTTTTGTCTTTAATTAGTGACCTAAGCTGATAATACTTATTATAAAAGTTATTATCCTTTCCCTGCAAAATTTTCTCTCAACTTACATTATTTGAAAAGAACAATAACTTGTGCTAAAATTATAGTAGGAAGCTATCTAAATGGAGGTATCAGTACTTTGCCTTTAAATTTTTTTCCCTGATAGAGTAAAAAACTCTACAATAAATGTATGAGATATAATTTATGAAACCATAAAATTACCTTGCCAGGTGGGCAGAAAACGCACGAGCAAATGCGTCGCCCCTTATTTTAGCATCATCAGTTCCACCTTCACTTGCTACTGCCTACCATATTTCACATTAAAATCTGAGTCATAAAGCGATGATGAAACCATCCAGCTTATAATTTTACCAAATAATCAAGGAAAAGACTAAGAAAGCACACAAGCTAGTCCCAACCATATAAACATGGTAGCACTACATTATGATAACCAAACAAATTAAGGGTGCACATTGAAAATTAGATTCAAGAGGGCATTATCATTTTTATTTCTTTCATAACATTTGGTTCACTTTGGAAAATCTCGTGTTGACTAATTCCAATGTTACAAGAACTTAGCAGATATTTAAACTTTTTTATCATTTCATTGTGTGGCCTACATGTGCTCATGTGTGCCACAGAGAGAGAGAGATTGGGGTTTTCATGATGATATCTCTATTTACCTTATCAACAAGGTCCGGCAAATGCTCTGACAGCACAGTAAACCAATACCTACATCAAGAAAAACATCTATAATAAGCTAAAGCGGGATTCCTATTTTTGGGAGTAATGATTGGGCATTAACCAACATTATCACTTATTCTGCAAAAAATGTTTTCTCAGGGATTCCATGAAAAGTAGCATGTTTACTGTATGCACTCACTCTAACTCATTGTGATCCGAGAGATCAATAGTGTTAGGCTCATACCTGCAGTTTAACCAAAAAAAAAAAAAAAATTACTTGTAAAGATTATAGTATAACGAACAATAGTCAACATGTGTGATGGTTATATCAAGTCCACAATGGTGCAGCAAATAACACACTTTTTAAACAAACTGTTTTTACTAATAATGATGGAAGCTACATTTATACGAGAGACAAACCAATATCATGGTTGCCTATCAAATTAAACCTATCTTAGGCTTCCCCTTTTCGCTTCTTTGGTGTAAACGGTGTATCAATTGAAAGTGCACAAAATAATATCCAAGTGGTGATAACTAAATGAGTGATGCAAAATAGAAAACCACAATAAGATGATTTCATTCATTTACTTAATTTGTATGAAGTTAATAAAATCAGTGAATTTAATCGCATGACCAGTTAAGAATGCAGCAACCAGAAAAGACAAGTGGCTGGATGTGAGACTATTCATGAGAAAGACAATTTGTAAAAAGATCAAAGACTAAACTTTTCCTGATAACAACAAAGAATATCCATTTTTGCCATCTATGAAAAGAAGAAATAACCCAATATCAAAACATAATAGTAACAAAAAAGCTCGTCTAACTAGAGTAGTTGAGAAACTCCAGTACGCCATTTCACATACATTTTCAGGTCAGCCAATAATGGAAACACCTCTAAACTGGGAACCAGATGAAGAACACCAACATTTAGAGCACTGGCATCAGAACGCAGAATACCTCCTTTGGATAAAGGAACTTCAAACCCTCCAAGTCCAGTAGTTCCAGGCGGAGCCATTGGTACTGGGGCAGTAATCTCAGTTCCCTTCTGCACAAACTTCTCCATCCATGAAATCTGCATTTGAACCCACATGAAACATTCATGAGAATTTGTAGGAATACACAAGAAAATCATCAACAAAAGTACTTCTAAAGAGGCATGGGCTTCTGGAGCTAAAAGGACAAAGCATAGGAGCAAAAATTCAGAATTGGTTAAACTAGAACATTGGCATTCAACCACCCACAGGCCTCTCGCTTCAAGTACTACACTATCAACCGTTTTAGGAGGAAATTTAGAAAATTGGCTTCGACCAGGTATGTGAGAGTACCAAATTCCCCTGGTCATCTACAAAATCAATAAATATGTTATATTTCAATTAAAATGATAACAAAGGACCTAATGTTTGTAACAAAAAGAATAATCTCCTTTTACATAGCAAAGGGGATGCTCACCAATGACAAGCAACAACATATATCTCAGATATAGGATGAGGAAAGCTCAGGTCAATCTAACAAGTACTTGATAAATTTAAAAATTAAAAAAAAAAAAAAAAAAATCATATATACCCCATGATAACCTGAATTATATACTAGAAGGATGATAATCTGAATTATATACTAGAAGGATTTAAGGAATCAATCAACAAGACAAACACCGATTCATACACAGGTTAATTTTGTAAGATAAAGTTGTAAAACAGATTAGTTAGCTACAAAGGTGACCAAATTGCTTATTGAAAGGCCAACCTTCAATTCTTTTCTTTTGCAAAATTTTCAATTGCATTCTTCAACTTTAAATGTTCTCTTATCATTAAGCAGTGGACTCCAATTTTTCTGCATTCAATAGCTATCCAAGTGGAGGAATAACTTTTGACATTGATTGAATATGATTCCAGAGAATACCAACAGAGAATGTGATTCCCGGGAATCATAATGGAGAAGTTACTCTTCTCAACTTCTATTAGTGTCCTTCCAGGAGAACCCTGTGCAACAATTATTAAGACTTTCTTGATGGTAAATGGATTAACAGCCAAACTCAAACGTAACTCATTTGCCATCAAGTTGGCTTTGCAGTACGCAGAATACCCAAGCCAGCTCCATTATATTCAAGTGGGCTGGCAGGTCGAAATCAGATTTTGCCAACTTTTACTATACTTGCCTTCTCATTCAAATCCCCAAGTGGTGGGCCATGAATCTTTCCTCCTGTGTATGGTGCACCCATTGGGAACCTTTCAACTAACTGATGGGCCATCAACACATCAAGACCGTGCTTCTCATAGCTCATGAATGCCCCTAAAGCTCCCAGAAACCCTTCATGCCGCAAGAACATCGCTTGCATTTCTCCTTTTGACCTAAAACAATAATATTCTAAAACCTCAAGACAAAATAGTGAGATTAATTAACTAAAAAACATTAGAGAAGAAATTGACCCAGACAATAGTGAATAAAACAACTCAGAGAAGGAAACATTTTTGTGAGCACACTAATTTGGTTTTATTAAAAAAAATTCTGTTTTAAGATAAAATCTTAAATGTGAACCTCAATAAAGTAGTACTTACCAGAAATGAAATGCAAAGGAGATGGTGTCCATGGTGTACGCATGACCCCTGATAAAAAACCCCCCAAAAAATATTCGCTTTATCCCAAATCGTATTGCATTCAAGTAAGATATCTACACAGCAAAAGAGTCAAATCAGATCTATCAACCACCACATAAATATACCAACTATTTGATAGGTTTACTAGTCTGAAGATGCCACAACTATATCAAGGAACATCGATAAAACCTAATCATAAAAAAACAGATAAATATAAAATATAAAGAAATATATTATATAATCACAACCATTATCCTGATAGATATCAAAAAGCATGCCGTCAAAAGTCAATGGGGTGATATGAATATGGGGAGATTGTTGAGTATACACATGTGAGTTTAAAAGATTGAATCCCATATTGGAAATATATCACGAGTGTGACAGCTTTTTGCTGCCGGATGAAGGTCTTACGTCGGCAAAGAAGACGGAACATTCCAGTTAATATAGTATAGTTAGGCCCAAACCCATAAGCTTGCTTTTGGGATAAGTAGTGATTTAACAATAAAGTGCTCTAAATTCTCTAACAACAGTTTCAATTAGAAGAATTGCTACAATAATCAAAGCAAATTCACAAGTGGCAAGAACATAAAATTTTAATACTACCACTATTAGATCCCAACACTTGAACACTGCCATATCTTTAAAAAAAATTAAAAAATACAATTTTTACTGCATGCGATTAGAAAGCGCACTAATTATTGACACATTAGGCATGTGTCAGATGCTTCACTTTTAAGGACCTCACACTTGTTAACTTTTCTATCGTTGCTTTACAAATAGCAAGTGGTAAATGTACCAACAACTATCCCAAGTACGTATAAAGAAGGATCCCCTAGAATATAACTCAAGGGAAATGCTAAACCTAAAAAGAATCAATAATTTTCACTTAGAGAATGCATCTACGTTCTTAACACAATTACTAGTTCATTTATGCAGAAAGCAATGCAAATATGACACAATGAAATGGCGGAACATCTTATTTTTTTCTAGCCAACTGCTTTGAATAAGGTACCATTGCACTCGCATGATTGAATCTTCTAAGAAATAAAATCCTGCAGTTGTAGAACTCACCTGACCAATATTATAAGAAATCATTCGTAAGAGAGAAAGGGATATATCTTCAGGTCTGTAGTCCTCAAGCTCCTTGTTTTCTGAAATAGCCTTGCCGAAACTAGAAGCAATAGTTGATGCAGAGAGACCAATCTAAAAAGATTTAAAGGGATACTTATGCACTCTAATGGATTATAAAAATTGAAATAACTGAAGTTAATATATTCTCTAAATAAAAATCTGGACTCACTCAAAGCAGCTAAGATTTTTCCTATGGCGCGGACCAGCAATATATCCCAATAACACATGGAATGAAGATCAAGTTTAAGATATACCTTAGCGTAATCCATACCACCATAAATGTCTCCAACAAGCATGTCTATGGTCCTATTATCTCCCTTTTGACTCAGCTCTAGCAACTCATCAAAACTGAGAATGGAATCAAGTATGGAAGACCATCAACAAAAATTCAAGACAGAGAAGTGGAGATATTAAAATACAAAAAACAAATTGACTAAAAATCAAAATGACCTCTTGCACTTTGTTAAGAGCTTTCCCAAGCCCCAATAAGTACCACCACCAACATTTGTTCCACTAACCCGCTGAAACTTCCCATCCCCATCAACCTATCAAAACTCAAATCAAAAGCATAGATGATAATCTAATAAGTTTTTCCATACTTTAGCTCAGCACTTAATAACCTAAAGGGGAAAAAAATGAATATACCTTGATCATACTAACACCAGATCCAATATTAACAAGAAGATAAGGAAATAACTCATTATGGTCAATCTGCACAAACTCTTTCTGACCTTCCACGTGTGTGAAAGCTTCATGGCGAATGGCCTACTAAAAGACATGGTGCAATATGCCATTAGTTATTTAGAGAATTAAAGGATTAATAGAGGAAGAACAACCAAAAAGTTGCACCTAAAGATAAATACCCAAAAGTATTTTTTGTAGATCGCCAAAATATTTATTTATATTAATACATTCTTCCCACATGCACCATTATATTGGCTAAAATGGGATTAAGATATAACTGTAAAAACTTGCGCACAAAAGTAACTTTTTTTGCTAAGCTTAAAAAAAAAATTTTGATGATCATTGTCATACCAACAATTTGTAAGCAACAATATGAATTATGCAATGCCGTTTTGATCTCAATTGGCATGACATAATTTACAGAGGCAATCTGTTTGTTGACTTTGCATGTGTTTGCTTGTGGCACATAAATTACTAACGATAAGTGAACATCCTCAGCCATTTGTCATAGCTGTTGTCATATATTGAGAGAGAGAGAGAGAGAGAGTCAGGGGTCTAACCAACCCCCTCCCCCCCCCCCCCCCCCCCCCCCCCCCACCAAAAAAAAATCCAGGTTTGTAAATCAGTAAATCTATCCCAGAAACTACTAATTTAATTTCACATAAATTACAACAACAAAATCCTAGTGAAATAGGGAGCATATTGAGAATACTAAAATTATATACTCTGTTTTTTTACATAACTCCGTACCTGAGTCAAATTCAAAGTTTTCAATTATAATATGAATAAGATTAAGGAAAAAAATATCTAAACCTACATTTAACTTAAAGCTTATTAACAATTAATTTTATTTATAAAAATAAAAAATAAAAAATAAAAAAAATGCACTATACCAACAAGCACATTCTAAGCAACACACATGAAAGAAATGGAATTTTAAATCAAAATTTCCACCTTCAGCAAAAAATTTGCTCCGGCCACAAGACAGTTCATTTCGTCTTCTTTGTCCAGACTAACCCCAAGCCTTTCCTTGAAGAGGTCAGCATACTTGTATGCCCCACCACCTGTGGCCTTCACACAAAAATCAACTTGTTGATAGTATGTGTAAAAGGTAGCCAAATAAAAAATTCACAAAAGCAAAAAAACCAGTTAATGAAAGAGTTTCTCAACTTCAAAACAGAGGACTGCAAGCAAGAACTTGCAATAGCACATTAAGGAAATATTTTGACAATGGAGGATTCAGAAGTAAGGAATCCATAGAATAGGTACCTTGCATCCATTGGAATGAAAGGAAGGAAAGGAAATAAGACTGATTTCATTGTTAGGCCAAATGAATGGGTTCTGAACTTGAGGAGGGCCTCACAACAAGCCGAGAAGCATTTTCATACAAAATGGGCTTACGAAAGAGTGCAAATGCACAGCCAATTAATGGAACAATATCACAATCTCTAGTGGTTAAATTTTTAGAATATATTTTGCCATATATACAAGGAAAAGTAGATAAATTTTGATCAAATAATCCAGGTCCAGAAGAAAATTAGTCCCAAATTTCTTCTGCTTTGTATTACCAACTCTAAAATTTAATAGATAATGTATGTTTTACACTCCGTGCATATATTAGTTTGTCGAAAGTCAAAAGCACAGCCTTGAGGTGGCTAATTCATAAGGCATTATGAAAGGCAACCAAGTTTTTGAAATGCTGGCAGTCATGAACACAAGTTTACCTTGATTACAGCATTGTAATCGACTGGGAGCTCAGAATGCCAACGCGAATCCATTCCTATCCAACCAAGAATACCAGAAGTGTCCCAAAAAAGGATTAAAAAAAAAAAAAAAAAAGTAATGAAAATGAATGTAAGCAACTTAAATGTAGTCACATAAACTAGTACAAATCAACAATATGATAGAACAAGTTGTTGCATGCTATGCTTAGCAGTAAATGATAATAATTAATTAATTAATTAATAACTTTGAATTCAATGATGACAAGGAAGAATGCTAAGGAATACCACCATGGTGAAGCTGCTTGGAATAGATAAAGTCTAAGCAGTCATTAATCTTGCTTGTTTCAAACTTCACAAAATGAAGCCTCCCACCAAGAATTGGGTAGCTTCTTCTATTACCATTGGAGATCCCTAATCTCTCCTTCACAGTCTTCTTCCTCTTATCATTACTTGCTTCATCCTCATGTCTTGAAAAGTAAACCAACTTGATGAGTGATCCTGCCAATAAACCACTGAAGAATCTTATGTTCCAATCAAATTTCAAGAGGCTGCCAAAACTTTTCCAAACCTTTGCACATATAAAACTGAAAAATAACATTTCAAGAAACTTGAAAAAAGAAAAGAAAAGAAAAAAGACATAGTTGTAAGTTGCAACAGCAGGGGCCTGTTATTTAATATGAAACAGTTATTGCTGACACTTCTACAATTTATCTAAGAAGATAAAAGGTAAATTGAAAACCTAAGTATTCATTTCTGGTTTCCCAAACTTCTTTTAATAATCGAGACATCATTAAAAGCATAAGGTGCCCCTATATACACTAGAAATGTATAGGAGAAAACATCTAACTAGAAGGAAAAAAAGAACAAAGAAATCATGATAACTAATTACCAAAGGACAAACAAAAGTAGTTGTCCAAAGATATAGAGTACTGAAAATTAAAGACTTAATCTCCTCCAAAGTCTTCTTGTGGTCCTCAAAACTTATGTCGTTTATTTCCCTCCATAGACACCACAAAAGGCACGAATGCACCATCTTCCACACAGCAGCACTTTGAGCGTTTCCAACATTCCACCAACATGCATACAAGTCAACTACTCGTTTAGACATAACCCAAGACAACTCAAATCAACTGAAGATACATCCCATAAGACACAATCAACCTCACAAATGAGAAGAATATGGTCCACTGACTCTCCATTTCTTTTACGCATACAACACCTATCGACCACAATGACGTGTTTCTTCCTAATATTGTCCATAGTAAAGATCTTTCTTAGGGCCGCCGTTCAAGCAAAAAAGGCTGCCCTCAAAGGAACCTTAGTCCATCAAACACTCTTCCAATGGAAACGAAAGCCATCATTACGAACCATGCCACTATACAAGGATCTAACATCGAACAAACCTCTTTTGAAGGATTGCCACCAAAGTTTGTCTTTACCTTTCCGTCACACTATAATTAAATACAACACCCAGAAGAACAAGGCAAAGACATCTACCTCCCAATCATAAGCTGCTCTAGCAAAGGTTACATTCCACTAATTAGAGTCACCACAAAGTGAGCCGCAACAGAAGCATCTTTCGCAAAAGTAATGCCATACAAATCTAGAAAGGCTTCCTTAAGGCCATATCCCCACACCACAAATCATGCCAGAATCTAACATTGGATCCATCTCCCACCTCAAATCTAGTATGACTTGAAAACTTCCCTCAACCCCTCCTAATACTCTTCCCTAACCCCACTACATACGTCCAAAGAGGCTTATTAGAACACTAGCCACCCCACAAACTGTCAAATTTAGAGTCCACCACAACTCTTCACCAAGCCTCTTTCTCATGCACATAACGCCATAGCCATTTTCCTAAGAGAGCACGATTGAACATCAACAAATTCAGACCCCCAACCCTCCCTCAAAGATTGAAGAACAAACCTTAGACCAATTAACTATGTGATATTTGAACTCTTCATCTAGTCCATCCCATAAGAAATCACTTCGAAGCTTCTCAATACGGTTTGCAACACCTACATAGAGAGGAAAGAGGGACATGAAGTACATAGGTAAATTAGAAAGTATACTCTTAGTAAGGTTAACCCTACCACCCTTAAACAAATACATCATTTTCCAACTAGCCAACTGACACTCTTATCTTTTCAATAACATCGTTCCAAACATATTTGGCCTTATAGGAGGCCCCCAATGGAAGCGCAAGATATTTCAATGGCAAAGAGGAAATCCCACGGCCCATAATATCAGCCAACCCATCCACATCAACAACATTACCAACAGGAACCAATTCCAACTTAGCCAAATTGACCTTCAAGCCAAAGACAACTTCAAAACATAAGAGCATGCACCACAAAAGCTGTAGATGATCTGGGCCACCCCTACTGAAAATCAAAGTATCGCCGCAAACAGAAAGTGAGAGATATCAATCCCACCAATATTCTTTGTCCCCACAAAGAAGTCAAATAACAAGCCCCCACTCACTACAACAAAAATCATCCTACTCAAAGCCTCCATCACAATAACATACAACAAAGGAGACAAATGCTACCCTTGCCTCAAGCCACGAGAGCTACTAAAATGACCGGTTGGAGTGTTGTTCACCAAAACTGAGAAACGCACTGAAGAGATACAATGAGTTATCCAAGAGCACCACTTCTCCCCAAAACCACACCTCCTCAACATGTACAACAAAAAGTCCCAATTAACATGATCATAAGCTTTTTTTCTAAATACAACTTATAGAGTACACTTGGCTCCCCATATTTGATTCTACTATCAAGGCATTCATTGACAATAAGAATAGGATCTAAGATCAGCCTTCCCCGGATGAAAGCAATATGAGACTTGGAAATAATCTTCTCCAATACCATCTTTAGCATGTTGCTAAAATCTTACCAATAATTTTGTAAATGCCACTCACAAGACTAATCAAGTGAAAGTTATTGGGATCAATAGCCCCTGGGATCTTCATAATGAGGGCGATAAACATAGCATAAGGCCTTTTAGAACTTACCTCTAGCATGGAAGTCACGAAAGACCTTCATAAAGTCATGTTTTAACACATCCCAGCAAGCCTGGACGAAAACGAAAGGAATAGACTAATCGTCAGGGCCCGGCGCCTTGTCACCATTCATAGTTTTCACTACCTCCAACACGCCCCTTTCCTCAAATTCCCTCTCCAACCGATTAGCCTCAGCCTTGCCAATAAAAGTTTCCCATACTTTTGTAAAGGGCCTCAGCAATTTATAGAAGATAGTTGGCTCACTTTTAACCATTCCCACAAGTATGCCTAGCCCTACCATCCACTCCTATCATCATAATATAAAGGGGAAATAGCTAAGGTGGACAAATGGTTATGAAAAATTCCCTGAAGCTGCGCGGCGAGGGTGGGTGGGGCACATAATGCTACATGCAGTTTCTCCTAGCCAGGCATATATGATAAAAAGACTAGTAACGCTTTAGAATCAAACCACAAAATTTCCTGCAAATAGTAATATTTATCATGTTGGAGTTATGCCCATTAGTGTTTACCTTCTGCATCATGTTGTCCATCTGAATTTAGAAGTGCAATACGTTAATACCTTGATAGTAATTGGGCAACAAATATTGGCGCTGAAGAACCAAGTCTTCCTCCAACACAAAGAAAATGGAAAGGGAGGGTAAAACATAACCGAATCATGAAAAATGAAGAAATAGAAAAAGCGGTGTAGTGTCCCAAAAAACCATCCACGGGGAAGAAAAAAAAAGCATGCATAGCAAAATGTTGTGCACAACCACAACTTCAAATACACAAAAGCAAGCCGTTCTTTTTCATTCTCCATCACCCAAGAGAAAGAGAAACCAAACAAAAACGATCGTAATGTAATGATAATCATACCGAGTTTCTAAAAAGAAGAAACAACATAACCAATAAATAACAAGAATGATTGCCAAAAAAAAACAAGAATGATTGCCTGGAAAACAAAGGTGAATTATACCTCCTATGTCAAGAGCCAGATGGAATATGTCATCAGACTGATTAGGCAACAGAATTGTGGGATTCCTCTCCTCAAAATTCCCTTGAATTGCCGCCTTGCTGAGGTCAAGTTGAGGCCTGGAACCGGACCTGTGTATCAAACTGCCGGCGGATAGGGCCATATCTCTCTCACCCTGACCACTCTCCTCTCCTACGACCCCCACCACTTTGTCTATAGGCTTGTTATTCTCCTCAGTTTCCTCTTCCTCTCCCTTTATACCGTCAATTTCAAGAACTGGGTCCTCCGTTGGGGTAGCCATTAGTCCAAAATTCCTCACCGCCCAGCTAGCTAGCTGCCTAACCCAACCCCCACCGTCTTTGGTCAGAGGCCTGTTTGGTCAATTGCCTTATTCCCAAAAACAACGATTTTGTCAATAATTGAGCAAATGTGTTAACACATAAGAATAATATCATTCCCAAGAAAAGGAATTATTGGAAAATAATATCCAAGTACTGAAGTACGTGAATTCAGCGTGCCTACTAAAAGTACAGCCAAGAAAAAGCCAGCCAATTTCATTTTTAGAACAAAAATGTTAAAGTTTCCCAATTAAAAATGCTAGAAAAATATAAAAACTTGGAAAATTATAAATTCAATTACGACCCAGACGAAAAATAAACAATTATAGAATGTTATTGAAATTTAATGAATCTATATTAGCTCTGGACCAGCCAAAAAGACAGCTTACAATAAATGAAAGAGATAAACATAAACCTCCAAAGTAAATAACTCAAAGAAAATGACGACCCAAGATCCAAACGCTCTTTTGTACTGTAGGGATATAAATTATAGGAGAAGAAATCGACCCAGAAAATAAACAATGTTAATAAAGCATTAAATATACTGGGTTTAGGTAAGGGAGTGAAAAAGACGCTACTTGAACAAAATTTTGAAACAAACAAAAAGAACAACGAAGGAAACGGTGTTAAAAGTACGGACCTTAAATGAGTGATGACAGCTTTTGATGATTCTTTTGGGGATTTTGCGGACCAATCTGGTTATGCTTATTGAACTCGGAGTGATGGTTGATTTTGGTCTCTCCTGGGTCTAGGTGCGGTAAGTCGTACTCGCAACGGAGGCACGCGCGAGAGTTAGGCCGACACCAAGATTATCTTTTTTCTTTTTCTTTTTTTAAACTGTCACCAAGATTATCTTTGCTGAAGGGATTCGCAACCAGAAAACTGTTTTTGATGAGGTAGAAAGTGAAAAGTGTTTTCAAAGAAAGGTTAAATTTAAAAAGATAACATTATTAAAAAGAAAATTAATTGCTTATTTTTATTGTCATATTATAATAATTATATGACAGTTATATAGTAATTAATAAATAACATTATTCATTTGAAACTTATAACTACATAGTTTATAAATAAAAAATATTTGGCAATTTTTTTAATTTATTTTTAAAACTAAAATAGTAAAAAAAAAAAAAAAAGTGGTTGAACAGCCGCTCCATATTTTTCGTTCAGGTGGTCGCAACCACCCCTTCTCCTTTATTGTGGTCGTTGCTCAACCATCCCATCGCTCTCGTGCAGTGATCACAAGGCCACCTTTGTGTTGACAGGGATGATCACGCGCGATTACCCTTTTCCCTTATTGGGATGGGTTGTGCAAATTGTTTGTTAAGTCACAAGTTATTATAAAAAATTGAACGTGTTTACCCTTTAAAAAAAAAAAAAAAAAAAATTGAAAAAATGGGAACAATTGGAGACTTGTCACAGCTTGTCGGCGGGATAATAATTCTATAATGCTTAAGTCAGCAAACAAAATTGTATAATGCCCAAAAGAAGAATTAGGGGTTTCTCAAATTGAGTACATGATGAGTCTTAGCCTTAGCCAGATTATAAGCTATTTGAATTTAAGTCATACTGAAATTATAATATAGTTATCCTCAATACTACAATTATGGAATTCCTTAAGCGGGAATTATTGTCTTTATTTAAGTAGGATTTTTCCCTATAGTCGAGTCCTATTGTATGTTCTCTATTCCGCTCTTGTGCGTTAGTCTTCGTGATATGATCAAGACTTGTTGTTTGAGCTTTATCAACCTGACCCAAATTCTAAGCTCTTGGGTCCATGTTTTTTTTGACATGGATTGGTCGAGCATATATATGGTCTTTCATGTGTAATACTAAATTCAATTTAAGAGCTTGTTTGGGATTGCGTTTGAGAAATAGAACTTTTAAGTCAAAAAATGTTTTTGAGTAAAAACTTCATTTTTAAGTTTTTGCCAAAAGTGTTTTTTTGACCATTTTTAAGCTTTTTGAACTGTTAAAAGTACTTTTAATTTTTTTACCAAATGAATAATTTTTTATTCAAACGGACTTTTTGAGTGTTAAAAGCACTTTTAGACCCTTCAACCGCAATCCCAAACAGGCCCTAAGTCTCTTTTATATCTTTCTTAATATAATTTTTCCTTTGTCAAAATTTCAATAATTTATTTTAAATTATTGGTTGTGATTTCACCACATCAATATATTTTTTATTACACATCAGAAGAAAAAAAAAATGTATTTTTCTATTTTTAAGCCTTATATATATATATATATATATTTTTTTTTTTTCTTCTGATGTGTAATAAAAAATATATTGATGTGGTGAAATCATATATATATATATATATATATATATATATATAAGGCTTAAAAATAGAAAAATACATTTTTTTTTTCTTCTGATGTGTAATAAAAAATATATTGATGTGGTGAAATCACAACCAATAATTACAAATAAATTATTGAAATTTTGACAAAGGAAAAATTATTAAATTAGTTCTTAGAGTTCAGACTTGTATCAAGTTGATATCTGAAGTATAAAAGTTATCTTAAAGATCCCCGTGGTAAGCTCTTGTATACAAAATTGATCATCCTAAACAGATCTTGGCATTTTCTGATGGAATTCTTATGAACTTATAATATTACCACCAAATAAAAAAAATAAAAATAAAAAGGCAAAATAATAATAACAATAATAAAATAAAATAAAAAAGTTGCGGTTTGGGAATGGCCCAACCAGCCCCATAACTGGCATTTAAGGGTAGTCTCAATATAACATCTCGACTAAAAATATTAAGTCAATAAATAAAATATTCGCATATTTTAGTGACACTACTACTTTTATTTTTGATTCACGCAATAGAAATTGGATGTATTTTTTGTTTAAATCACAAACTCACCTTGACATAAATATAAATTGATTGTGAGAACTCTAAAAATACATCTTCATATAAATATATATTAAGAGTCATTACATTAAGGCAAAACAATGTTGCCTTAAATTACAAAAATGCTACAAATTAAATGGCAACTAAAAATCTACAAAAGTCCAACTAATTCTAAAAGCTTAGAACACCTGCGGATCTCAAGGGTAGAAATTTAAGCTCAGTTAGGTCTCTCTTCCTTAATCCTCACCCTTTATCTCTATTTATTTTTTAAAGCTGGTTTTCAATTTCAGAACATATTTAAAATAGATACATAAGCATTTTTTAATTCCGTTTATTGATTTGTTAAGCGTATTGTCCTCATTTAATAATGGGTTGTTAATCGTATTGCTTCTATTTAACCACTAGCTAACTGGGTTTATTAAAGGTTATTGCCCTCACTTTGACCATTGGGTTTGTTAAAATTATTATCCATTGAAAGTAACGGTTGACCAACTCCTAGAGGCTAAAGAAACCATACAAATCCTACCTAACATCTAACAAAACAAACTCGAAAATCAATCAATAAGCATAATTACAAAGAGAAATGCTAGATATTATAGTTACTTTTGAATGCTACAATGGACAGATAGTATCTAGCATTACTTAATTACAAAATAACATCTACAAGGAAAGACAGATTTCTCGGTAGCCTAGTACTGCACGAAAGCCCATTAAAAAAACCAACGTATTGTAGGCAACTTGGGTTATCAATTGTTTCTCTATCAATAACCAACACATAATTTAAGCTATACTTCATAAAACAAACTTTAGATTAGTAAAGTAATCTTATGATTGTTTATCTTTTGTCATGTAAAACCCAAAAAGTTAAATACTTTGATAGTAATGATGCATAGTCTAAATGTTGGTATCATATTAATATTAAAGTAATGCATATTAGAATTGTGTTTTCTTATCTACAAGATGCGAGCTAAAATTCTTTCATTTTACGAGAATTATGATGTTTTTATGGATTATAATTCTCAAACATTATGTCAAACAAAGTACACAACTATTACAAATTCTAAGAGATCTTAATTATAACTTAATGACGGGAAGGTTAAATCTGCCCACTATAAGGGTTTTGGGAGGAATTTCGGCTTCGTAACCTGGAAGGTAAAATCTGCCCAAGGCGACATTGTATGCGAGTAAAGGGCTGGAGTTCTCCGAATTCCCATCTACAAATAAACCTCAAAGAAAAGATAACTGAATTTTATACTATAATGCGGAGAAACCCTATTTAGTATAACAGGTCCACAAACAGTCGCGCAATATAACAAAATCAAACCTTAAACATCGTCCAAGGGAAACAAAATTTAAAAACACTTCTTAATTGAATATCTCCAAGAGCTTGTGTTCTGAAGCTGTTCTCGTTAAGTACACTTCATTATTATACAATCACTAGATAATCAGTACGTAGAGACCACTAGTCCGACTCCCATATATTTTCGTCATCAAATAACATGGGCATCATCATGCTTCAGCGGCCTTCACTGCAGGTTCTGCCGTTGTACTTCCATTTGAGTTGGTACGTTTAGCTTCATAATCTTTAACAGCAGCCTTGATTGCATCCTCAGCAAGCATGCTGCAGTGCAACTTTACTGGTGGGAGAGAGAGATATTTTGCAATTTCCCTGAGCAGATTCAAAAACACCTCATTTAGATCAGCATAAAACTCTCAAGAAAAACAAGAAGAAACAGAAACATTACAACCATATTTGGGACTCTGTTTTGAAATAGTAGCCATATCTGGAACGAAAGGCGAGATATATTTCTTCCTCTAAATAAAACAGAAATTGAGATCAATCTACAAGTTACTCATATAAGTTTAAACACGACAAAATCAATAAAGACATACAAAAACATTTTTTCTTTTTACTATATAAAAAGATCCCCCTTTTCTTTTTGTTTTGGGGTTATTGAAAAAAAAAAAAAAAAAAACATTTCCTTTGATCTTCATTACTTTCAAAATCAGATTTCAGTTTCTTTTTATATAAGTTACAAAATTACTCCAAATTTACTGTCATGCAATCTTTTGATTCTTTTCCTTAGATCTTCATTACTTTCATAATCTGATTTCAGCTTACAGAAGGGATCCAGATACATGTCAATCACCAGCCCCAACTAACAAGGTTATAATGTGATCTAATTTTCTGCTTACGCTGATAAATCATAGCACATACTATAAAAATTAAACTAAAAAAGAATTGAAAAATAACAACCTACAATGATCAACTACAAAGTAACTACGAACACAGCAGAAATACCACACAAGGATCATCACACAACTATAACTACAGTGGCAATAAGATAATAATAAGCACAAAATGCAATAGTTAAAGTCATACGCTAAGATTAGATTTAGAGAGTGGGCAGAACTCACGTGTTTTTAATGGAAACGACTTCCTCCAATTGCTTCCCCTTAACCCATTCAGAAGCTGAAAAATGTGCAAGAAAACAATTAGAACAGTAGTAACAAAGACCACAAATGCTCAAGAAAAATAACCGACAAGCTAATGCAGAAACTCAATAGCAACTTGACAAATAAGTTAAAAAAGCAGGCCAATAACTCATACTAATTTTTATATAACTGGACTATCACAGGTAATTATGGTTGTTGAGCAACGAAACCAAAATGTTGCCCCCACAAGTCACTAATTTAAAAACATGAAAAAGCTACCTTAGTGTCATCCCAATGAGTATATTCCTACATAACAATCTTAGACAATTTGTGCATGCATGACCCAATAAACTATACTATGAGACCACGCTTTAGTTTAAGAATATAGCCCACCCACATTAAGAGGGAAGGGGGGGGGGGGGGGGGGGGGGGGGTGTTCGGAAGAAAACTTCCCAACAAGAGCACAAGCTGGGAGGATACATGATATATATGTCTCAATCAATTTGGTGCAATTGAAGCAAAATATCATTCAAACACCAAAGCAAATTTTCACAAGTATAAGTTTGTCAACGAATTTCAAGATGTAGAAACAAACGTTATTCCAGAAAACCAAGAATGTAAGAGAATCAATCACTACTTGATAAAACTCAGTACTTTAAACAACATACACGAAATTTGACAGGTTTTAATCCATCACTCTAATCAACAAATTACCTAAACCACCCAAAAAAATATCATTTAAGCACTTTTGATGCCGAGTTACAGTAAAGTAAACAAAACTCAAAAATTTTACATCTTGAGGTTTTGATCAACGACTTGGGCATTTTGATTAACAAAACGCAATGCATATATATCCAAGTTCTCGTTTATTGCCTCCTTTCCAAATTCCCACCTTATTAAACAATTTCACAAAATAAAATTCAGTTTTGTTTCATATACTCCTTTGCTTAACAATCTCAACCAAACAAACAATAAAACCCTAACAAAAAAGAAAATGAATTCAAAAGATCAATTTCTTTTCCTCTCAATTTTTTCCGGTCAGACAAACATCTCAAATAATTGAACCAATCATAACTACCAAACAATAATCCACCACAAAAAACCTAAATCCTACAAACCTATCAATCCTCAACGACTTTCTCGTTCCCTCGATTTCTCAGCAACCAAACAAATCATAAACAAATGACAGAAACAGAGAAACACCAACCTACGGACGAGGACGCAATCGCGGAGCCACAACCGAAGGTCTTGAAGCGAGCGTCGACGATCTTCCCGGTCTCCTCGTCAACCTTGATCTGGAGCTTCATGACGTCCCCGCAGGCGGGCGCGCCAACCAGACCGGTGCCCACCGCCGGATCATTTTTGTCAAAGGATCCGACGTTCAGGGGCTTGTCGTAGTGCTCGATGACCCTCTCATGGTAGAGGCGTGGCAGCACCTGGGCCGGCCGTGTCGCCCCGTCCCTTGACGCTATCCCTAGAACCCTCTTCGATGCGAGCCTAAGCATATTTGCTTTCGCGAATTTGCTACAGATTCTGACCACAGTGTCTGATTTATGCCAAGAAAATGGGACTTCTAGGGCTCTTAGATATTTGCCAAAGGCGGTGAATTGTGGATGAGGATTGCGGTGACACGTGGAGGGAGGAGATGGGTTTGGGTCTCACAGGTGTCAACATCAGGAATTCCAATATCACTGGATCAGATTGAATCTGGTTCTCTCCGGTTTTTATGTCCACGCCTTCTCCAATGCGTGCTGATCTTCCCACGTCACTCTAATTCTTTTCTTTTTTGGGATAATATATAATCGGGAGAAAATGATAATCCATGTATTATCGATCCATGAAATGATTGGAGTGCAATATATATATATATATATATATATATATATATTGCTTTCTATCAAATTACTTTCTTGTGTTTGAAATTGATCAAATTGATCTTAATCGTATATAATCAAATCGTTTTCCTTACCTTGTTTGCCAAAATGTCACATCATATCTAATAGTTTTGTGACACGTGTATACATTGCACAATCAACTTTACCATGTCAAACACAGATCACGGTGATTCGCTACAACAATAATACGTCATTAACGTGTAAAAAAATAAAATAAGAGAAAGGTGACTACAATAATACCCCATATTTTATAGTAGGGATGGTTGTATGACCACCTCGATCTTATTATTGAGGGAATATCTGTGTGGATTATCGGTCTAGATTATGGTGACACCCATTTGCTGGTGATGAGCTTGGTAGGGAGGTGGAGAGTGTCAAGGTACGTGGTGGCGTTGATGGAGTTTTTGAGAAGGGGACAATTGGGTTTTGGAGGATGCAAGAATGGGATAAGGCTGCCACAACATTGTCTATCCCTTCCCCAAAAAAGGGATGGTTGCACTATAGATGGGTGGCCGTTGCTTTCACAACAAAATGGTGGTCACATAGTCATTGACACTCTCATTCTTTATTTTTCTTTTAAACATGCGATTTAGTAATTTGTTGACAAAGGCATTTTTAATGACATAAGTTTTTATTGATGTGTCATTGACATGGCAATGCATTGTGGTATGGTCTGATGTTGTGAAGTTAATTGTGCAATGTATACACATGTCGCAAAACTATTAGATGCGACGTGACATTCTGTCAAAGAAGTTAAAAGAAGTAGGATGGAGAGTAATTTGATACCGAATTAAACCTTAATCGAGTAATTTGATAAAAGAAAAAGTCAAACCCATATAGTATTTTCCCCTTAGTTTAAGGTCATGAGCTTTTTTTTTTTTTTTAATCTCTATATCTTAATGATTTCAAAATTCATTTGTTTCAAGATTTTATTTAAAGCTTTTCAGGCATAACTCATAAGTGCAGCTTTATGAGGTGATAAATAAGCATCCTATCTCAATTGTATATACGTATGAATCTGTTGGGTGGTGGTTGATTTATATGTTAATGAAATTTTATCTAAGGATCTATAAAATAAAAAAAATAAAAAATGAAAATTATCTAAGGAATCGAAGGATAGTGCAATGGCGGCCCAACAACCCTTCTTTGTTGTCTCGGGCTCTTGCCGCCAAGCACAGACTATTGTGTAGAAACCAGGCCCAAAGGAAAAGGAAAGGTGTGTAAAACGCAATGTGATAAGACTGAAATGGGCTCTGAGATGTCAATATGGCCCAACAGGCCCAATATACCTTAAGCATGGGCTCTACGAAACCAGAAACCTCATTAGTTTTGTAATTTCTTTTTTTCTTTTCAAGTAACTCTTACACTTTTTACTTTTATCTAAATAAATAATAATAATAAAAAATAAAAAAAACTAGAGAAATTCTGCACAAAGTCTCAAGTTTGCACTCTCAAATACTTATTTCCTGACGTGACAGTGAAAATTGTCATTAGATTCTTAAATGAGCTAAATCAAGTAACAAAAAGTTACTTAAAAAAAAAAAAAAAAAAAAGCAGATTAGCCACAAACTGACTAAAAAAGTTGCTCATTATTTCATTTACATCTCATATATATATATAACATGAAAGAAATCATATTTGTTATATAAAAAAATATAAAAAAATCTCAAAATGCATTAACAAATATCCCAAGCATTTTAACAAGTTGAACTCGAACCGTCCACGAGTGGATTGACTTGCTTTACAACCATGCTAATCGGAATATGATATTCTCTATTTCAAATGAAATCGTGAGAAATCATTGTGTGGTTTAATTATATCAAATTTCACAGCATCTATATTACTGCAACATTTAAATTTTTTAAATAATGTGACACTATAATATTGACCATTAAATTATTCTATCCCATACGAAGAAGACCAAAATCCATACCTGGGTCGGGCGCCCCCCAAATAGATTGAATGTTTCAAGTCAAATTCCATGCTAATCATGTATCTTTATGTCCACGTAATGGTGACTTTATAACTTATGTAAGCTTATTTAGGAAAAAAGTTTATAAAGACAGAAGGTGTCGCTTTCACATATAAAAGGTCGACGCAACAGCTACCTCTAGAAAAATTAGATATTTTAAAAACTTTTTAGTGGAGAAAAAAGCAATGGCCAACATTTATTTCTATACATTTATAAATTCTTCTTTAGTTTCCCAAATCGATTCATCATAGCCTTCTAGGATCAGGATCTTCTATAATTTCTTTAAAATTATAGATTTTCAAATTACGCAATTTTCGACATTTTTAGGCATAAAAACATTTGGAAAACGCTACATATTAAAAAGAAGGCATGTTATCAAGATAACCAAAAAGAATTTTCCCCTCAAAAGGTTTCATCTTCATTTTTGTAGAGACGTTTCATCTTCTTAAAATCAAAATACAATTTTTTGCTCAAAGTTTTTTTACAACATAGAGAGCAAGAACCTGATGAAAATATACTAAATTCTCAACTTTAACATACGACATTTTTAATAAGTGTCATTTTTCAAGCGTTTTGATGCCTAGAAATAGCCAAAATTGTGTTATTTGTGAATTTACTATTTTTTTAAAAAATTGTAGGAGATCCTAATCCCTATTTTCTTTGAATTATACTTAACTTAATACAAGGTAATTAGATATGTTAATTTTTTGTAAATGGTATATATTTTCATTTGAATTACCCTTCTCGTTTCAATATCAATTTTGAGAAATGTCAAGGGCGCTAAATGTTTTACCAAGATAATGAGTATCAAAATGATGTGGAGCTCATTCATTGATATTTGCTACCTACATTTCTCTTAATTAATTATTTTAATTTTCTACAATAAATGAGTTACACATCAGTTTGATAAGTCTGATCTCTTACTAAAATATTTAGTACTCATAACATTTATCATCAATTTTAGGGGATCCCAATATTTTTTTGGGGACTATAATGAGTTATATATAGTTTGGGAGGGCCATCTTTATTAAAGTGCCAAAACTATATATATATATATATATATATATATATATATATATATATATATATATATATCCGTGACATTGATTGATTTTTTTTTTTTTTTTTTTTTGTGAGTGTGACATTGAATTTTCATTTTCAAGTCTTTGGGTGTGATCAGGAGGTGCCTACGTGGCTGCATCATGTGCATAAAGTACTAATTGTCTCAATATCATTGACTAAATGAAGTTTTAGAAAGGGAATCATATTATTTTTCCAACACTTAATACAATAAAAAGAATTTCCCAACAAAAGACTAGCAAATGGAGAATTCATGAAATTATTCCTTTTTTAGGTTTTTTTTTTTTTTTAAACATTGACATGCTTTTCAGCTTCATCAACCATAATAGTTTCTTAGATAACGCATAGAATTGGGCAAGATCCCTTTTTCTCTCCTTTTTTTTTTATTTTTTTTATTTTTAATGGTGATTTTGAACGCTGACCCGGTTTCGACTATGTGAGTCAGCTTTCGATGGCACGTGGAGGTCCCTAGGTGGGGTTAGAGTTTTATTCCCCTTTTTTTTTTTTTTTTTTTTTTTTTTTTTATGAAATTTGTAGGCTAGGATCAAGGTTATTTCTAGTTGCCGATGGAATTCCCACCTGCCTTTGCCTATTTTATAATAATAATAATAATAAATATTGTTTTAAAGTAAATAATTGTTGTTTAATTTGAGCCCTATATTTAGAATTGAGATCCTTTACAGTTCATTTGAATGAGAGAATATCCAGTTAATTAGTTATAGTGGATGAGTATTTTTGTTCCCTAAAAAAATAAAAAGACAAAAATATGCATCAAGTATAACTAAATCGATCATCTCCGTTTTATCGTGTTCCATAAATTTACTACTTTTCCGTGAATCATTCGACTCTATCTAGATCTTTTCGAATGCTTCCACTCAATTCCACCTCTGATTCATGTCAAAAAAAATAATAATAATAATAATAATAATAATATTAAAATAAATTTCCACCTCCGACATTTCGTAAATACCGAACGAAAGTGCTCTCTATTAAAAAGATACCCTAATCTCTTCAATAGTGGAAGGTGTGTATATATATATATATATAAACCGTTAATGAATAACAAGTTAGTTTGTCTGCCTGCATGCATGTTATATGTCTGATAATTTATAAGTTAGGCAAAATGAAATCAACCACCCTATTGGGCGGCAATGAAAAAGGAAAACTAGCACGCCATAGCTTCCAAAATTTTTCTTGTTCTTGTCGCCATAAATGGTGACGTCGGTCAACTGCCCTTTCACCTCAATGCGCACGACAGCTTATACCAACACCCCTCTCATGCATGTCTTTCTCCAATAGCAATCTTCTCTTCGCTGCTGATTGCTTGTCATTTTTCTCTTTCACAATTTGTTTGGATTCTCGATATGTTATGGCCAAATGCTTCTGCATCACCGCAACTTGATTGCCTCAAAATGAGCCAAAAGATACCGGGAAAAAAGCAATGCAGCAGCAATAACATCGATCGTCGTCATCATCATTCTGATAATTATTGGGGCCGGGCCTTATCGCCACCATCTTCTAGCTAGCTAGCTTTCCTTGAGCTTCGTGTAAAGAAGTAGTACGCTAAGTTTGATTGACCCCCAAATAGTAAAAGTGTAAAACCATTGACCCTATAGCAAAAGGAAAAATGGACGGGAGAAAAAACAAGACATCAAAAGATCAAAAGAAAACTGTACACATGAAAAACAACTGTGGTATGAATATTACAACGCCAAAACAACAGTACGAGATCGACACAAGGGAGAGGGGTAGAGGGGAGGTGATCGAGGGAGATAAAGGGTCTTTGCCGCTTTTGATTCGAGTGGTATAGAGACGGGCAAAAGAGCTAGCGGGAAAGCTTGTAAAGTGAAAAACAGTCAATTTAGCAAGCGGGTGTGCTTTAAAATAGTTTCTACTAAATCATGATATTCCAATACGTGCAAAATAAAGAAATTTATGAGCCTAACTAATTTCATAAAATTAGTTCAATACGAGAGGGTTTTACTCACTTCTTATAAACATATCAAATGTCTTGTCCACGAACAATGTGTGATTAGTCTTCAACATCCACCCTCACGTGCACGGAATAAGTAGTGTGGGCCCCATTTATTCTGTGGTAGGCTTTGATATCATGAAGAAATTTATGGGTATAACTCATCTCATAAAACTGGTTCGGTAAGAGATGGTTACTTACTCTTTATAAACATGCCTAAAATCTTGTTCACAAGCAACGTAAAATTATTCCTCAACACAAAAGTTCCTTACAAAAAATTGTCTTGCATGCCTTTGTATGGGGGTTCTTCTGGTTTTTTATATGCTTTCATGGATGTTGAAGAATCTTTTAATTAAAGCTAATAATTAAAGTAAACATTACTTAGGTGAATTTTGCTGTTTAATTTATGGATATGTTAGGTTCTGATTGAGTAGTTTTAGATCATGATGCTGATCCTGTGAACCAGGCCTTCAAAAGAAGAAATAATGCGGCACTTTTGTTGCCTGTGACATCGATATTTATTGGATTATTGGAAGCATCTATGAATTATGAGCATATTTGTATATGCGGTCTGAGTATTAAGATATTAATTTAAATGATTAAGCATATTATTTTTTTTTATTAACTTAATCTTTAAGAATAAAAGATAATTTAACATAATGCCAATTAAATATTTCAAAAGTTCAGGATTTTTAAAGTCTGATTATATGTTAATTCATTATTTTTTTATAAAATTTTGAAATAATTTATGATTTAACAAGAAAGTAAACCCAACAATCTTTTGAGGATCCTAAATATATTCAACCATCATATAATAAAGAAATAAATAGTATATCTTATATTATCCATGAGCATGGATGTAGCTTTCCAACAGACCAGATGGGTTCCACAGATTTAGAAAAATAATCATTGACCTAACTCCTTCACAATGTAACAGTTTAATGTGTCTGACTCCATAATTTAGTCTGCTTTTTCGGTTTTTCCTCCATTTCCTTACTTGTTTGTTGTATGGATTTCAATTAATGTATTGCAACTAAATTCGCAGAAGGTCATGAGGGGACCTTCCCCCCCTCCCCTCCCCACCCCACCCCCCCCCCCCCCCCCCCCCCCCCAGATGAAGTGACTCAAAACTATTTTTCTTCTTTCTAATTTTTAATTGAGAGCCTCTTCTATCATGCATGTTAATATAAAACTCATTTTTACAGCATTCAATAAAAATTTGAGATATTAGTTAAAAATATTAAATACAATGAAGATAAAAACACTGTATTTTTAATTCAAATCAATCCCATCGACTTTTTCATTCGTTATATCCCAACGCCCACTACCGAACCCCCCACCCACCTTCGAGCCCTCAACATCGAAGTCTTCAAAACCAACAAAGATTGTGATTCCAATGATTTTGGATTTCAATTAATGTATTGCAACTAAATTCGCAGAAGGTCATGAGGGGACCTTCCCCCCCTCCCCTCCCCACCCCACCCCATCCCCCCCCCCCCCCCCCTAGATGAAGTGACTCAAAACTGTTTTTCTTCTTTCTAATTTTTAATTGAGAGCCTCTTCTATCATGCATGTTAATATAAAACTCATTTTTACAGCATTCAATAAAAATTTGAGATATTAGTTAAAAATATTAAATACAATGAAGATAAAAACACTGTATTTTTAATTCAAATCAATCTCATAGACTTTTTCATTCGTTATATCCCAACGCCCACTACCGAACCCCCCACCCACCTTCGAGCCCTAAACATCGAAGTCTTCAAAACCAACAAAGATTGTGATTCCAATGATTTTATCAACAAGTATTTTTACTATTTTATCAAGAGAATGAAAGTTATTTGATGTCAAGGGTTATATATTATTTTTTGGTGGTTCATGTTATTGTTATCTACTTCATATTAAATTATGCAAAATACCTGGTTTATATCATTACGTAATTAAAGTTATTTTTTTTTTATTAATTAATTAATTAATTTTCAAAGGCAAGTGACTCAAGAGTCAAGGCTTTGAAACTTAAGGACACCACCAAACACCAAACACATTCATAAATACAAAGAATAGCAACCTCACATTTCGTACAATATATAATTATGTATATTTTACTCGTAGGATCGAGTAGCATGCACTTGACAGGTTCGTTAACCGGCCATGAAAGTGATTGAATTGCATGCTTGAAAATAATATCATCACCTTTTGATTTGACATCTCATTTACATTCATCTAATTATTAATATATGACGTTATTTACACATACATTAATATCTAAAATAGTTTGATTTTAAGAATTAATATTATGCATTTTTCATTAATTTAAATAAAAAAAGAGATGAGAGTCTAGCTAGCTATCACCCCCCTCAACTTCTTTTTTCTTTTTAATTTTTATTGAAAGATAATTTTGATATTTCAAGTTGTTAAATCGAGCCTCTCACAATCTCATCTAAAAATCAATTGATATCTAGTGAGGGAACCCAAAGCCTTTTATGGCATTCGAAATCACACCTCGCAAGGCATGTTCTAAGAACCGTCCAAGTGAGCAGAGCGGGGCATTGTTGCACCACAACAATCCCTTCCGCGACTCAAACCCATGACTTTAACTCTGATACTATTTGTTGCATCGAGCCTTTGACCATTTTATCTGAAAAACAATTAGTGTCTAGTGAGAAAAGCTAAAGTTTTTTTATAATACACTGCGAGACATATTAAATGAACATAACGACTTTGTTGTACCTCAACCCAAGTAGACGCCAACCACTTACCTAATGTGTCAATTAAAAATAATTAGAAGATCACAAATGATAATTTAAAAAATAAAAGTTGTAATCAAATGGCCAAAGACATAAGAACTTGAGGAGGCGACGGAACTTCATTAAAGACAAAGAATAGGAACCACGCACTTGGTACAATAATTATGCGTATTCTAGTCGCAGAAGTAACCGGGCGGCCATGACGACGGTGTTGATAAAAGCTAGGCTTAAAAAGAAGAAAATATCTTATTTATTTATTTATGAATAAAGAATAAAATATCTGGTTTTTCACGTATGAGGCAAGAGAGCTTCCCCCATATGCATTGCTGCGTCTCACTCATGCATTGCTTCCAACTGTCCCATCTTCTATCATTAAACCGTTTTAAACTATTCACTTGGCAAATTAAACGGTCCAAATTAATTGCTGCTATATGCTTTGAAAAAAAAAAAAAAAAAAAGCTAGAGCATTTATCTTGATCTTTTCAATATATATATATATTTTCTTAAATCAATTGTTAGATTTATAGGATCCAATTAAGTGTAGTTAAGAAAATAGAGGATGAAGAAAGATGGGAGAAGGACCCGAGGAGATGCTCTAACATTTCTCAAAAAAAAAAAATGGTTGTAATATAACAAAACAACTATTTGGTTTAAGTCAGAAGTAAAAGGACATCTTGCCACGGAGAATAAGAATTTGGATCTTCTCGAATTCATTTGAACTGGAGAGAAGTCAGTTCCTTACATTTGAGGGGCAAATTTGTCCAAAAAAAATTAAAATGACAAATTGGCTCCTCAAATGTAAAGAACTAGCTCATCTCCAATTCAAAGAGGATCCAATTTCGAAAAATAAGGCATCCACCTTCTTTTTTTTTTTTTTTTTTTTTTTTAAGAGTTAATGTGGATGGATGCGAATAGAGTGTAATGAGGTTGTTTATTGTACAATGGACATCTCATGTGAGAGGTCACTTAATTAGGTCGATCTCATGCATTCTACTCGCTTAGATAGGTGTTTGGACATTTTAAACCTTATCCATTCGATTCGAGCATCTCACCCGTAAAACCAAGACTTATTTATTAAATTAAGAAAATAATAAATATTGGTCATACGATAAAATCTTAATTATTTAATTTAAAATAATTATTATTTTTCAATATATACACAAAAATAAAATATTTTAAAATATATGTATTATTTTGTTAAAACTGTTTCATTCCTGACTTCTGAACCAGAAAAAAAAAAAAAACATTGAGGATAAAAATGATCGATATTAGTCAAACAACTTGAATTGAACAAGAAGAAAATGAAAAAAAAAAAAAAAAAGGATATAATAAAAAACTAAAGACTGAAATCATCCTTGACCAATTACAAAGGCTATATAGGGTTGCTGGGTTGCTGCCAATCTAATCAAGAATATGACTAATATTTTATGTTGATCATATGAAGACAATACACTTTGCTAGTGGTGCTTTATTTGTTTTGTCACGTACCAATATGGTCACTCGAGTCACGTATCAAACTTTCTCTGCTCCAACTTGTTTTGGGTCCCATTATGAGGACACTAACCTAATATTGATCCGGACCAAAACGTCTTGATCCAAGCCTATGTTTAATTAAGGCTTTAGTTAAGAGGTCATGGATGCCTAGCTTTTTATCGTGCAGTAAAAATTTATCTGAAAAGACAACATTATCTTGGGAGTCACTTTCCTTACCATAACTGGTCCAATGTTTGTCATGCTTTGGTTCCCCCCATAAAATATTGACAAGTGTTTAATAGGAGTCTTGAGGTGGGTGGTTAAAATCTGTTTCACATTTACTCTCTGTCCGTCCGCATGGGTTATGAGCGGATTTTTAGTTCCTAATCCCGGGTGGACAGATATCGTATCTGATACTTGCACATATGTGGGTGGATAGTAGAATATGGGGGAGGCACAAACAGATAATGCATGTCCGCCTCCGCCTCCGCCTCCGCCTACTCTTATAAAACATGTAAATCCTTAGACGAAGTTGTTTCATCTAGGGAAATGCCCATCTAAAAATTGGATTAAGCCCAATTAAAAAAGCTGACAAAAAGATTTTTAAAAAAGCATAAAGCTCATATAAATTAAGTCTATAGTTTAAAAAAATAAAAAATAAAAAATCCCCAAGAAAACCCAAAAAAGAGCCTAAAATGCAAAGTGTCTTAAACACCCCCATAATTAATTAACCTGGAGAGTTAATGGCAATGCTTCCTAAATTAATTAACTAGGATTAATACTACGTACCCTATAACACCTGTCATTATTGAAATACAATAAACTGCATGCATACGACTGATCACTCCATATCCCAAGCCGGGTGAATGAACTCTAACCTTCGACTTGTTCTAGCACTTGCTAAAATTGTTAAACAAATAAATGTTTAAATTATCATAGAACTAAAGCAATTGATAATTTAGAACTAAACTCATATAAATTATCATAGAACTAAACTCATATAGTGAGTCTAATTTACTCATAGAACTTAACTTATCCACGTATTAGTTAATGAGGTCTTTTAGCATATTTTAGTCTCTTGGGGCCTTCTTTGGGTCTTTATTTAAGACTTATTTTAAACGATTTTGAAAATAATTTGAGCCAGTTTTTAATATATTGATTTCACATTACTTTTGTCTATCTTTTTGTTCAAGTGTTACACGTACGAGAAATTAAGCAGCACAGCCAACCAAAGACAACAAGAACAGGAGCGAATAACAGAAAACATATCTATCTAAAAGAACACAATCAAAGATATTCCAAAAACTGGTAATTAAATCTCTTATCGAATATGATCATATACAGTTACACACTTTGGTCATATGTTTACACTTCCCATGCCATTAGGAAACCTTTTCCAAATAACCCAGCAGCTATTTAATAGAAATAATCCAACTCGCAGGATAACGCTACCTATAAGGAATCGCGATCTTAAACCTAAGGGTAAGGATGGGGTGAAAAAAAAAAAATTGGTGGTGACGATGATAAGATAAAGATGATGAAGTTGAACTTAGCATGCGCCATTGATGATAAGATAATGATGACAAATTTACAACGAACCCAAAAGAGTTGGTAATTAAATGAGAGGTTTAAATAATTTATTTGATTAGGTTGATGCATCATGCATGGTAATAACCAAAGAAAGGTATTGGCATAAGCCAATGAGGTTGTGCCACTTTACACATGAAATTCTTGATTGAAGCTCCTTTTTCATAAGATATACAACCATTCGATCTAAAAGTTTCATTAACCTTTTGATGATGAACATGAGATATATATATATATAAACAGTAAAAATCAAGTTGGACAATTAATGGAATTTTACAGCAAATAATAATAATAAAGGAATATCCATTGCCAAAACGGACATTTCAACTTGTGAAACTTTTTCCTTGAGCTGGGTCTTTTCAGCCGCTTTTATGGTTAGAGAATAGAAAGCTTTATTACATCAATAAACAAGCCAAAAAAAAAAAAAGCTTTTACATTTTACTTTGCATCACCCTTTTTGTCTCTCTCACCTGATTACTGTTTTTGTCTTGAACAATATTGCTATAACATATACATTTTACACTATACTTTGGCATCCCCAAAGCCTTAAGTGGCTCCGCCACTGGAGTCTGGAGACATGCGCACTACAAAAAAAAAGGGGGTTTTCTGACGTGTGCTACAGTGTAAATTTTTTGCCACCTCAGCAATTTTCTGTCGTGTTATATATAAAACGTCAGAAAATTTTTCCTGACGTGTGAATAGTAACACGTCAGAATTTTCTGACGTGTCTGTTCAGACACGTCAGAAAATTCTGACGTTTTAGATGTTGGAGCGTCAGAAAAATATTACAAATTTAAAAAATTTAAAAATAATATAATTTCTGACGTTGCAAAATTTGCCACGTCAGAAAATTTCATGCCATAACTTCAACCAAAAGTCAATCACCTCAAAACAACCTTTCATTTAAATCAAACTACCTTTTGTTCTTTTTCTTTTTCTTATTTTCCATCCCCAGTAAAAAATAGTGTTTAAAACTAAAGAGAAAAATATAAAAAAGCCCTCCAAATTAATAGTCGTTTGCGATAGAGTCTCATAATATTCAAAAGGTATTAAAGTAGCGCATCAAACTACTAAAGTGTGTCAAAAAGGTCCAATCTTTTTTTATATTCCTATAATACCCCTAATCTTTTAAAAACTAAAATATAAAATAAATAACTAAAAAATTAATTTGTCAAAATAAAAAATAAGATAAAATAAAAAAAATGAGGAATGGGGTACTGGCTGCCAATTGAGCCAGCCACAAGGTTTGATGTTGCATTTATCCATATTTTTTATACCACACGAGCTATTTGTAATTTAAGTCAATAATAGTGACTAATTTTTTATTCATTCCAAAAAATATATTTTATTAATTTATTCACCCCTTGTTTTTTTTTTCTTTTTTTTTTAATTTATTATTTTTTAAAAAAAATGGTTTAGTTTTTTTTTTTTTTTTAATTTTTTTTTATAGTTTTTAAAAAATTAGGAGTATTATAGGAATATATAAAAAGATGGGACCTTTTTGACACACTTTAGAGTTTGATGGGCTACTTTAGTACTTTTTGAACATTATGGGACTCTATCATAAATTTAAAAAACTTTTTTATATTTTTCCCTTTAAATTGATAAAAAGGTAAATTAGTAATTTAATTAATACTTTATCGTACTTACCGTCTTATTGTTAGATTGAAAAAAAAAAAAAAACTTTTAAAATTACTAAATATTTATAATATTAAACATCCTTTATATTTAAGGTTTGAGAAAATAAAATACTTGAGGTCCAAGTTGTTTATTATTTTTCTGAAAAAAATTACTGCTATATTGTTTGGGTAGGTATGTAAACTATAAAATAAAGTTTTAAATTTTATCCTAATTTTCTTCAAACGAAAGTATAATGGTTTTATTTACCAAAAAAGAAAAAAAAAGAAAAGAAATGTATAATGGTTTTTTTTTTTTACTTCTCTCTCTCATCATTTTCTGTGTTTGTTTTATTGCCGAGAGACTTATATATGCCGTGTCACCACACACTACCTTGTTCACGCGAAAAATCCCTTCTACTTGCAGAGTGAGTTTACAGGAAATCTCTCTGATTCTCTTTCTTTGCTCATTCTTGCCTCGGTAGTCAGCAACTGTTTTGCGCTATATCTGAACCGTCTCTGCCTTTCCTGTCGTTTAAGTCTCTTTGATTTCAGCTTATGTAACTACAAGCCATACCTACCCGTCTCTCCATCTCAGTTTTCCAAGTGGTTGTGTTGTTGTCAGAGGGTATTTCTTTGAATAATGTAACTCTGATTTCGCTGTTCTGTTTGCTTCTTTTCCCACTTTTGTTGATGCCCATTTGCTCAAAAGTGTTCTGAATCAATCCTGTTTTGGTTTCAGTCATGGGTTCTCGCTAATCTTGCTGCATAGATAGCTGTGTTCCTCTTTCTGTCAATGCTCGTTTGCTCATAGTTGTTCTGAATCAATCCTGTTGTGGTTTTAGTCATGGGTTCTCGCTAATCTTGCTGCATAGATAGCTGTGTTCGTCTCTGTCAATGCCCATTTGCTCACAGGTGTTCTGAATCAGTCCTGTTGTGGTTTTAGTCATGGGTTCTCGCTAATCTTTCTGTATAGATAGCCTGTCAATGCCCATTTGCTTCAAATTGTTCTGAACCATCCCAAATGCAGTTTGTGATAATGGGTTCTCGTTAATTTGGTGGCTGTTGCTCTCATAACCTCTCAACTCTAGAGCTTGAGTACGATTTTCACCAATTTTAGCATGTAAAATTCATACCAAGTAATTGGTCCGCAGCATCCCGCTGCATTTTGTTATTGTTGGTGTCCATTGTTGGGAACTAGTTGATGAATAGGAGGCCTTCTTGATAGTTCAGAGAATAGGAAGGTGATGGATCTGATCTCTGTCACAGTCAACCGCTAGTTCTGATCCGAGCATATGGAGAGTGTCTGTGAATTTCGTTAATTAAGAAATTCCCAATTCACTATGAATTCCATTCGCTAATATTCTTGATTCTCTACTAAGATATGAATTCCAAGTAGTTACATTCACTATTGAGTAATTCTTTTGTTATTCTTCATAGGTATATAACCCAATTATTCTTTATAACTCACTTGAAATGTAAACTCTTCAACTACATCCAGTTGTTAATTTATATCACCAAGGGTCTGCTATACTCAATATGTCAACATTCTTTTCTCTGGCTTTTCTTTCAACCTCCAATGATGAAGAAGAAATCTTTGCCTCTCTGCCCATAATTTTGCGTATACATACACATATATCTTCGCTTATGCAAGTTTAGTTACCGTGTTGGCCTCTCGAGTCCCTTAAATCTGAACCTGACTCAAGCATCTTCAATATCACAAATTGCTCGGCTTACTTTTTTGTTACTCAAACAAAAACTAAATAAGTTCTAATCTCTTCTTGTCCACAAAGTATTTTACTTATTGTCATGGAAGAAACATTTGTTCCCTTCCGTGGAATCAAGAATGACCTTAAAGGAAGACTTTTGTGCTACAAACAAGACTGGACTGGTGGTGTTACCGCGGGTATCAGGTTTGTGACTCTCCTAATGCTCATCCCTATTCATAAATAGAATCTTATGCTGTCAAAGACATTGATTTTACTACTGCAATCTAAGTAGCCATCACAGCTTCAAGGACGACATTGGTTCAGTGTTCAATATTTGCAGCTATCAGTGCTTTTATATTTATGCCATATTGAATCCATAATCAACCGTATCTTCTGTCACTCAGAATCCTGGCTCCAACAACATACATATTTTTTGCATCAGCAATTCCAGTTATATCTTTTGGGGAGCAACTGGAGAGAAGTACAGGTGTGATGAATTTTCCTTTTTGGGGTTGCCAGCATCCTATTATAGTTGGTACTTTGGAAATATTTTTCTCTAAGACATGCTATGTATTTTTATGTTACAGAAGGAACTTTGACTGCTGTGCAAACTCTTGCATCAACAGCACTTTGCGGTGTTATCCACTCAGTGGTTGGAGGACAGCCCCTACTTATTCTAGGAGTGGCTGAGCCAACAGTGTTAATGTATACATTCATGTTCAACTTTGCAAAGGACCGGAAGGATTTGGGGCAAAAGCTCTTCTTAGGCTGGACTGCATGGTATTTCATGAACATTCTTGGTACTTAATAATGCAAAGGGATTGGTCTATGGTGATATTTGACATTCTCTATTATTATTGATTGGGTTCTCAGGGTATGCGTTTGGACGGCCCTTTTGCTCTTCTTGCTGGCCATTCTAGGTGCGTGCTCTTTTATCAATAGGTTTACGCGTGTTGCCGGTGAATTGTTTGGTCTGCTAATCGCAATGCTATTTATGCAGCAGGCCATAAGGGTGAGTGTGCTTTTATGATTTTACATTGTTAAATGATAACTTCATTTTGACTTATGAGGACTGGAAGGTTTTTGAAAATACCATAAGTTGGAAAACTTCTTGAGGTACTGAGTAATTTTCATGACAGTGACTAGTTTTCAAATTACATAGTTAAATGATAACTGCATTTTGACTTATGAGGATTGGAAGGTTTTTGAAAATACCATTTTGACTTATGAGGGTTGGAAGGTTTTTGAAAATACCATATCTGTAGGTTGGAAAACTTCTTGAGGTACTGAGTAATTTTCATGACAGTGACTAGTTTTCAAATACTAGACCTTTTTCCAAAATCACTTAACACACTAATATGGTCTATAAACATTATTTTCATTGTACTTTCAATGTGTGGATTTCGTACTACAGGGAGTTGTGGAAGAGTTTGGCATACCCCAGAGAACAAATCCAAATCAGACTGCACTCCAACTATCCTGGCGATTTGGTAATGGAATGTTTGCATTGGTTCTGTCCTTTGGCCTTCTTCTTACTGCATTAAGAAGCCGTAAAGCGAGATCCTGGCGTTATGGGACAGGTATGAGGAGTTTGCTTAGGAACTCTTGAATATAGGGTTAAAAGACCCTTCACATTTGTTCCACGTTATTAGTTAGGTACAGTGATAAAGTTTAATTGGGTAATCTCTCTTGCTAGTTTCTTCTCTTAGGAGACAAATGTTTTTGTATACCTATGCTGTTTCCTAAATTAGTTTCTTGATGTTGAATGTGATTCAAATTTACAGGTTGGTTACGGGGATTTATTGCGGATTATGGAGTCCCACTTATGGTGCTTGTATGGACAGGGGTGTCTTACATGCCCGTTAATGATGTCCCAAGAGGGGTTCCAAGGCGGCTTTTCAGTCCAAATCCATGGTCTCCTGGGGCATACTCAAATTGGACGGTTGTCAAGGTGAATATTATGGTTTGTCAAAGATCTACTAAAACACCTCTCTAGCATCTGCTTTACAAACTCATGCTTGTTAAGTTGTGCAGGATATGTTGAATGTTCCTCCATTATATATAATTGGAGCATTTATTCCAGCAACTATGATTGCTGTGCTTTACTACTTCGATCACAGTGTTGCATCTCAACTTGCCCAACAGAAGGAGTTCAATCTGAAGAAACCAGCTTCATATCATTATGACCTTCTTCTTTTGGGGTTCCTGGTAAGCTGTTTCCCTGGAATATTGGGTTTTTGCTAGTAATTATTTCAAGAAGCTCCATTCCATAAAAGCATTTATTTTTAGTTTTATCTAGTGATACTTTTCATTTCAGTTTTGAATTCTTTCCATTTCCAGGTCATATTATGCGGGCTCATTGGCATTCCTCCTTCCAACGGTGTAATTCCACAATCTCCTATGCATACAAAGAGCTTAGCTACCCTAAAACATCAGGTAAACTACCTTATCAAGTTCTGGAAGTTAATGAATCTCATTTTATAATAATGAAATCCCCCTGATTTTGTTTGCAACTTTATAAAAATATAGAACAGATCATAAAACTAAAATTTTACCTTCTCTGTGCTGCAGTCCTGGCACACAAGCAGGGCAAGAATCCAAAGATTCTATGGATTCATTCCAATGATGAATAGACAGGAGGCCTAATTATCTAATAATGGAAAGTTATGATCATCTGTTTGTGGACAATTAATGTTGAGAAAATCCAATGAAATCCTTTTCATGTCCTCAGATTTTGATTTGTTCTACAATGAGAATGCATGTCTTTGACAACTTTTTTTTTGGATTCCTCTTTGACAGATCCTTTTCTGTTAGTTGCTCTCTTCATTCTATATGTAAACAAACATTTGGTTGGTGTCATTCTTAATCCAGATGTGATATCTTAATTAATACATTGGTGCCTTTTGTTTTCCCTCGAACAGCTTTTGCGGAATAAGCTTGTATCAACAGCCCGAAACAGTTTGCGTAAGAATTCAAATTTGGGTCAGTTATACCAGAACATGCAAGAAGCATATAATGAAATGCAGACTCCACTAGCCTTCCAAATGCCACCTGCTCTGGTAAATTTATTAGTTATGATTTCGGATTGAAAAAAATCTGTTTTTTTTTTTTTCCTTTTCTTGTCTTTGATCTGTGCTTCAAACAGGGACTGAAAGAGCTGAAAGAGTCCACAATTCAATCAGTATCCAGTACTGGCTACATAGGCGCCCCTGTTGATGAGACCGTTTTTGATGTTGATAAGGACATTGATGATCTTTTGCCCGTTGAAGTTAAAGAACAACGCCTCAGCAATTTGCTTCAGGCCCTGATGGTCGGCTGTTGTATTGCTGCTATGCCTCTTCTGAAGAAAATCCCAACTTCAGTTCTTTGGGGCTACTTTGCTTTCATGGCAATTGAAAGCTTGCCTGGAAATCAGTTCTGGGAGAGGATATTATTGCTTTTCACCGCTCCAAGTCGAAGATACAAGTAAGTTTATGCTCACATTCCCATTACTCTTGTCTATTGCCAGGGGTTCAAGGACTTAAAAGTTCCTCTATATTACATTTTATAGAAAATGTTGGGGTCTATGCTCTTTATGAACACAATTAGTGTCATCTTTATTTTTTTAGAAGAAACGGATGATGATTATATAATTTGTTAGGGTGCTGGAGGATGATCATGCAACTTTTGTTGAGACTGTGCCCTTCAAAACAATTGCCATGTTCACCTTGTTCCAGACAACCTACCTGCTTCTATGTTTTGGCATAACGTGGATACCATTAGCCGGGGTCCTTTTCCCCCTTTTGATCATGCTTCTTGTACCAGTGCGACAATATTTTCTCCCTAAGTTTTTCAAGGGAGCCCATCTTCAAGACTTGGATGCTGCAGAATATGAGGAAGCCCCTGCCATTGCTTTCAACATGTCATTTCAAGTAAATGCCTTAACCATTCTGTTCATTTTAGCTAGACCTATTGAAACATCATATTTGGATTAAACATCATATTGATGTTTCATGTACTCGCAGGACCAGGATGCACAGACCAGAATTAATAACATTGGTAGTGGGGAAATTCTTGATGAAATCATCACAAGAAGCCGGGGTGAGATCCGTCTCACTCAGAGTCCAAAAGTCACAAGTTCGACCCCTATGGCAGTAGAGGATATCAGACCTGCTAATAGTCCGCGGATGTCGCATAGAGTATTCAGCCCCCGTGTAAATGAACTAAGAGAGGAACACAGTCCCAGATTGAAGGGGGCAGAACTCGAAGCAAAACGAACTCCCAGTCCCGGGCCATCAATTTTTGGACAAAGCCCTCGTGGTTAATTTTCAAGCTAAGACCCTAAATTTGTGATTATGGTGAGGTTAGTTGTCAATGGTGCTCGAGAGGTCCTGTTCTAAAATCATGTAACCAAGTGTTATCCTGTAGGTGTGTTTCTTTTCTGACCTGATAAAATGGTGTAGTTTGATTTTCAGTACTATTCTTCCTTGTATCTCCCATATAGGCTGGGCAGAGAATGTAAGTATGATAATGGAAAAAAAAACTCTTCTATTTACTTTCACTGATTTTGTTGGTTGAGCATCTATCATATTTCCATCTTGAAGTAATATGTATTTCCAAAACTAGTTATTGGATTAATAATAGAAGGAATGGAGGAATGATCTATTATCAATGATCAATGATCAAGGCCGGCATCTAAAATTCACGGGAGTGCTAACTCGTGCTCACAATTTAGCAAAATGGACCGCTCTCTCCAAATTTTTTTGGAAACATTTCCTTTTTCCTTTGTTAGACCTTCACCATGACAGTGGGAAGATCCCCCTTGCGGCTTCATTTTGTTCTTCTCCTCTAGAAAAATGAAAAAAGAAGCCTCACTGACCAGTGGAGACCTTGACAGAAGAGAATTTAGATATACAAATATACTTATTTAGATCAATATTTCACTACCTTATGTACTTGAAGAAAAGAGAAAACAATGAAACTAAAATTGTGCAAATTGCATGACGTTACTTCAATACAGATTTGCTCACTTTGTTTCATGTTTGCTGCAGTAAAAAGATGATACGATTGACTAGAGCTTGCACTGAAGCTTGGTAATCGTAAGTGTCCCACACAGTTTAGATGCAATTTTAATCATGTGTATATAAACTCTTGAGTATCCTCTCTTTGCAAGCCAGTTTTCGATGGTGAGTTATATCCAAATTTATCATTTGGTATTAAAGCCAGCTACCACATCAAGTATAAAATGGATGGATTTAAATGGTTTGGTATTATGCATTGGCATTAATACTGATTGATGAGTGAAGCCGCTAAAAGAGAAAGAGCTATCATCGTGTCAGTGTCAATAAAGTGGGTCACCATGGACGTCGGCTACAAAACGTGTATAATCTCTTAAGCACTCTTTTCTTACAAATTGGTTAATTTTCAAGTGTAAACTCTATTTACAAGGTTTTTGTAGAGTATGCGAAGTTGATAAACTAGTCTAGAGGTGTGTACCGTCTATTGGTGTTCTCTCAAAGTTCTCTTTAATCCGCACTATGTTATCTTGGAGAGCCTTTAACCTGAAAAAAAAGAGAAGTCATGTAAAAGCAGAAGATCATGCTTACTAAAGGCTTTAGGATTGATGGGGGGTGGGAGGATGGGGAGCTAGGGCACTCTTCACTCTGCTTTAGCTTTCTATCTCCTTGGTTGAATAGTAGGTGGTAGCTGCCTTTTCCATTCATTCTTTTTCTCTCAACTTTTTCTAATCCCAAATCTAATCATTCTAAACATTTTAATTTTAACGCTCTCTTTCACGTGCGGGATAAATAAACTGTGAAGTCAGTATTCGAAAACATCTACGATCCCAAAAGTTTAAACTAATAAAAAAAATAAAAATAAAAATTGAATGATTAATACGTTGGGATATCATCCAAATCTTTTTATGGATGCTAGATGTGAATGGCACTAAAAACCTAAGTACTCTGGTGCATCTCCACCGCAAAAAAGCTTGAGCCACATTAAAAAGATTTGTCACCACAGACATGGGGTGGGGGTTTGGTTAGTAGACAGTTGGTGAGTGATTGGATGGGTAGCTCGGACACAAGTTAGTGGAATGCATGCATTTGTTTCCATTATCTCTCCTCTCTTCTACTGGTTCATCGTGTCACTCAGCCAGCTTCTAACCGTTCAATCATACACATGTCATGTGTTGATGATGGAGATTGACAACACCACTTGGGGTACCCCACGCTCTACCCCAGCCCCTACAATAAGCCCCGCAATTAAATCGTGATCATTTTTTTATAAATAATATAGGCCGATAACGATTGTCTGTTGTATAATTGAGATGACGTAACTATAAAAATTAATTTTTAATTTTTTATATTTTTTTATAAATATTGATTCACAAATGATTTGGTGGGTTTCTCTTTTCTTTCATGTAAACTACCTTTTACCCAACTAAATGATTAGAAATTGTAAGTCAGTGGACACTTGTAATAGGGGTTGATTCCATTCTGTGCTCATAATGGCACGATTTAGTCACAATCAACTATCATTGCCTTTTGGGTAGCCTCAAATAGTAGGTTGATTTCATCTTCAACCAAAAATTGAGATTTGGTTTGAAAAAGAGTTTTGACCTAACATAAGGCTAAAAGGTATTTTGGCTGCGATTGATAGCGGTTTTCTTAGGAGGTATGTTATGACATAAAAAAAATAGTTTTAATTTAATTTAATTTTTTATTTTTTTGAGTATTTTGTGTTTAAAATTGTTTGTTAATTTTTTTACATTTTTTGTTAAAACGAAAAACGAAAAAGAGAGTGTTAGCAAACGAGTCAGAAAGATGAAGTTATTTATTAATGGAAAATGATAGGTGCTCTCCTAGTGTTCTCTCGGTATTCTTCTAGTTTTAAGTGGATTTCTTTTCTAAAATTCAAGTGAGAGAAAATTAGAAATAAGGGATAGTTTCATTTTTGTGTGGTTTTTTTAAAAAATAATTTCTGCCTAGGACTAGGAAGACATAAGAGCACCTAGCATTCCCCTTATTAATATTACTTTTTAGGTTATTTATTAATATTTTTATTTTGAAAAATAACAATTAGGCAAAACTTCCACACGTTTTGAAATTACTTTCTTGAAGTTCAAAAATTTTCAATTAAGGGTATCGAGCTTTCTATTTCTTTCAATTACTCAATTATGTGAAATCTTGTCAAAATTCCTAAAATACACATATTTTTTTATTATAAAAAATAAAATAAAAAATTATAAAGATTCACGCGTTTATTTTTTTTATATAAAAAATTGCAATATTTTTATTTTTTCATACCAAAAAAAAAAAAAGTATTTTGAGAATTTTGACAAAATTTAATGAAAAATCTTAACAGAATTGGGTTATTAATTAATTAAAAAAAAAAAAGAAAAAAGTTACATACTGTTAATTGAGAGTTTTTATACTTTAGATGGTAGTATTAAAACGAATGGAAATTCAAGAAAGTTTTGTAAAGTTTCCCTAAAAAATAAAGGGTTAATAACATTTTTATTACCAATGTTTTCACTTTTTTATTTTTTTCTCACATAGATTTCAAATCATATCACAAATGGTATCTAACTTATGGGTAAAAACCAATTTAATACCTTCGTCACATTCCGTTAGCCGAACTAATTTCGGCCACTCCATTCCTGCCTTGGGCCACCTTCAATGGCCAAAATGGGGTGGCAGTGCCACCCCATATTTGTCTTTTTCTTTTTTTGAGTTTTGATTTTTTAAATTATTTTTATGTTTTTTTTTTGTTAGGACACGTGGCATGTTTTTGTTATGACACATTGTCAGTACATTAGCTTGATTGACAGAATGATAACGGTGGTACTAAACCAGTATTTATCCATAAATCAAGTATCATTGTGAATTTGTGATATAAATTAAAACTTAGGTGGGAGAAAATAAAAAAGTAAAAACTTCAGTACTTAAAAAGTTATTAACCCGAAAATAAAATATTATTACTTGGATGAAGTTTTATATGAATTAATCAAGCAAGAGCATTGTACATTGTACTACTTTTGTGGTCCTAGGCTTTCAATTCATAATATTTTGGCGCTACCTTTTCCTTAAAAGAAAAGAAAAATATAAAACAAAGAAGAAAGATAAGCAAGATAAGGAAAGAAAGAGAGATAGAATCTCTCATTTGCAGGCTGCTGGCTCTTTGGCCACCAAAAAGCTGCCTCAAATGTTCGGCTTGGAAGTATAAAAATTGGGTACGGGTCATTTAGAATATTTTATATATTATTCTCTAGGTTTATTGTCTTTCCTATTAGAGTTTATTCTCTACCTTAATTAGTCTAGGGTTTCTTGCCTATCACTCTTAACCTCTCTATATATAGAGGCCTATGTAATCATCATATAATAATCAATATAGACTCAATACAATGTAGTCCTTACGTATGCTTTTGCTCTCTCTCTCTCTCTCTCTCTCTTTCTTCCGCTCTCTACATTATTTCAACATGGTATCATAGCCATTTTTTTGTGGCCTTTAACGTCATTGACGTTTTTGGGTGTTCTCTCCAACAATCTCATTGTTCCACTACATCCACCTGCCACGCTCCTCCATGCATCACCACTCGCCGGTCAGGTTTGGTGCGCCGATCTGATAACCGCCCAAGTGGGCTCATTTTTCTTTTTATTTTTGGCCCAAGTTGGCCCTTTTTATTTTTGGCTCATTGACAGCTCTGGCCCATTGTCGGCCCCTTTTTGAATTTTGGCTAGCCGTCGGCTCCTTTTTGGATTTTCGCCCATTGTTGGCCCCTTTTGAAATTTTATCTCATTGTTAGTCCTAGCACGTTGTCGGCCCTTTTTTGAACCTGCATTCACCAGCCACTTGCTACTGTCGCTGGCCGCCCACCAGCGTTTATCTCCTCCGGCAGTCGCCACCATCTATGGCTCATTCCCGGCCTCCGCTACCGCCGTCATCATTGTTTCAGACTTCAAACTCAAGGTTCTAGAATATTCCACCTTGAGTTTGAGGGAGGATGTTAGAATATTTTATATATTATTCTCTAGGTTTATTGTCTTTCCTATTAGAGTTTATTCATTACCTTAATTAGTCTAGGGTTTCTTGCCTATCACTCTTAACCTCTTTATATATAGAGGCCTATGTAATCATCATATAATGATCAATATAGACTCAATACAATGTAGTCCTTACATATGCTTTTGCTCTCTCACTCTCTCTCTCTCTCTCTTCCGCTCTCTACATTATTTCAACAATTCTAATCCAATCTTTGGGCAGATGGGCCTAAACTCGAGAGTTTCATCTAAAGTCTTCGTCCAGACACTTATGTTTATTTTACAGTTTCTGTCATTTACTTTAGTGATCGTCCGGGCAGGACTATGTCCCATCCGAACGGCCAGAATTGCAATTCGTCTTTAATTTGTATTACTATTAGGGTTAATATTTTGGAGCCTATAAATACATGTTTTATAGACCCTAGAAGGTAGATTTTGATTATATGTGAGTTTTTATCAATAAGACGTCTCATAATTGAGTTTCTTCCTTATTTTTCTTAAAACTCTAGATAAACTCTAGCGTTTTGAGAAGATTTCTTAAATCTTTAATAGACTCGAGATCTAAAAATAGTTATTCCTTGTTTCTTGTTGTTTTTCTTTGCAACCTACTAAGTCCCGCTGCATCACATAGTCTTTTCATGTTCATTGGACAAAAATAAATGGAGAACTAGCATTCACACCAAGCTCATCAAGTTTAATCTCTATTTTAATTAAAAAACTACATTTATTTATTTTAAATATCAACTTTTTCAAAGCAGATATATTTTTTAATTATCCATTTTTACTATTTAATTTAAATATTAATTTTCAAATATTTCTTTAATCTTTCTTCAATAATCGTATCACACTCCTTTATATATATATATTTTGAAAACTTTACTTTAGATTACCAACTGATTTGAGAAGACCCCCAAATTTTAAAAAACTCTCAATTTAATTTTTTGGACTTTCAATTTGATTTAATTGACTCATTTCCGTCAGATTCAGCCAATAACCCTTAACGGAAATGACTAAAAAGACCAAATTACTTTTCTATTATTTGTTTGTTTTTTTTTTTTTAAAAAAAAAATTGAAATTAATGGTAAATTTGAAAATTTATAAAAAAAATCAAGGGTATAAAGGTCATTTTATTACTTTTAACGTTTAAAATCTGACGGAAGTGGTACAATGCATCAAATTAAAAGTTAGGGAAGTAAAATTAAGAATTTTTGAAATTTGAAAATCTTCTCAAAATATGTGGTAGTTTGGAGTTCGTAAGTAAAGTTTATTTATTTATTTATTTTTTGGAGTCACCAAATTCCTTGAACACTTTTTACGCTCACAAGCATAGCCTTTTCTCCTTGATACAACTTGATGGGTTGCTACTTGCCAGTCCAAGGTATTAGGTAAGCCCAATTGGGAGTTAGACCATCAGCTCAACCCAACCTTCATGATAAGAGAATTTTTTACATTATTTCGTTGACGACGAGAAAATCCATTGCAATAAGGAAAAAACTTCACCAGGATGGATAAATTTACAGGAATTGGTTATTCTTAATTTCACGCTCGAGTGTTTTGGTAAAAACAACTAAAACTTTATGTACAAGGTAAAATGAGATTTCAAGAATAATCAAATGATTAAATTGAGTATTTAAGGATAAGAATTTGTGATTTAGAGCATCGATCATTTTATAACTTTCATTCGATTAGAGATTATTTTATAAAAATATAAGAATGTTATTAGGAGTAGGAGTGGGTATTGGTTGTAACGATACCGGTGAACCTATTTTCGATAATTAACCGAAATTATCTGTTAATTCAATTAACTAACCAATAACATTTCGATAAGAAATCATTCCGAAAATTTCGGTTAAAAAGTTTAATTGGTTAATCGGTTAACCGTAAGTTTTTTTTTAAAAAAACCGTGATTTTTTTTTAATTGAGCTAAAAATTGAATGTTTTGAGGCCCAAATTGCTTTTTTGGGCTAAGATATTGAACAAAATTGTTTTTAAATAGGCCAATTTATTAACACAATAAGAGATTAAGAGTCTACCATATATGTTCTATAAAATTTTTTTTCTTATGGGTTAATCGGTTAACTGATAAAAAAATATTTATATCAATTAACCGAACCAAATCGACTTTGGTATAAAAATCTTTAACCGATTACCGACTGACTTCTGACGGTAGGGGATTAATGTCGGTTCAGTCGCAGTCGGTAAGCGGTAAACGGTTAATCTGCCCCCCTAATTGTGAGTATTTCAAATAACCAAAAATAAAATACTATAGTGCAATTATAATTAACAATAATTTATGACCCATCATGAGATGACAGTATCCTAACTTATTAGAGTTAGTTTTTATTTTTTCTTTCAAGTCTCTTTTAAAGCCGATTGTTTGACCTAATTTACACGAGCCTCTAGAAGCATATGTTTTATCAAAATATTTTTATAAAAATATTTGAAATTTTTTCTTAAAAGGTATTTTGTGTTTTGTGTTTTTTTTTTTTTTTAATTTTTTAAAAAAGTGTTTTTGTTTTTATTTTGAAAAATAGAATATAGAGAAAGTGTTTGGAGAGTACGAAACGACGGCCGTAGAGACGGTAGAGTGACGGAGTAAAGCGATGCGTTGAGCCATCATAATCCACAAGTAAAACGACGCGTTTTGTTTCACTATAATTTGCTGTCGCCGTGTGCCATACTGTTAACTCTGTCCCTGACCGTCAGCCTCTCTGACTCTGCATAGAGAGATAGAGAAAATGAGGCCCCAGATCGTGCTGTTCGGAGATTCCATAACGGAGCAGTCGTTCAGATCAGCAGGATGGGGAGCTGCTATTGCTGACACTTATTCTCGCAAGGTTCCACATTTACTCATTCTTTTTGCCTTCTGCTTTTGTTTTTGTGTTTTTTTAGAATGATGAACAATGTATGTACCAACTACCAAAAGTGTAATCTTATTCTGTTTTTTGTAATATGTTAAGGCTGATGTAGTGAATCGTGGGTATGGTGGGTACAATACCAGATGGGCTTTGTTCTTGCTGCATCAACTTTTCCCTCTCGTAAGCTTTTCTTTTTTCACTTTCTCTTGTTTTGGTCATTGTTGGTTCTCTAGCTTCAGATTGTGTTTTGTGCATTAAAGTTACAATTACTTCTTTGGAACTTCAAATGGGGGGTTTTTGTTTTTTCATATGTTGGAATATATAAATTCTTTCATTCATTTGTGATGATATCATGATCTGGAAATGGGTTCATGTTTGTTCATTTGTTTGTGTTGGTTATATAGTACAGGGAGATCATGATTTAGTAACTATTGAATCTCAAGATAATCCTCATCCAAATTCAAATGATAAGTGTACTGGTATTCACTTGAATTCTAATGTAACTTGAGTAGATAATATCTGATCTAACCCCAAGGGGTTGGCCTAAGTGGTGGAGGCCTTGCTCTTGAGGTATCATCTCTTCAAGGTCCAAGGTTCAATACCTCATGGGTACAAACAATCTCTTGGGGCCACACTCCCTGGTAAAAAGCCAGTGATTTAACCTGTTCCGTGTAGGGAAACTTTCGAAGGTGCGGTGTACAGGACCGGGGTTTACTTTGCAAGGGTAGGTTTGAAGGGAAACTTCCGAGGGTGCGGTGCATGAAACTGGGGTTTACTCTACAGGGGTGGGTCCGTAGGACCTTGCCTTGGAGAGGTTCCCTGACATTAAAAAAAAACAAAAAAAAAGAAAAAAAAAAAAGAAGAAGAAGAAGATAATATCTGATCTCTTGTATAGTTCAAATATAGAGTTTATCTTATGTAACAAACGCGTTTTGTATTTGCTTGTTTATAGTAATGAAAACCCAACAGATAGGTAAGTGAGGAAATACAAATCACATTGGAGTTCTTGTTCTGTTTTAGTAACTTTAAGGACCAGATTTGGTGATGGCTATGTGTGTATCTGTGTGTGAGAGACCTCTCAGCAGAATGAGGATTATGAGGTGCAACTAGAGACTGGCTGGTAGCATCTAAGCAAAGGATGTTTTGTGCATGAAAGTAAAAATTGCTCCTTCTAAATTGGCCTTTTGGCTCAGACTGCATTTATTAGGAAATTCTCACTATTGATAAATTGGTTTAGAGAAAATTATTTCTAGTGATTTGGTGTATTATGTGAAAATATCATGAATAGTCCCTTGATCATCTTCTGTTGTGTTGCCCAATTACTTGGAATTTTTTGGTGTAACAAGAACAGTCATATGGCTTGGAGAGTTGCGCCTTTATGGGTACTTTGGTTTTCATGGGTTTCTAGCTGAGCATTTGAAGGGATGGGGGTGATATATTACGAACAGTAAGACCACCTTTTTTTTCCTTTTGATTTGCTTGGATTACTGATTTTTAGTAGTCTATCTTTTGTTTTTTTTGGTGACTTTGAGTCTTTTCATTTTAGGTGTTTCTTTTGTTTGTTTGTTTGTTTTGAGGTCTGAGGTGCTGATTTCTTCTAAACTTATTATGTACTTGGGTAGTGCTGAATTAGTGTCTTTTTTGTTGAATCTCTTTATAAAAAGGTTGTGATTCTGTTAGTTCAAGCAAGTTATATGGCTTTCTCTGCAGGATTCTACAAAACCTCCTGTTGCCGCAACGATTTTCTTTGGGGCTAATGATGCAGCTCTTTTGGGGAGAACCAGTGAACGACAACATGTTCCTGTTGAAGAGTACAAGGAGAATCTCAGAAAAATTGTTCAACATTTGAAGGTTCAATTATTGTTCCTCTAATACTTATAACAAGCTGTTCAATATCTTGATTCCAATTTTTGAACTTATCTTCTGCTAGATGTTATACTTGTGGCTCAACTTCTGAATTGTAATTAATTTGTTCATATATGCCCTTCATCTACCTGATGACCCAAGTGATACTTATTTTATCCAGCCATTGAAGAAAAATAGCCAGAAAACAAAAATGAAATCTGTTTAAAAGCCATAAGATATGGCCTGAAAGAGAAACTAGAATCTCAGGAATGCTTCCTACTAAGCATTTTGTTGTATATCTAGGACTGGCCTCATGGATCGGAGTATCTTTTTGTTCAAGAATGTGTAGGGTGTCCTGCCTGTTTTCTTTTATGTCAAGAACAGTGCTGGAGGATTTTTGCTTAAACAGAACTTCTTAACACACTTGTAAAGAAATCTTTAGCAGCTCCTGGAACAATACTGAAAGGTGGTGCATGTATACAGATTTTGCTTTTCCATGAATTGACACTAATCTATATAATGCTTAAGATCATTTATAGGACTGTAGCCATAGGATGTCTCTAGGTTAATGGATAGCAAACTTTAGGGAAAAGATTGTACATCTCACACTCCATGCTTTTACTGGTAAAAGGCCAGCGCCATGTAAGTGGTTAATTGTTTAACTCATTCCTCATTGTGTTTAGGGATTTGGTTGCAGGAATGCTCCCCCACTATGCTAGTTGTGCTTATTACGCCACCGCCAATTGATGAGGCTGGACGAAAAGAATATGCTCAGTATGTAACTTTTTCATGTGAAATTCAATAGACACGCTTCTTTTGTCCCTTGTTTATTGGAGTTGGACCTATGGGCTACATGAGGACGACTGGATGAGGGATTTGATCTTATGTCCCTGGTACAACTGTAAGAGACTTTGCCAGCTAATCTAGCTGGCATCTTCAACACAAACTCGCATACACATTATTGAGTTGTTCCTACCGTACTACCTTGTTCTTGCAATTGCTATCTCTAATAATGCCGTTGTAATTGCTCCAACAATCTCCACCACCTCCACCATCATTATCCCACACGCACTGCCGCTACTGCGACATCAGAGCTGCCATAACAGACTCTACCACTGCTTTCGTCACCACCATGACTCCCACTACCTTCATAATCACGTGCCATCAATCCAATGTTCTTTCCTCAGTCCATCTTCACCTACCCTTTCCTCTATCACTAGTTCCACCCCTGCAGGCACTTCGAACACGCTACCAATTTTACTATGACAGTATGACACAACAACCACCTGATACCCACCATGCCACTGTTACTGCCTTCATTATTCATTCCCCTAAGTGACCATGGTGCTGCCACCACCAATGACATGAGTATTAACAATTGCACATTCATTACCCCCCATCTTTTTCAACATCACACCTCCATCAATGTATCCCCCACTCCCAGTTGTAACAGTACCAATCGGTATTGATTGCCATCTTCACTTCTTCCAAATCTATGATATTCAAAATTCTAGAAGAAATAGAAAGCAGCCCCGGGAAAACATGAAGACTCCAGTTGCCTGGGAAAACATTAGAATACACAGATGATTTAATTTTCATTTTTGTAAATAGTGTTTGTTTATTACTTCGCTGTGTTGGAGGTAAGCTTGTAAATGGAATAATCAGATCTGTATATGGAGAGAAAGCTACGGAACTGCCGGAAAGGACAAATGAAGTGACAGAACTTTATGCCAAGCAGTGCATTGCGTTAGCTAAGGAAATGGGCCTCCGCTCAATTGATCTATGGTCAAAAATGCAGGAAACAGAGGGTTGGCAGAAGAAATTCCTAAGGTTTGTTATAATTGAAGCCTTCAGATTCAGTTTCCACAGTAATGATGTGCTGTAATTTAAACATAGAAACCATTTAGCGAAATCTGTCGAAGAGTTCATCAGGTTGGAACTAACAATAAAGAATATTTTCTGATTTTCTGTTTTTCTGTTTTTCTCTTTCCCTTTTATAGTGATGGGTTGCATCTGACACCAGAAGGCAATGCAATGGTATACCAAGAAGTCATAAGAGTGTTCTACGAGGCATGGCTTTCTGCTGGAGAAATGCCATATGATTTCCCTCATCACTCAGAAATTGATGGGAATAACCCTGAGAAAGCATTCCATCAACAATGCTTATGATCTTACTATCTGTGACACTTCATATTTGTTTTCATTTTACTCTTGGGTTAAAGATGGGTTTCTTGCTTAACCCAAAAATAAATAAATAAATAACAAAAAACAAAAGATAGTGTGTATCTTGATTTCCCCAGATAAATAAGATCATTGCTCTGTTTGGTGGTTGCACCGTCGGGCAGTTTTTGGCAAAAAGTTTTAGGTTTTTTGCCACTGGGATTGATCATGCATATATTGTAAATAAGAGATTCCTTAATCTTCTGTTAAATGATCATCATGTTTGAACGGCTATAGTACTGTGCATAGCCCAAGGGGTTGGCCCAAGTGGTAGAGGCCTTGGTCTTAAGGTATTGCTCCCTTTAAGGTTCAAGTTCGTGCAAACAATCTCTTAGAGCCACACCCTCTGGTGGAAAGCTAGCGATTTAACTAGTTACGTATAGGAAAATTTTTAAGGGTGCGGTGCGCTGAATTTACTCTGCAGGGGTGAATCCGAACTCCGAAGGGTCCTACTTGGAGAGGTTCCCTAACATAAAAGAAAATAAAAAGTAAAATAAATAATAAAATAAAAAAAGGGTATTCCTTGTTGGCTTTCTGTGCGTTGATTTGGGGAATATTTTTTTTCTTTTGAAGGTTTTGTATGTGCTGAAAATTTGGCCACTAGTAAATTGACACTTAAAATGTCCTTCTTGGGTTTAGTTTCACTTTTTGGCCACCACCTTTATTAACATTAAACTTTTTTCTTAATGAATAGTTAAACGCTTCCTCGTAGGTTGAGAGGGTAGTCTGGAAAGCTGCTAGTGAAGATGGTTATAGCGGCTCATAATGGACAATGTAGGTATCAACAAACAAAATTCATTTTAACTTAGCTCCACTGGGTGAATAGATATACCATTTGAGGCCGTGAGAGAAAGAACTATCAAGATTAGACATTTTTTAGACTTAGATTCGGATATAAAATTTATGGTATGGTAGTCCAAAAATGCTCTATAAACGAGAGTCCAATGTGCTGTGACGAAAGAAATCTGCTACAGGCGATCAAAGCCAAAGATTATGGGTTTTCGTTATGACATGGTTTGCTAACACTTGATCTATTTTGGATAATGTCATATCAAATAGATTACAGTAAAGAAGAAAAGAAAAGAGAACCAAAATGTGTAAAGAAGTGAAAATAGTTGAAGCACCAAAAGCCTGGAATTTATACAATGGCTATAGGACGATATTTCCCTTTACATTAAACCAAGATGGAACAATTTTTTATTTATTTATTTTTTAAAAAAGATGGAACTATTTTCTCTAGGTTTGGTTTACCAGTTGAAGCACCAAACAGAAAGACTCTTGATGACACAATTAATTTTCATAATTTCTACCTTATATTTGCATGGGGGTTTCAAATCCTCGGCAAATGGCACATTAATCTATCTCCTTTATATCAAACAAAAAGCAAGATCAAGATCAAGATGCTCATAAATATGTTCAAATATTTTACGACATAATACTAGTTATTGTCTATGTCGTGTGCCCGTGCACATAGGACATAGTTAAGAATATTACATATCCTCAATTACTGATGTAACATTTTCAGCTTGAGTCATGTACACAAAGGATGCAAGCATTACTCATATCGCAAATGGACCCTATACACTTTGTGACCAAATGAATTAAAATATTGATTAAATAATTAAGTTTATTTATTTCTATCAACTTAAACCTGTGAAACAAGTTGTGATTTAACTAACTGTAGCAAAGGTTGGATAAGATCCAATACTCCAATAAAAAAGATAAACAACTGGAAGAAATTACAGGAAAAATGAGGTTGCAACTCTTATTTCTATAAGAAAGTGCGATTTTTTTTTTAAAAAAATTATTTTGTATTTTAAAAAGTGTTTTATGTTTTAAGTTCACAAGATAAACCCTAAATGGTTACATTTTGCTTTATTTATTTATTTATTTTTGTGTGATATTTACAATATAACAGTCTTTTATTTGTCCCCAAGAAATAGCTCAATCGGTTGGAATCAAGTCTAATGAAGTGGAGGTCACTGGTTCGAATCCACCTCCATCTCTTGTGCGGATATGTCAAAAAAAAAAAAGTCTTTTATTTTATTTTTTAAAAAAAAGATTTATAAGAATAATACAAAAATAAAGATAATATCAAATTTAAATACAAATCTGATAGCGCCTAAAAATAGGAGATTAAAATCAAAATCCCATAATAACAAGTGTTAACTGTTAAGAGACGTTACGTACGTAACGACTAACGCGGCCTGTAGCCCGCCGGAGTAAAGCGACGCTTCGAGGCATAACCCGCAAGCAAGACCACACGTTTGGTTTCCCAATTTCCCTATAATATGATCTCAAACTTTGAACTCTGTCACCGACTCTCACTCTCTCTAGCTCTGCAAAGTGAGCGAGTGATAGAGAAAATGAGGCCTCAGATCATGCTGTTCGGAGATTCCATAACGGAGCAGTCGTCCGGATCAGGAGGATGGGGAGCTGCTCTTGCTGACACTTATTCTCGCAAGGTTCCATATTTACTCATTCTTTTTGCATTTTGCTTTTGTTTTTGTTTTGTTTTTTTTTTTTTTTTGAGTCAGATGAACTGTGTATGATACTAAAAGTTTAATCTTGTTCTGTTTTTTGTAACATGTTAAGGCTGATATAGTGAATCGTGGGTATGATGGGTACAATACAAGATGGGCTTTGTTCTTGCTGCATCAACTTTTCCCCCTCGTAAGCTTTTCTCTTTTTCTTTTTCTCTTGTTTTGGTCATTGTTGGTTCTCTAGCTTCAGATTGTATTCTGTGCATTATAGTCATAATCACTGCTTTGGAACTTCAAATGGGGTTTTTTTTTTCTTCATATGTTGGAATATATGGATTCTTACATTCAATTGTGATAATCTGGAAATGGGTTTTTGTTTGTTCATGTAGTCATAGGGTACATCTGAGCAAAGGATGTTATGTGCTTGAAAGTAACAGTTACGCCTTCTAAATTGGTTTTTTGCCTCGGAATGCATTCATTAAAAAATTCTCACTATTGATAAATTGGTTTAGAGAAAATTATTCCTAGTTATTTGGTGTATTGTGTGAAATATCATGAATAGTCCCTTGATCATCTTCTGTTGCGTTGCCCAATTACTTGGAATTTTTTTGGTGCAACAAGAACAGTCATATGATTTAATTGAATAGCTGAGCATTTTCAGGGATGGAATGATCTATTACGAAGATTAAGATCAACTTTTTGTCTTTATGATTTGCTTGGATTACTGGTGCTTAGTGGTCTATCTTTTTTTTTGGATTACTCCTTACTGGTGAATAAAGATTATTTTCATTTTATTTGTTTCTTTTGTTTGCTTGTTTTGGTCCGAGGTGCTGATTTATTCTAAACTTCTTCTGTAGCGTTCCATTGGTGTTTTTTTGTTTTTGTTGTTGAATCTCTTCAAAAAAAAAAAGGCAGTGAGACTGTAAGTTCAAGCAGGTTATTCATATGGCTTCCTCTGCAGGATTCTACAAAACCTCCTGTTGCCGCAACAATTTTCTTTGGGGCTAATGATGCAGCTCTTTTGGGGAGAACCATGGAACGACTACATGTTCCTGTTGAAGAGTACAAGGAGAATCTCAGAAAAATTGTTCATCATTTGAAGGTTCAAGCATTGTTCCTCTAATACTTATAACAGGCTGTTCAATATCTTGGATTCCAATTTTTGAACTTATCTTCTGCTAGATGTAATACTTGTGGTTCAACTTCTGAATTGTAATTAATTGGTTCTTATCTGCCCTTCGTCTACCTGATGGGCCCGTCTGATACTTATTTTATCCAGCCATTCAAGAAAAATAACCAGAAAACAAAAATGAAAGCTGCTTAAAAGCATATAAAATGGCCTGAAAGAAAAATTCGAATTTTAGGATTGCTTCCTACTAAGCATTTTATTGTAAATCAAAGACTGGCCTCATGGATTGGAGTATCTTGACTTCTATGTTAATTAAGTATCAAGTTGTGTAAACTAGTTATTTTTATACTTTAGGGTAACACCTTTTTGTTCAAGGATGTAGAGGGTTTCCTGCCTGTTTCCTCTTCTTAAACAGAACTTCTTAACGCGCTTGTAAAGAATTCTTTAGCAGCTCCCGGAACAATACTTTATTCAGATTTTGCTTCTCCATGAATTGACACTAGTCTATATAATGCTTAAGATCATTTATAGGACTGACATAGGACCGTATCCACAGGATGGATGTCCCAAGGTTAATTGATAGCAAACTTAAGTAAAAAGATTGTGGTTTTGAAGTTTGAAGTTTTAAAGTTGCAGGATTTTTGGAAACTACTTGCAGGAAACAAGGGCAGCAATCGTTTTAGGGTTTATTGACAGCAAAGATTAGGGTTTTATGGCAGAAAATGGACATTTGTGTTTGACGTTTGTGTATGGTGTATCAAAGAGCTATAGTTAGGGAATGAAAATAAGTGAGAAAGAGGCAAAATTCAGGAGCAGTTCTGGGTGCTGCATTAGACAGAGTCCGTGAACAGTGATTTTAGATTCTTGGGCTGTTTGTGTGTTTTTCATTGAAATGTAGTTTGGATTTTAGGGAGGAAGATCAGTCTAGATTCGGGCTGGAATTGGATTGAAATTGCAATAATATAGAACAATAGAACCTATATAAGCATCCAACCTAGGATTCCTTTCCTACTTCCAGCCACTTTACATCCATTAAGATTCAATCTTTGCAAACATGAGATCTAAATCCTAGATTCCCTTCTGATCCTTTTAGAACTTAAAAAGCCACAAGTTTTCACCAAATATGCCACCAATTAGCCCTAGAAATGTTTTGTTACTGCTGTCCCACATCAGTTTTGTTTCTGATCTTTCTGTCCTATGTGACTTTAGGAGGGGTTGGCCTTCTGTCCACTTAATTTTGTCTGTCACATAATTCCTTGGATGCAGCAAATAGTGGATATGATATGAGACACCAAATCCCTTTAAAGATTTGAAACCATAATAACTTCTTCTTTTTTTTATCCTTTTGGAGTGAAATTCTCATGATTTAATATTAAAGGATAGATTTGAACCTAAAAATGCTGTGGCAACCAATCAAAAGCACTAGTATAGGTCACATTATACTTCACCTTGGTGTCCATTAGTGTTACTTCACCTTGGTGTCCATCAGTGCATCTCACACTCCATGCTTTTCCTGGTAAAAGGCAAGCATAATGTAAGTGGTTAATTGTTAAACTCATTCCTCACTGTGTTTAGGGATTTGGTTGCAGGAATGCTCCCCTTCTATGCTAGTTGTGCTTATTACTCCACCGCCAATTGATGAGGCTGGACGAAAAGAATATGCTCGGTATGTCACCTTCTAATGTAAAATTCAATAGACACTTCTTTTGTCCCTTGTTTATTGGAATTGGACTTATTATGCCGAATAAACTCCCAAGTAGCAGCACAATTATACACACCCTTCTTAGATAAATTCCAAGTAGGAATATCAACATCACCAATATCCACCATTGGCAAGGCACTCTGAATTTTAAGAAGCTCCTCTGAACGAGCTGGCGGCCATCTCCAACATTTGTCAACAATAGGGCTGTAAATAAACCAGTCCGTTCGACAACCCGCTCAATACCTGCTCGGTTTAACTTGACTTAAACTCGAGCTCGATACTGTATAAACCCATTCAGTATTGTAGAAACCCGCTCGATTAGTAAATGATACATACTCGACTCACTCAAAAAAACTCGATAGGAGCTTGCAAGCTTAGCTCGTTTAAAGTTCAACCGATTCGATTGCCCGACTCGTTAGCTCGTTCGTGTATATATATACACAAATATGTATTAATTTATTACTAAAAATTAGTTATATAAAAGTTAAGTATGTATATTAGTATTTAAGTAATATATGTAATATAAATTACTTAATATTTATATTTATACTATAGATAAATGTCTAAATTTTGTTTTAAAATTCGGACTTAAACTATGCTCGGATCATACATTAAAGAATTTAATAGTTTACCTCGAGCTCGAGTTGAGTTCGGCTCGAATAGCATTCTCAACGAGCTTGAGCTTAAGCTCGAACTCGCCCGAGCTTTAAATGAGCTGAGCTTGAACACACATTTCATAACTTGTCTTGAATAAGCATATTCATAAACGAGTTAGTCTTAAAATCTTAAAGCTCCACTCGGCTCAGCTCGATTACAACCCTAGTCAACAAGAATACTAGACACCTTTGCTTGGAGCTGGCTGCCTGCATCATAAATGACTCTATACCCATTTATGTCATGAAGAATTCCATTCGGGTGCCAAGAGTCGAGCCATAGAAAGATATTCTCACCATTACCAACTTTAAACGAAATGAATTTTTTCAAGTAAGCTTTTTTTTTTCTTCCTACTTTTCTGTGAAGTAAGCTTGTAAATGGATTCATCAGATCCGTATATGGAGAGAAAGCTATGGAACAGCCGGAAAGGACAAATGCAGAGGCAGAACTTTATGCCAAGCAGTGCATTGCGCTAGCTAAGGAAATGGGTCTCTGCTCAATTGATCTATGGTCAAAAATGCAGGAAACAGAGGGTTGGCAGAAGAAATTCTTAAGGTTTGTTATAACTGAAGCCTTCAGAAGTTCCTTATTTGTTTTGCAGAAGAAAATTCATTTGACTTTCTCCTTCTATATTTGAACACCAATTGGAAAAACAGGGTCCAGATTTCACAGAAAATGATGTGCTTTAATTTAAAAATAGAAACCCTTTAGGGAAATCTGTCGAAGAGTTCACCAGGGAGGAAGTAACAATAAAGAATATGTTCTGATTTTCTGTTCTTCTCTTACCCTTTTATAGTGATGGGTTGCATCTGACACCAGAAGGCAATGCAATGGTATACCAAGAAGTCATAAGAGTGTTCGACGAAGCATGGCTTTCTGCTGGAGAAATGCCATATGATTTCCCTCACCACTCAGAAATTGATGGGAAGAACCCTGAGAAAGCATTCCGGCAACAATGCTTATGATCTTACTGTTTCTGACACCTTTATATTTGTTTTCATTTTATTCTTTGGTTTATGCTTAAGATAAATAAGGTCATTGCTATGTCTGGTGATTGCACCACCGGGCAGTTTTTGGTGTTTTTGCCACTGGATTCATCATGGCATATACTGTAAATTAGAGATTCCTTAATCTTCTGTTAAATGGTCATTATTATTTATTAGTACAATCTAGTTTGCTTGGAAATTGAAACCTATGTCTTTTCTTTTGAAGCTTTTGTATGTGTAGAAAACTTGGCCACTAGTAAATTGGCACTGAAAATGTTTTTTAGAAACACTTGGGGTTTGAGTGTCTGTCTCCTTTTTATAGTGGAACAATTTCTAACAGTTTTTCTTTCTGATTGTAATTAAGAACAGTTGCTTGCTGCACAATTAAGGGTAATAAAATGTATGGCGTTATCATATAACCTCTTTTAGTAAATATTGATTGTTAAATTAAATGAAGTGCATCATGTTTCTATTTTGTTTCACTTTCCAGCACCACAATTAACATTAAATTTATTCTTAATGACTAGTTAAATTTGACGTCAAGGCAGAGAGAGAGAGAGAGAGAGAGAGAGAGGGATTCTTGATCTTTGAGTTAGAATTCAATTTTAGTTCATCGCAGATTCTTACTTTTTAGGGTTAAGTTGGATACTGTAAACAGATTACACAGAAAAGAAGAAAATAAACAAGGTAAAACAAAATGTGTAAAGAAGTGAAAATAGTTGAAGATAACCAAATTCTAAGACAAAATGGACCGGCAACAAATGTTTTGATCATGGAATAAACCAATATTAAAATGCCTCAGGTTTCAAGTCCTCATGAAATGGCACATTAATCTATTTCATTTATATTAAATAAAGGGGAAACATTAACGCGTTCCGAGACCCTTCTAAATTTGAAAAACTCTTAATTTCATCCCTTGAACTTTCAATTTGATGCAATTTACCCCTCTGTCAATTTTTGCCGTTAAACCCTAACGGAAACCCCTAAAAAGACCAAATTACCCTTTGATTTTTTTTATTTTTTTTTTTGGTTTGTTTTAAATGAAAAAAAAGGGGGGGATTTTTTTTATAATAACTTTATTTTTTAAAAATTTTGTAATTTAAAATTAAGGGCAAATTTGAAATTTTATTAAAAAGTCAGACTTTTAACGTTTAAAAACTGACGGAGGGGGTACATTGCATCAAATTGAAAGTTTATGGTGAAGTTGATAATTTTTGAAATTTAAGAATACTTTTTCAAAACTTGTGGTAGTTTAGGGATCTAAAGTGAAATTATCCATTAAATAAAATTTCCTTCGCTTTTAATGAATTTATGGAGTACGTGTTTCTTTTTATTTTGCTCCAAAACCTTGAACAAATTCTGGAAGACAAACTTGTCTGATTAATTTGGCGAGAGCCTTCATGCCCATACTACCATGTTGGAGTGTCTCCAACACACACACAGACTTGATTCTATTCTCATATGTGAAAGTGAAACCATGACTTTCTTTGACCATAAAACAAAAATTACATAACGGATTGATCATAATTAATGCTGTATTTAATCTTAAAATTCTTTATTGCAGTTGCCAAAGTACCCATCAAAGGCCAAGAAATGCCAAATTAAGTTGTAATAAAGCAAAGCTTTGGTCACAAGTGTGAAACAGAGCCAAGCAACCATGGCCATTGGATGATTTAGTATTAATGGTGGTGATCAACCTCAACAATTAATGCCTTCTCAAGTTCACCTATTAAGGAACAGAAAATGTAATAGCTTCAAAACACTAAGCCATTCCCCTCAGCTTCTGCTCCTCTTTATCTCATGGAGCTTGACACAAAGCTGATGAGAGAAAATCTTGCCTCACAACCAATGCTTCTGTGTGATAATTACTTGATGAAGCCCTACATGAAAGATGAATTTTCCTTTGAAGCTCCTTCATCAAAGGGCTTCTTGCAAGATTTTCACCATCCTGATCAGTTTCAGACTAATGGGTCCTCATCAAATCCCATTTTTGGGGTCCAAACTCAGTGCTATGATTCATTCAACCATTTCACATATGGCTGCTCCACTGGTTTTGATGTTTATGAGTGTAAGCCATTTGCAGATAATTGTGGGCATGGCCATGTTATGGACAATTTCCAAAGTGGGGGATACTTGAATCCCTCTCAGAGAAATCCCATTGATATCATGGGATCTGGTCGGATTGACATGGCCTTTACTACTTGCCAAGACATAAAACCTGTTAATTTTGTCATCCCAGATGAACTCTCATCCATAACAGCAGAAAATGGGTACTATAAAAGAGTTGGCATGAATAAGAACAGGGCATTGCCAACAACCATGAGGACATATAAAGGTCGTAAGAGGTGTAATTGGGTTAAGGGACAATGGACAATTGAAGAAGACAGGTAAAGAAAGTTTAAATTTTGTTTGTCTTTCTCCATGTTCGGTTTTTTTATTTTTCCCATTTTTAATAAATGCATGCAAAAGCAGGCTCTTGATTCAACTGGTTCAGCAGTATGGAGTGAGAAAATGGTCCCATATTGCTCGAATGTTGCCTGGGAGGATAGGAAAGCAGTGCAGAGAAAGATGGCATAACCATCTAAGGCCTGATATCAAGGTTTTAATAACTTCTATGCATTGGATCTTTATCCTATTTTTCTTCTTCTTTTCCATATTCTTTTCATTTGTTTGCAGAAGGACACATGGAGTGAAGAGGAGGATAAGGTGCTTATTGAGGTTCATGCAGAGATAGGAAACAAATGGGCAGAGATTGCAAAGAGCTTGCCTGGAAGAACTGAAAACTCCATCAAGAACCATTGGAACGCAACCAAAAGAAGGCAATACTCGAAACGAAAATGCCGTTCAAAATACCCAAGAGGCTCCCTTCTACAAGACTATATCAAGAGCTTGAACTTGGACTCCGACACGGCGCAAAATCATCGGTGCAAAACCAAAGCGCCGCCAAGTGATGATCATGATCATGATCAGCCACACACAGAGGAGGTTTCAGATTATGATTTCAATGAGGTCCCAGATTTTTGTTTCGATGGAAACATGTTTCAAGAGAGCTGCAGCATTGATTCTATTCTTGATGACATGGCTTGTGGTGATCCTGTGGTTGATGAGAATCATTTTCAGATGGATATGACTCCAGTTGAAGAGTTTGAAGTGAAGAAGGAGCTGGATTTGGTGGAGATGATCTCTCAAGTCAATCAAGTCAAATGTGTAAGCGCTTAGAAAAACAAAGTTAACATCTTATTCATTCAAATTAAGGGGATCTTAAAGGCAAATTTGGAAGAGAGAAAGAGAAAGATGGAAGTTGGCTTCAGAGTTTCTTTTTTTTTTTCTTTGTTAATTACTTCATGAGCTTGGAATTGAAAGAGTTGGATAACATGCAAGATGGCATGAAGAGAGAAATATTTATATAAAATAACACTAAATAAAGACAATCTTACTGCGATTATGATGACAACTTATGTATGCAACTTTTGGACCATTGCTTTTCAATAATACTGTGTTTGCTTTTCAATAATTCTGTGCTATTGATCCTTTGAAGCAGGCAATAGAAGTTGAATCAAATCCTGTTCTGATGCTCATTGTTTATGGGAAATCTCAATTAGATGTCATGAAATCTCTCAAAAGAAAGGCAAAATGCTTATAAATTGTGTTTACATTCATCTTGAAGGTATCAAGTAGCGTCTCTCAAATTATTTTCTCATCTCTAGATATTCTATTCTGCATGCATTTCAAAAGAAATGGCATGGAGATAATTTATTTTATGGTTCAGATTTATTTTGTTTATCTAATGTTGTAGGACATGTTTATTTCACTTAAAATGAAGAGGATCATATGTAAGTAAGAAACGGATCCTCTCTAGTTAATTTCAACTGGAGAGGAGTTGGTCCTCTCTAAGTTAAGGGCAAAATTGTCTTTTTACTTTCATTTTTTGACAAGTTTGCCCTCTACTTAAAAAGGACCGGCTCTTCTCCAATTGAAATCAACGGAGTAGCATGCATGAAAAAGGGACAAGGATCCTTATAATTCCATGACAAAGTAGCATAAATAGGTAACTCCTTAAATAGCAGTTAATGTGGGTATAAATGAACAATTTGAGGAACATGTGAAGGAAAGCATTACTTAAACCTTTATTAGGTTTTAATGCATTAATCGGTTTCAGTCAAAAACTATTAAAGCCTATAATAATGCAATAATACATTAACATTACACAAAATAAACGTACGGTACCCATCACTTGTTTTTACACTCATATTTCACGGCCCCCTGAAAGTATCCACCACTTGTTTTTAACTTGCCCTTTTGCTAGGATAATTTGGAGGAATACAGCATGGCCACTAAAAATACTGTCAATTTTGATGTTGCTATTAAGCCTAACTGTGCCATAGCTGCTGCCATTTTGCGAGATCACGATGGAGACATTCTTGTCACTTGTTCTAAATGTCTCCCTTCTATGGAAGCTAACCAACGTGACGCAAATGCCGCCGTTCTTGTGGTGCACCAAACCTCTCATTTTGGAAGCACCTCCATCATTCTTGAAGGGGATTCTCTTACTACCATCATTGCCATCAATTCCCCCCATGTAGCCTCGGATTGGGCCTTAGTCCCCATCCTAGCCGACATAAGCCAGCAACTCCTCTTCTTTCAGAATTAGACTGCATTGAAGACATCAAGATGTGCAAATTATTGTGCACACCATGTTGCCAAATGAGCCGCTTCGAACAGTGTGTTTGAAAGTATTTCCTCTCACTCTCTCATTCTCTCCTCTTTTAGAATTTGTAGCGGAAAATACCCTCCTTTGTAACCCTCTTTTTCCCCTAAATTTTTTTTTTTTAAAAAAATTGTACAATAGCCATCAATCATAGTTCGCCTTATATCAAAGCAGATAGTAGCACATGTTGGTGGTTGTTATTTAAGACTTCATGTTGGTGGTTGTTATTTAAGACTTCAATTTCTGTCACGTGCGCACATGCACATAACACAAGTTGGGGTGCCATGCATTTCTTTAATTACTAATGTGACAACGTTTTTACTCATATTTTAGAATTTGGTTTTAAATGCCGTAAAAAAACTACTGCAATAGTTTATTAAACTTCACTTATAATTAAATCAGGATTTTTAGATCCTGTTGCAGACTCAGATCCAAATTTGGTGTCCACCAAGCATACTTCTTCGGATACCCACCTCACTGGCTGCCATGATTATGTTCTTTTATGGCAACTTCAGTTCAACTAGCTTCAATACTCCTCATTATGTGGTTCTTGGGTCAATAACCCAATGGATCGAGCCAATCACTTTATCCATTCACAATTAGTATTAGTTATTCTGGGGATGTTGTTTTGCCCCACCCTTATTTTGTGTTTTGATCCTTGTTGAACGAAAAAAAAAAAAAAATCGCTACACTGATATAACGAAACCCGTGTACAAGTTCAAATTCTAGGCTGAGTTGTCAGTACCGGCTTGGACCATGCAATGGAGATTCAAGCCCCGCGACTACAAGAGTCATGAGTATATCCGATCAGATGCCTACTTTCCAAAAACAGATAGGTATGACTACCTCAACAAAATGTGATATATATATAGCATGAGGAATGCATTCCGAACTCAAATTATTAACCCAATCAGAAGTAGAAAGGCAAAATTTGATTAAAAAAAAAAAAAAGACAACATAGGATGATTCTGGGAGCAATATCGTTTGCTCCCGGTCCACAAAAGAATTAAAAGTTCTGCCAAATAAGCTACATTCCATAAAAGAAAAACAAACTACTAATTAGTTCCCAGCCTGACCTACAAACAAATGCTTGAATGCGGTAGTGATTTTCACCTAAAACTCAACGTATGAGCAAAAAAATTCTCCATAAAACTTCAAGCTTTCTTTGGCTTAAGGCGCTTCACCTGTGAATAAACGAAGACTCCAGCAAGAGCAATTGCAGTGCCTGCATCAAATCCAATAAAAGAGTATGTAAGGAGGGATGTAGTAAAACAAATAACATCAAACAATTTTGACCTTATTTTTCCAACTAAAGATTACACAAGTAACTACACAAGTAACTTACCAATAGCATTGATGGGTGTGACAGCTGTTTTGAAGAAGAGGACAGAGCTGACGATGACCACCACCCGCTTCACACAATTTCCTACGGAGTGTGTAACAGGTGATACCCTCTGCAATATCATATAGGAAACCTGCACAGTTCAAACCACAAAAGTCAGCATTGTTCCAAAAAAGGAACCGAGTATTAAAAAATTTGATGAGAAAATAGAAGCAAATGCCCATTAAAAAAAAAAAAAAAATGATGACCAAAACATTATTTTGATCCCTCCAAGTCAAAAGATCATAATGATGGTAATATATAGGACTAAGTCATGTGTCATAATCTAATACTAGGCATCATAGCCAAAACACCTCCATAAAAACTGTACAAATTTCTCAAATTTGTTTGAAATAATTTTGTGCGTATAGTTCTGTAGTATAGCAGCCATACAATAACTAAACTTAACCCATCTAAAAATAAGAGTTGAATTCTTATGGAAGCTATAGGCCCAACAATTGGTTACAAAAGATAAACAAAGATGGCAAATCTTAAATATAAGAAGCACGGGACTAGTTCTTGAAAGGTCATAATTCACATAAGAAAAACAAGGTAATTTGGAAAAAGAGACAAGAAAATAGTATGTGAAGGGCCTCACCTGCTGATAGGCATGGAAGCAGAGTGCAGCCAGTAAAGACCTGGTGTAAACTTGTCTAACGTCTAATCCCTGTCATGGAATACAGTATACATTAATGAATCAGGCTGACACAAACATTAAAAAATGCTTCTCCTGGTAAAATCAAGACTAAAAAATAATTTGTTGCGGCCTTTAGCTCTTAAAAAAATACTCACAGCTGCTTGCAGGTATGCAGGAGTAAACTTGACACCGTCCATGAAGATAGCCACAGGGGCTAAGAAGAAAAAGGACATTATTGTTATTATTGAGAAGAGAGTAATGTTGTCCAAGGATTCCTGAGAAAGGATAAAGTACTGGTTACGTGCCAATTCAAAAAATAAAATAAAATAAAATGAGAAAGAATAGCAGCAGAGCACAGTATGACAGACCAACTTCATGCAACTGTCGCATAGTATTATTTTGTAACAATCAAGAAATAAAAACAATATGATTAAGAATATTTGAATCTGGAGAATGTAGATGACCTCTTTCTTAACCATGACTTTTTTGCTAAGGACATTACGAGATTGGTTTGACAAATTGGAAGCCATTGCACTCCAGAATCCAGCCCTTCTCCAAAACAAAACAGTAAGATCATATATCATAACTCAGGATAACAACTTGGGTATCATTGAATCATAAATCAATAATAAAGCAAAAGTATATGAAGATATCGTACCAGTTAAACGATGCCTCAGTGACTGATGCTAGTGCCACTCCACCAACAATTGGTAAAAGGGAAGCAACCACCCATGGAGTAGGCTTCTGTAGGATCATAAAGATAACAGTAAAAGTTGAACCACTTGATAAGTAATGCTCAGTTACATGATAATTAATGGTCTTGCAATTTATCAATTCCACTGTTTCTATACATCATTTCTCGAAAGTTACGATCAAAAAAGGCAAATTTAATGGGCACTATTGCTGTCAATTTTCCCATATTATAGTATATATAGTCAGTCAGTTTGATCTCTACTCAGGACATCTTGGTGATCCTAATAATAAAATGAGGCAAAAGAGAAAACAAAATTCGCACCTCCCCTAGAAACATAGCAGAGAGGATGACCGAGAAGAAGGGCTCCATAGCTTTGATTGTGTGAGTGAATGACACTGCAACTTTTCCAAGACTCATATTAGTGAAAAGGTTTCCTAAAGTGTGCACCGCTGCCAGTGGCACTATAGCTGCAAGCTGTCAAAAAAATGCCCAAAAATAAGAATCACTACACGAAATCAATGCCCCTATATTTGATACAAAAACTTTCAGATGATAAAAATACCTGGGAACCGCTTAGTTTTGGTCTTTTGTAGAGATTAAGACCCCACATGAGCGAAACAAGTACAGTCCCAACAGCAAATTGAACTACAGTGACAGTTACAGGGTATGGGTATACCTTCAAAACCTGTGAACAAAAAGCATAAAAAAATCATGCTCGTTACAGAGATACCACCATGCAATAATCTTTTAGGTCAAGTATTAACGCAATTTCAACTTTAGTATCATCAGCAGCTCGATATGAACTGAACCCTTAAGACCAGGCAGAATCTAATTATAATTTACCATTGATCAATATCAAACTAATTACATTTTCTTTTAATGATAGAAAAGGAAATTACTCTCTCTCTCAAAGAGAATTTCTCAGAACGCTTTCCACCGAGAAAGAGATCCAAGAAAAACTAAATTTCAGTAAATCACACACCTCGACTAACAGATTTCGTTCCCTCTTTTTTTTCTTTTTCTTTTTTTCAATTACCGCACGTAGTATGGTTTCATTCACTAAGCGATCTAACTATAACACCTTTAAGAACTTGCATTTCCACAAAATTTCAACATTCAAAGCCAATGAAGTATGGCAAGCCATTCTCTCAAAACCGAATCAAAATCCACAACTACCACCTCAAATTGCAACAAAATGTTTCACTCTCAACAGTAAAACAAAATCAAATCCAAAATCAGATCGCCAAATCCATAAGAATCGTCACCTGCTTGTTGTAGATATTGAAGTAGATGTTGAAGAGGTACCAGAACCCAAACAACGCCCCGAGCTCCAACGTCTTGAACAGGCGGCTCGATTCCGCGCTCTCGCCGGCGCTCTCGGGCACGGAGGCGGCTCTGACCTCGAAACTCTTCGCGTCGCGATCGGACTCGGGCGCGGGGGCCGAAGTCCATGGCCTGAGCTTGAACGAGTCCGACGAGGACACAGACCACGATCGGCGAGGGAAGTTACCCAAGACGGAGACATTGGCGAGACCGTTCGGCTTCGAAGAGTACGAGGCGCGTATAGGGTCGAATCTAGGGTTCAACACTTGGCCCGAAGCCCTGCGTGGCTTCGGGATAGGGAGCGTGGCCGAGAGAGAGAACGCCGCGCTCTGCATTTTCCCGGCCAAAAGGTTGAGAATTGAGATCTCGGAAGGCGAGAGCGAGCGAGCGAGCGAGCGATAGAGAGCGAGAGCGAGAGCGAGAGAGAAAGAGAGAGAGGGCTTTGGAAAGTCCGCAGAGGAAGCGAGGTTGGTTGGGGTTGGTAAAACAGAGTGAGTGGGCAGGGGAGAGGAGGCGGGCGGTTGAGCACTTGTAGCTAAAATTAAAATAAAATAAAATAAACAAACAAAAAGGGAATCGGAAAGCCCTCGCATATTCTTCAGGATTCTATTTTTATTACAGATTTTTTTTATTACAGAAATGTTGTTTTGCATATTGGTGTTTATTTTGCTTAGAATTTTGTTGAATTATTTTCAATAAAAATTTACAGAAATGCAAATAATTATTTCCCTTTTATTATCGTTGTCTGTTTTTTTTTTTTTTTTTTTTCTTTACTTAAGAAAGAAACAAGCAAATAAAGTAACAAGAGCCTTTAAAATCTCAATCATTATTATTATTGTCTTAATATTTAATTACTATTTTTCATGCATCCTAAAACTTACTACACTGTTTTTTTTTTAAATAAGTTGGAAGAATTTTCTCAAACTCAATCTAATCCAAAATATATGTAATTTTCACATATATTTTTAAAAATCACATACTTTATTAAAAATGAGAATTTTTTTTTTTATTATTATTATTCTAACGTTCATCTCATGTACATCTTCATTGAATTAGCATGTTGAGTTTATCATTGGTGCTTTTTTTTTTTTTAATTAAAGATGGATGGATTATGTCAACTTAATAGAAATGGACGTGAGATGGATGCCGGAATGCAAGGAAGCATTTCTCATAAAAAATGTATGTAAAAATCACATATATTTCAAACAAATATATATATTTAACGGATTAAATTGAAGAAAATGAATTATTTAATCCAATTTGAAGAGAACTTGCCACTGAAATTATCTTTAAAACTGATCTTAATTAATTGCTCTTAGATTTTCTTTTTCTTTTGTCTTTTTAATATCCCTTGTGTGTTTGGGCATGTGGGGGTGTATTTTACTATTTTTGACCTTTTGGTACGAGAGGAAGTGAAAACAATGGTGTACTTGATCTTCCTAGCTTGGACTAATTTCCAACAACCAGCAATTGATTACCAACACCAACTTTTAGATGTGTGAGTTTTATGTCGATGGGAAAAAAAAAAATTGTAAGAATAATGAATTCTAGGTCATGAGAGGTCTATTGTATGTGTGCAATGAGTAGCTTCTATGAGAGGATATTCAGATAGAGCTTGAACACCTATTCAAGCTGCTCAAACATCTGTCTGAATAATTCAATTGCCTACCTAATTAGAGAAAGGCCCGAATATCCTCTCAAAGTTTACCCTACTTTTAGATCAGTGCTATGTAAGAGGAAAAAAATGTAAGATTAAGCAATAGCAATGGTCTATTATATGTGAAATGAGTAGTTTTTTGTGAGAGGATATTCAGATTTTGCCTTTGTTTGGATAAGAGTTCGAACACCCATTCAAACCACTCGAACATTTGTCTGAATTAGGGGCGTACAAGCGGTTGTGTTTAGTGGTTAAAACCGCTCCGCTTAGAAAGTTAGCGGTTATTCGAACTAATAATCAGCAATTTTTTAACTTTTTTTTTTTATACAGCCTTTTGGGATTTTTGAGGTGTTTTGGGCTTTTTTGTGCCTATTTTTTGAATTTATTTAATAGTTTTGGGTCACAGTATTCTAAAAAATAATAAATATGATGAAACCCTATCCTTAATACAAATACCACCATGCAACAACACCGTTTTTGTGCTTTTGTGTTTAAGGGTAGCTACCCTTAAAACTGCTAAGCGCCTACTAAACTAGTTATGCGGATATATATTTAGCAGTTATAAGTAATTAGTGATTATGAAGTGGTTGTTTGTACACTCCTAGTCTGAAACGCCTATCTCAACAGAGACGCAATTACCCTCTCACATAAGCCACCCACGCCCGCGTGTTATAACGGGCCATATGTGAAAATATCTTACTTGACCGTTGAATCGAAATGGAATTAGGCCAAAGGAAGAGACAAGGTGGCTACGTTCGATGGATCTGGCAGACGCATTAGCCAATGGTCTACGACTCTACAACGACAAGAAAGCAGACCAAGATGCTTATTATCAAATACAAAGAAAAATGGTTCCATGGTCCATCCATCTCAATCAATCAATATGTCCATATCAAGACCAAATTTACAAATTACAATGAGACACCTTGCCTTCTTTTCCACTTAATTTTTTTTTTTTAATCTGTCTAAACAGGATTCTTTCCTTAGAAAGCAATGAAAATTGTCTCCCTTTCTTTATATGTCACCTCCAACTGGATCCATCACAGTAATAGAGCATACCCATTCTGGAAGGCACAGAAGCGTAATGAGCCTTACTTACACAAAAGCAAACAAAAATGATACAAATAAATAAATCAAACACCATGATTAAGCTAAGAGGGTTGTCCGAATGGTCCCGAGCAGCTCGGGGTGCAAGATCCGCCTACTGAGGCACCGCGAGACCTACACTCCCTTCTCTCATTTCTCACCAAACAGCTCAAAACGCAAAACAATTCTAAAACATTTTTTGAACAAAAACGAAAAGCTCATTAACAAACATACCTATAGTTTTAAGTTTTCTCATAATCCAAAATATACATAGCACTGGAACCTATCAAACACTTGAGTGAATATGGTCCATATTTACGGAGACAATTGAGACTTCTACAAAATGAAATTAAAGATATTATTGAGCCATTAATTTGTCTGGATATGTTATGAATTACAGCATCTCCATTGGTAACCCACAAATCCAGAGGCCACAATAACATAAACAAATTAAATTGATTGCACTCGGGGGGGCGGGGGGGAGAATGAGGAATACAAGTGTGCAGATATAGATATATGGCTTGATACCATTACACTTTTAAGACATGTATACTTGAGCACTTGCAGTCTTCACTACCTGGCAGACAGGGCATATGTCAATAAACCCTTCACAATCCTTACAGAGACACAGATGCCTACAAGGTATCAACAAGACACAGACTTCTTTAACTTTACAAGCCCTGCAATTCATTTGTTTCTTCATGAAGACAGAATTGCCAGAAACATCTATAATGCCTTGGTGATCCACATTAGCATAAGAGGCTGCATCATCTACCTCGCTGTCCCCACATCCTTCCTTCCCATGTATGGCACCTTGAGCCATGACTCGCTGCAAATTGCTCTTCAAGACATTGACTACAGACTCATTGTACTTTGCTCTATAGTGCCAGGATTGAACTTCCGTAGCAATCTGCTTTATTCTCTCCATTAATTCCTTGTTCTTGCGGTTCATATTCTCTATTTCAAGCTCTTTTTCATGCAACTTCCTATCAACGACCTTTTCTATGGCACTCAGAAAAGAAACCGTGTGTCTTTGCTTCAGTTCCCTCATATCCTTGAGGATGTTTTCTTCCTGTTTCAAACAAACCAAGGAAGATTTTTATTTTTTATTTTTTATTTTTGTAAAAGCTATAGTGAAAAGAGAAACATTGAATCTAGTGCAAACTAATTTATGGGTGTCAGCCTCCTAAGTGGTGACAAGAATGATAAGAGAGGTATTGTTAAGACAATAGCGTTAACAGCACCATAAGCTAATATCTGGATTAAAATTATCACCTGAAGTCTGATATAACAATCAAATTCTTCATTCTGCCGATCGATCTCTAACTTCAGATTATCGCTGAGGGACAAAATAGCAGGGAGGGCAGCTGTCATACTTTCACTTGCAGAAGTTACAGATGAGTTATGTTCGTCCTCCTCATATGCAAGTTTCAGCCCAGTTGATACAGGGTTAGGATTCAGAATGCTTCCAGACTGACCGGCTTTATCTTGAGAGAAGTTATTATTTGGAGACACAAGATGCTTTTGCTGTCTGGAAATAGATTCTGCTTCCCTGGCTCTTTTAGTTGGCTGCTCCATCGCACTTGTATGGTTATTTCCCATGTAGTTTAAAGGACCAACACTGCATCCAACAGTGACTGACAGATGCAATGTCACCTTATGAGATTAATTTAATAAGGAGAGTAACAGCCAAAAAAATTAATGAACAAAAATGCCTCAGAATTGTAAGACAATCTAGATATTCTACAATGAACAAAAAATGCAACAGAATTATAAGACACTATTTATTTTAACACGAACAAAGATGCCACAGAATTATCACCAACTGGAAACAGCAAGAAGCTTGATTTTAACTGCAAGTATACTTTAAAAGATCATAAGAAATCACATCTAATTATAAAAAGAAAGAGAAGAAAAGGCATTGACAAGATAATTCCCAACTCACAAGAAAGGGCAGAGAACAAAGATTGCTGTAAAGGACAGAAATGGGAAAGGGAAGATGGGACAGGGGAGACACATGGAGAGTGTAATATGTTTTTTTTTTCTGTCCAGGACAATTTTAAAATTATTTCCCCTAGTGTAAGATGCTCAAAGTTAGGTGGTCCATTGACCACTCTCGTTTGTTATTAAGTTTTTAAAGAATGACATGTAGCATTTTGATTTACAGGTGGTAGCAGAGCCCAGGCGTTCCATTGTCTTGACAAATAACTGCATTAGTTTATTGGCAAAGAAACCAGTCACAAACCAGAAGACATTCCCCATTAGATCACTATTACTTACAAATTTCTAACATTTGATATTCAATGATATGTACACAAAACTGATTATACCAACTCCACCCAGACCCAGTTGTACAACAATGGAAGAGTTAAGGACATTGAGCACACACACACATAAGTACATATACATTTAAATATATAGGCCATTCCCATAGTTATCAATGAAATAACACCTATACATTTAAACTGATGATACCAACTCCACCTAGTTGTGCAATAATGCAAGAGTGAAGGACATTGAGTACACATACATACACATGCATACAAGTACATACACATTTATGTATATATATAGGTCATTCCCATAGTTATCAATGAAATAACACCTGTCCGATTTTATCTTGAAAAGGCATAATTATATTGTGCATTTGATTCAATATTTACTAGGACTTTCAAACATGTACAAGTTAAGTAATCACATGTTGTGTTGCAAGTATGGTAAAGCAACAGACATCATCCTTAATTGAAGCAACAATTTAAACTTAAATGCCCAAACTGAATGAGAAACCTTGTCCTAATTGATCAAAGTTGCAAAATATAGATAGACCAAGCACATAACAACCATGTCTGGAAAAGAAATAACTGGACCAGGCAATAAGAGGGGTAATGTATATGAAATCAACATGAATAACAGATAAAATCTTAGAACAACAAAACAAAAAATTTAATCTGTACTTAAAAGGAAGAAAAACAATATAATTCAGTGATATAAGTTCTTGAAAAAACTCACAATCTCCAAATAGCTGCAGCTGGGGCACTCCCCCGGTGACATATTGAAACTGACTTTCGTCAAGGAAAGTGGGAAACACAGGATTGCTACTATCACCTCCAAACATATTCCTATACGAAACCAAGATAGATCAATCATCCCATAAACTAACCAAACTTATTAAGGCATAACAACTAGTTAGGAACCTAAGCTCAAGAATCTCATTACAAGAAACCCAAATCATGAACAATGAAGAGCCTCAAAAATGCTAATTGATTATGAGGGGCACCAGATGATCAAGCAAATAAATGATCTGACTTAAAAAAGACTTCAATGAATCACCTTCTTAGAACATCACAATCAATATCACCAATAACTATAAACTGGTAAAAAGTAAAAACACATGTTTTCCATCTCTATCGAGACATATTAAGTATATAAGTGAAATCAAATACCTAAAAAACTTGATGACAAAAAGATCTAAGACACAAATACAAGATTCCAACAAAACCCACAAGGAAAAAAAAAGAAAAAGCTTTAGCATAATAACAATTAGCGTCAATAGATTTCTCCAAAACAAATCGTAACCATAAAGAGGCGCCCAGAGAAAAACCCTATCTCAAATTCCTAATCTAATCTTTATGCGATCAGAGTTTCCCAAAAAAGCAATACCCAGATCAACAATAGCAAAGAAAGATCAAAATTTTCAGTCTCTTTCCTTTCCGGGCACTTTCTCAGGAACCCAACAGAGCATAACGAAGATAAAACCAGAACAAGTACCTCAAATCGTCGTGTGGGTCGTGGCGGAGTCGGATTAAAACGCGAGGGTGAGAGAGAGACAGAGAATTTCGCTAGAAGAGAAGCATAATTATTGGGATGGTTGGGAGGGACAGTGGTTCGTGGAAAAGTAGGGGGAGAGTGGTTAAGGTTAAGAAGAAAACCGATGATTCCATTTGTACGGGGAATTGTTGGTATTGGTGTTGGTGTTGGCGTTGGCGTTGGTGTCGTGGTTGTGAGAGTGATCTTCATCATCGCCTTCATCAGCTTTCTTTTCGTTTTCCCACCAGTAATATTTTTCATTTCTTTATTTGGGGGTTTTACTGATGCGTCGGTGCGAATTGACCACCGTGTCCTTATTCAATAAAATGATATTTAAAAACATTCAAATCAAGTACGTGGGTTTCTTACGTCCTTTTGCACTCCTCAACATGTTTTCCAACGCGGATAAACACTACAAACGCCTTATAATCCAAGAGACTAAAGTTAAAAGAATCAAAGTAGGCTAATCTCAAGAGTCCCCTTTGAATGGTAAACTAAAATCAACGGAGCGTGTGTAATTTAAAAACGTGATTTTTAAAAATATTTGTTTGACAAAATTATTATTTGGCTTTTAAAATTGCAGTTAGTTTTTATAATTATGCTTTTTTTTTAAAAAAAAAAAGTACATTCTTACTTAAATTGCAATTTTTTAAAAACGAATATTCAAATAATTCATTTTCTGCGATTTTGTTTAAAACTATACTTTTATCGATGAAATGGCAATGTTAAACGCACCCTTACTCTTCTCAATATATCACGAGCTTTGTAATGTCACTGTTTAATTATTAAAGTTGCAATATGAATTTTCATTTTTCAGTTTATTTTAACTTCATTACTCCGTTAAGATTTTGTGTTAAATCCTCACTAAAGATGCGAAAATGACCAAACTATAGCCATGTTTATCAAATATTTAACTAACGGTAAATTTGTATTTTTATATATTTTACAAATGTATAAGAGACATTTCTCTTGTTAACCATTTGAGTTAAGGCAGAATTTCAACGGTTATGGAGGGTTGAAAGCAATGAAAGGGGCTAAAAAAATGAATGCACATTGTAAATTTTGATAATTTGACGGTGTCATTGCAAAATCCGTGATACTTTAAGGGGGTAAATAAAGTTTTATTAAAAAATTAAACAAAATTTAATTATTTAATAACTAATCATTCTCATATTTAGGTCGGTCGGTTGGCCATTAATATGACTTTTTCTCAGTAAAATTTAGGTCTTTTATGTAGTGTGTGGGGTTGGTGTACTTGTTATTCTATTCCACCTATTTTTTTTTTAGTACTTTTTATGTAATGTACTGTTTAGTCTTTCCCTTCCCTTCTTCTTGCTTGGAAATTTCTTTTTTCTTTTTTTTCTTAAAAAAAAAATCGTATTTTTCTTTAAGAGTTTACAATAATGACATAATCAGGGACGGAGGAAGGAGGGACTGGCAAGGCCAGGGCCCTCCCCCCAAATGACAAAAAAAAAATTTTTTTGAGGTAAAAACAATTTTTTATGGTTATTTATTATTATTATTATTTTGCTAATGGCCCTTGCCAATTAAAGTTTTTCAGCCATGACCCCTGCCCATTCTCAAGGTTGGCTCCGTCCCTAGACATAATCTAATCAACTTATAAAATAGATGAAAATTGATGTTTTCGATAATTCATCCAAAATTTAATAGTAAGCATTTGAAAGCGAGGGTACCATTTCTCTTCTACTAACCCTAAAAATATGTGTAGTCTTTTAAGTCTTTGGCAATCTTTTTATGATTGTTAAGAGTAATTTACATTTGAATTATTTGTTAATATTTTTGTGTTAAGAAAATTAAAATAAAAAATAAAAATAAAAATTCAATATATGTTAAGGATCTCCCTTTCCCTTTTCTCACTCCCTCTCAACATGAACCCTGGATTTATCATCAACTGATTAATAATTTTTAAAAATTAAAAATAAATATAACATTATTTAAAAAAAAAAAAAAGAAGTCAATTTAATAAATAAAAAATTACTCATTTGGAATGGAAAAATTGTCGGCGATAATAATGTGGCAACGTGAAATAAGAGGGTATTTTGGAACATGTACGTGTGTGTTTCTGTTGTGCTGACTGCGTGCTGCGTTAAAATTAGGTGGGCGAGTAGAGTGGTCGGGCCGAGGGGCAATGAGTCGTTAGCTTTAAGAAGAGGAAAAAAAAAAAAAAAGGGGAGAAAAAAGCGGGAAAGAATCCAGGAGGAGATTGAGATGCCGAGACAAGGCACACAGTACGGTAACGTGAGGAACGGCTGGAGTGTTGCTGACTGTTCCTTCTTGTTGCCGCCGTGTGGGATCCACTTCCTCGCTGGGCCCCACTTTTCGGCTTTGTTTCCAGAAGGAAAGACGGAGGGAACCTCCGTTTGTCACGCGCACCAGTTTTGGGTCACCAAGTCTATATATGAGAATAATCAAGGCTAGGTTGTTCCTATTATCTATATATTGAAAATTGAAAATTGAAAATATTTATATAAGTTTTGTTTGTATGGAAAACAAGGGACAGCCAAAAAGGTCGACGACTTTCGGCAACCTTCGATGGTGGTGCGTTAGTAATCTAACAGAGGTTTGATTGTGGTGGTATGGTGAACTCCATCATTTTGAGAAGGTGAAGTTTACAAACTTAGAAAATGATTTATGGTATTGAATAAGAGAAATTATTTTACGGAAATTAAAAAAGATTTTTTTGTCAACAGAGAATATTTTCGGTTTGACTATTATTTTTTTAAGTCATACCAAACACTGAAAAATACGAAAAACACTTTTTAGAAATCACCTTATGTTGAAACAAACGGGGCATGAATTTGTAAAAATCTTTTATAATTCTTGAATATTCAAATTGTATGGAGTTTTTTAAATCTTATATTACACGATTATTTATTATTTGTAAAATAAAATAAATATTGAGGTAATAAATAATGAATTAATAAAAATAATAAACATTTATACGATAAAATTGTAACTAAAATAATAATTTAAATTTAAATTTTTTAAATGGAAAAAACCCAAGTTCATATCAATAATAATGCTGAAAATTACACATACATTTCATTCGCATCTTATTAAATTAATGTGGCAGTGTCAATTTTCATCTTATTGGAAGAAGACGGTTTTCTGCGGCCTTCCGGCCGGTTGTCCGGTTCCGGGCCTTCGGCCCATCTTTAACTTACTTGTAATCATGTTTTATTAATGAAATATTGTATTACATTGCTTATTTTTTTTTAAAAAAAATAAATAAAAAATATTCTCAAGACAATTAACATCAGGCAGGGCAAGAAGAAAAGTATTAAATCTCTTTCTTTTTCTTTGTGAATATAATGCTTGTGTCAATAATGGAGGAGCCGGGTGGTCCAGTAATCTCATGTTACTCATTCAAGATTTTTCAATTTATTTAGAGGCTCAGTTGAAGTTGATGATATGGTTGGAAGATATTATTGTAATTATTGTAATGTGGGTTTGATGCACATGTCCACCTGCTCTGGAAGGGTGAGCCAGTGGCTCGTGGGATGTCCTTGCCCAAGTTGCACACAAACAATTAAAAAAAGGCACATAAAAAATCACCAGAATCAGAATCCATCCACAAAAGATGGAAAGGAGACAAGGAAATAAAAGAATGGAACCATTGTAATCATTAAGCTGTTGATTCTGACTCACCACACACCACACCTTCCTATGGGTGGGTTTGAACCAAAAGCACACCCTCGCATGCACATTTGGATTTAAATTGGCTGCAATAAGTTGTCCGTATCAAAGAGTTAGAAAATTCGATAAACTCACTTGTTGGGATAAGTGTGAATCTTGGAATTCGAATTGTCTAAAATAAGTAAGCCTCATCAAAAGTTGTCTCATGAACTGTCTGTATTGGCTCATTGCATATGGGCATCTTATACTAGTCCCATGGACCCAATGAACTTTAATCATCAGCATTCATGCCCATATGTTTAGTTTTTATTTTTTGCCGTTGATAATTTTGAATTAATTTCCTCCACCCCCTTCTTTAGTTCTTCTATAGTTTTATTTTATGTTAATATTGTCATTATTAATATTTTCTATTAATCTTTCAATGCTCCTCCAGTAGGATAGAAAACTAATCATATCCCCAGCTAAGGGTGAGTATTGGTTCGGTCGATGTCGATAAGGGCATTTTCACTTACCGATTCGTGAAAGTCGGTTAAAGCGATTAATTAACCGACTTCATACCGACAATAAATGGTTTCGACTTAATCGGTTAGTCGGTTAATAATTGGTCGGTTAAATTGGTTAATTGTCGGTTTACAAGTTTTTATGTTAAGATTTATCAACTTCTTTCTAACTAGAGAATTAGTAAAACTTATGTTTTATAAATGAACATAAAAAATAAATGAATGGAACATGGACCAAAATGACACTCACAAATCATCTGGACAAATATAATAAGAAAACTTACCAAATAAAATTTAAAATTCACTTGAAAAATCAATTAAGTTGGTTATATGTCGATTAATCGATTTTTTTTTTTTTTTTTTGTTTTTTTTGCCGCTACCAAACCGAACCGATGTTGAAACAATATTTTTATTCCACTTACCAACTGTCAGAAGTTGGTTGTTGGTCGATGACAATTCAATGACAATCTATAAGCGATAAACGGTTAATATGCCCATCCCTATCCCAAGCTAAACTTATACTTATAGCTTTAGGGGGCCAAGGGGCTAAAGGGCCCCTCCCAAATTTTAAAATTCTCTTAATTTTTTTTTTTTTTTTTTTTTTTTTGTGTTTTTTTTACAAAGCCTGGGCACAACCTTAGCAGATGTCGACAATGTCACTTGGGCTGAAATTCGAAGGCGATCTCTTGCTAATGGGGCCAGAAATAAGATGGGCTAGTCATAGGCTTGAGATGGATAGTCTTAAATAAACTCTTCCTCCAAGGGGCACTCTAAATCAACTTCATGTCGGCCCGTTGATTTATTTTTTAACCGAATTCGAACTTGTTCACAAGTTACTCGATCAACTTATTTATTGCATATATAAAAGTAAATTAATGTCATGATTGTTTAAAAACATACTAATTATTATTTACACAGGATCTGAAAATTTGTTTAATAAATATTAAATACACTAAGCCCATCTAATCCAAACATAACCCAAACTTATTCTTAAGCAACCTTTTTTTTTTTTTTAACATGTCCACACAAGAGGAGGAAAACAGATTTAAACTAATGACTTTCGCTTCATAAAACATAATCACCAGTCGATTGAACTACCCCTTGAATACATTCTGAAGCAACTTTATTCATATGATGGAGCCCATCTCTTGATTCTTCTCTCCCTTTCAAGGAAATAAAATTTCGATATCCACAAAAAAAAAAAAAATAATAATAATAATAATAATAATAAAATCATAAAATCTAGGCCAAGCATATACGTGAAACGTGTAACCCTAGCTTCCATTAATATAAGCACAGAAAATAAATATCTGGTTAAGCCCAACTGCTGTGGCTCGGAGACCCGAACCCGCATCAAAGAACAAAATCCAAATTCCACGTTTATCCCTTACCAATTAACTTCCACTTTTTTTAATTAATATTTTTGGAAATTTGAAAATACTTTATTGTAGAAAATTATATGGTCCCCAAGAGATAGTTCAATCGGTTAGAGATCATGCCTTATAAAACAAAGATCACTAGTTCGAATCCTTTCTCCTCCTCTTGTATGGACATGTCAAAAAAAGAAAATTATATCATTTTCAATATCTATTTCCCTTAAATTAGTCATATCACTGCAATATTTATCACTTAATTTCTACTAATACACTAAAATTTCATCATTTCAAAATCAATAAATAACTTTTTAAAAAAATATAAATTTAGAATACAAATACAATAAAGTTAAAAAAAATATCAAGTGTTTTTTTGGTGTCCTCTTAATTGTGATGTAGTTTTTAAAATTATCAATAAATTAAAAATTAATAATAATAATATCAAATTTAATAATATTTTTTAAAAATACATTACAATTAGAAAGACACCAGGAGAACGTAGACTATAAGAAGACCTGGAATTATAGAGATTATCGACATAAATCCAAGCAGGGCATTTTATTTTTGCTTTTCTGTTTTTTCTAAGCAAATACACCAGGTAAAAGGGAAGGGGAATCCAAGCAAGGGCTTATTAGCAATTTCACTTCCAAAAATAGATATCTAATGCCACCGTTGTCGTCTCACGCTTCGAATCAAAGCCATACCACTTGACACCAAATTTTCTCGGGAAAATTTTTGCGGGCCGAGGAGAGAAAGTGTGGGCGAATTTTCTTCTGACGAAAGATGCATTCTTTAAGTATTAAGGTTTTCACGGATTTCAATACGGGGAATACGAGGCGGTTGCCGGGCCGGGGAAGCTCCGGGTTCGCTGAGATCGAGGAGTGCACGAGAAGGCAATGGCTGAATTGCGGGGATTTCGCGAGGAATTGTAGGATTGTGGCGTGTGCTTCGCAGCGAAACGGTAATGGTAGCGGAGCGGGTCCGAGCTCGAGTCCGAGTTCGAGTTCAAGTTCGTTCTTGTCTCGGAGTCGAACCTACGCTCTGTTAAAGCAGCAAATGGAGGTCGCCGCCAAATCGGAGGTCTCTCTCCCCGAGAAAAAATGATTGATTTTGTTTGTTTTCTCAGCAACCAAACTGAGGATGACCGTTTTAGGAACTTAGTACTAATTGCTACTTATTCTGAGAGCCTTTTAAGAATTTATTCTTTGCTTATGGGGAATGATGAATTTAAGAATTTAACCTTTGCTTTAAGACATTGCGATGAATTTTATTAATAATTGTTCTTACAAGTTTTTGTTTTGATGTACAGGATTACAAAGAAGCCGCAAGGATACGTGATTCGTTGAAATTATTTGAAGAAGAAGAGCCGGTTTTGCGGTTGCGGAGATTGATGAAGGAGGCAATTGCTGAGGAGAGGTTTGAGGTATTTCGCTTTGCGGTTTTCACCATGTGATTGATTTTCTTTTGAATTTCTAAGTCTCATTCTACGGTCTTAATCTGAATATGTTGAACTGGAATGTTGGGATTATTCTATTGAATGCAGTCATTTGGTTTGGTTCAAAATGGGCAACTTTATATCTATTGAATGCTTAGTCCTTAATAACCATGTGCTCATGCTATTTTTATCTCCTAAGCCGTATTCATTAATGCAATGGAACTCCAAAGCTTGAAGAACTGGCCTTGGAAGGAAATATTTATTCAAATCATAATCTTTCAGAAGCTGGCATTATTCACCACTTTCTGTCTTTTTTATTGTCCGCCTCAAATAACAATGTTTTAGGTTCAAGCTTTGCATGACCTTCAAGAGTTGCAATTAGCATCTCCTAAACCCTTCTTAAATCATGCGAAATCTATATCTTACACTATGTAGGTTGGCAAAGTAGAGTATTACTTGCAATTTTTGAATTTGCTATCAGAAAGGAACCCTGCTTGCTCATTTTCATAACTTAATATCTGCCCATAACAAGATGCTAATTCAGTTTGATCCTTGATTGAATATGGAATATGGACAAGTCTAAGGTAATGATATATATATATTTTTTTGGTCTAGCTTTGATTTTTAGCGTTTGTTACTAAGTACGATGCACATTCTTCTTAAGCTCTTCCGTCTATTAACTTTCCTGTGATTTTTTTTTTCCCTATTTTTGGGAACTTCTTTATTGCAGGACGCAGCTAAATATCGTGATGAATTGAAGGAAATCGCACCACATTATCTCTTAACATGTGCAAGTGATGCAACGACCTTTGTATGTTTTTTTTTTTTACTCAAAGTTTTATAAGTTAATTTTTCGAATCTTCATTTCTACTTATGCCATTTTCATACAGTTTCTGTTTGGTCTTTTCCTAGTCCATTTAATTTTTGGCTAATTTTGTAACAACCTGAAAATCATTGAAAATTTTTATTTTTAAAGGATGATAAGTGCCTCTTGTTGCTAGCAGAAAAAAAGGAAAAATATTAGTTTTTTCTGTTTGGACACTAAAATGTTCCTTGATTATCTTTCTTATTGGTGTAGTATAGGCAAATACAACACAATGAAAGAAAACAAATGGTAGAATAATTAGTCGATATAAAATTAATCCTTTTTTATTTTATTTTTTATTTTTTAATTCCAGGGGATCAGGGTTCAAGTCAGGAGTGTTTACATAGAGGGCCGAAGTCAACCTTCGAAGGGGCTGTGCTTCTTCGCATATAGAATAAGAATTACCAATAATTCAGACCGCCCTGTTCAGCTTCTCAGAAGACATTGGATTATTACTGATGCCAATGGAAAAGTTGAGAATGTCTGGTTGGTATCTTATTGTAAACTGTTTTTGATCTCTTAAAGTCATCGTATAGTTCATTCATTTTCAATTTTCTTGTATTACTTCACCAAGATAGCCTGTTTTTATTTTTATTTTTTAAAAGTCTTATCATTATCCCCTTATGCAGGGGTAGTGGAGTTATTGGTGAGCAGCCTGTTATACTTCCTGGGACAGGTTTTGAATACTCATCTGCATGCCCTTTGAGCACTCCCAATGGCAGAATGGTAAGATGGGATAGTTTTGTTTTCTTTATTTTTTCTTGGAAAGTTATAAAGGTAGATTGATTGATAATGCCATGATTTTCATTTTCAAAGTGATGCACGGCATAAGAATTTTGTATATGGATCTGCACCATAACACAGAAAAGAAATTCCAGAAATGAACTATTGAAATCTTTCATATTCATCATCTTGAAGACCGTTTAAGATTGCTTCCAACATTAGAGTTTTTAAAACCATGGTTTCAGTGCCACGCATTCACACTGAACTACATATAGGTGTTTGCCCCATCAAAAACAGATTGTGTGTCCTCCAGAGAAACATACTCACTGAACTACATATAGGTGTTTACCCCATCAAAAACAGATTGTGTGTCCTCCAGAGAAGCATACTCCATGCTGGTGGGGCTTGTGGTTTTCTCTTGAATTTCCTTGATATAGTAAGCATTTTGTGTTTGCTTTTGAACTCTGGTGCATGAAAACTGCTATGCCTCTATGAGAATTGTGCGTAAGACATGTAATTTCATCCTAATCCTCCGTTACATATCTGTTTACTTTGATGGATAAGGCTGGATTAACTTATATTTGACATACCCAAAAAAAATCTAAATTTATTTGGTTTTATTTAAATGCAGGAAGGGGACTTTGAGATGAAACACATCGATAGAGTAGGCTCAGAGTCTTTTAACGTGGCTATTGCTCCATTTTCTCTTTCGATACTAGGAGATGACACTGATACTTTATGAGAAACGAAGTGTGGCTTCTTCACTTGGAGAGATGGAGAACTTACATGAGGTTATCAGATTGAAGGCTTAGGAAACGTTTTTCTCATATTTTTGCTATGCAAGTGTAAAAATCAGTTTGAGTGTAAAAAACTTCTCCATTCTCAGTGCATAGAAGTTGTTATTCTCATTTCATTGTTTGCCTTGACAGATATGAATTAGCAGCAAACTTGCAAAATAAATCAACTTGTAGAGATGAATGTACAGTTTTTAGTGTGGTGTTTCTTAGTTGCAATGGGAGATTATATATATCTGTGTGTGTGTGTGTGTGTGTATTGACAAAATCAACTGGCAGCAAATGAGATATTGGGCCTTGTCAAGGACATAGACATGAAGCCTCCGCCCGAAGCATGCGGGTCTTCTTTAGTAAATTAATAATGTGTCGTTGTTCACTTGTTTGGTGATGAACAAGCCCACGGGCCTTTGATAAGCCTCTAAGCTAAAAAAAAAAATATTGAAGATCCCCTTGATTTTTACAAATGTTGATAAGCCTCTAAGCTAAATCAAAGGCGGGCCCTTGATTTTTTTTAGGTGATTTAAGAGATGAATCAATTGCTCAAGATGAATTCTTGTTATGATAATGTCATCAACATATATAGAAACAAATAATTGTAAATTAGCTGTCTGAAGCACATCAGTGAGACCAAAAATAGCTAATTATACTATTAGAATTGATGATTCTTGTTTCGAGGGTCAAACTCTCATTCTATAAGGAATTTACTTGAGCCAGCCATTGAACCACCATCACCACAAATGATTGAATAAATTACAACTTGATGGAGATGGATGCAAAAGATTGTTATATATAATCCTTATCATTGCTTAGCCTTATCCTATGGTTGCTAATGCTCCCTATTATCTTCAATAATAAGGCCAGTTATGTTGGCTTTTGGGTTAAATGAATTTTGACTTATAAATTATAGCAATGTCTCTTGGTTAAAAGTTTTCATGCACTTGTATGCTGTCTTTTTTTCTTTTGGTAAGCTGGTGTCTGCTTGGGATGTGCAACTTAAACCAATTGTAGAAGATGCATGACTAAGTCTCCATTCATTTCAACATAAACAAAATAAACAATTGAGTTTCTGTGGTGATCCACCATTCTGGAGGCCATATACTACACACAAATTAATGGATAAATTATAAAATTAAATATTTACTGTTAATATTTTTTAAAAATTTTTTTGGGGGTAAGTGACCCTTAAGATTCATACAAGGATGACAAGGAATTATATATATATATCAAACACAATATCTTCTTAAACACACTGCATTTAAACCCTAATATTCTTTGTATCTCCATAAATGCTTCTTCACTGAAACTCATCACATGAATTTCCCTTTATATTGCGCGTGAGTTTCTCTCTTTGCTTAGCGTATTTCGTGCACTGCTTAAAACGCGGAAACTAAAAAGGTGTCCAGCCCTTTTGTTGTGAACTCTTTATAACTGAAAGTTTGAGCAGTACCTAAGCTGTACGTTGTTCATGCGCCATTAATAGTCTCTCTCTCTCTCTCTCTCACTCATTTCATTTCCCTCAAAGTTTCAGCAGCTAAGTAATTGGGTTTTCCCTCTCAATATGAAAGGTAAATTTATTTCTTATTGTCTCTTTATGGTCAAATTAATGAAGTGTTTTTGTGCTTTTATTTATTTTTCTTCTGCATATTTGCTTCATTATTAGCATATTTCCATGGAAATGTCATGAATATACAGAGATAAGAAATTAAAGCAGTGATTTTTCTTTAGTCTTTGTTAATTATTCCATTTCTCTACACTCACATGCATGAATCTTCATGATTTTTTTGTTTAAAAAATGTTTTAATGTAATATAAATGTGAAAATAGTTTTGGGTGTTTGTGAGTAATTTGTGTTTTGGGTTATTTGTTAATGCTTTTGTTTTGAGTGATATCGAAGGAGACCGGGTTAACAAACAAAATCAGTCTATTTATGTAGTATTTTATGGGTAATATTTTATTCAATTATTGTGTGCAATACCTCCAAATCTCAACTAAATTAAAGGCATCACACAACCTTGATTGGGGTCGTTGGTAGTTGAGACACGAAAGAACATGTATAATATATTTGCTAGTTCATGCTCTTTGTTCCCATAACAAATTGAAAATCTTCTTCCCAATATATAAAATAAAGGCATCTTTAGCTATATATGCATTTCTATGGAAATGATTATTCAATAATTTTCTCTCAAAACCAAGTTTGGGCAAAGTAAAAAGGATTGGGATTTTCTACACCTGAACTGTACATCCAAATTGCACATAACTTGACCGTCTCACAAAGAATAGGCTACGAGACACGCTTGTCTAAACAGACCCTACACTTTAAGGTGTCTAAAACAGGTAAGTCTCGCAACCCCATTTTTACGGGACTGTTAAATTATGTGCAATTCGAACAACCCAATTCAATTGGGTTAAACAGTAGTGTAATTAATAATTTAAGAGGACGCATGGTTTAGAGATGAAGCAGTTCCAAAACTCTTGCTGTTTCCTATTCTCCAAGCAACTTGTAGCTTCTCACAAATGTTGTCCTTGCTTGGTGGCCACGCTTGTCACGATGTTATAAGGTTGTCATAAATTGTGGACTACTTGACAGTTATGTCAAACATTTGTCCACACAGCTTGACAACCTGTCCCTATTTCTCCTTTGACTATCCATCCCTCTACCTATTTTTTTGTCAAAAAAAGAATTAACATGAATACAAATTTTGCTCCTTACAAGGAAGGATCCACTGTCCCGATCAATCTCTAACCCCCAATTGCTGTCACAAAATCTGAGGTTGATTGGATTCATAATGCCTTTTTAGTGTTGGTTTTTTTGCTTATTAATCTGATATAAAGATAAAGCGTTATAATCTGATATAAAGGTAAAAGTAATTTTAAATAATTTCTTAATGTTTTTACTATTTTGCTAAAAAGCAAAAGACAAACTTGAAGAGCGTTATCAAACTAACATTTGGACGTCCGTTTAACTAAATATATAGTTTGAAATGGGTTACTTTTTTTTTTTTTTTTACTTTTGCTCCTTTTTCTTTTTGTTTTGTTGATTGATTGAGTAATTGAAATGACGAAAGTTAAAAAGGCATGAGAGACGGTGGTGTCTTTGATCATCAACTTTAGAAAGGCAAAGGGTAGTATGTAATAACTATACACCCTTTAAGTGCATGGTTTTGTGCTACACGTTTCATTTCTAGGGCCGACTGGGTAGATATGACTGACCACTCAGTGAAAGACACGTTGCATTTGATGACCAATAATATCCTTTTCAGTTTCGTAAACCCAAAGATTCACTTGAAAATTACCATAATACCCCTTGCGATAGCAAAGCTTGCAAGGCAAGGGAGTGACCGTACTGGCCTAGGAGCCCAAGCTTGCAAGGTCCTTCTTTCAATGGTCTATCTCTTTTATTATCTGTCTTTTGTTCTTCGGCAAGAGACGATAATTATCTGCCTGAATTACAAGCGATTTGAAAGGGTAATGTGAGATATTTCAACTGTCTGATCACTTATTTAGACAGATAAATTTCGTATAAGATAAAAACTCTCACGCATTACCTGTTTTTAAACTATTAACAATTCCAACGAGTACTTGACGTGAAGCCTTATCCAATGAAAATGCCATGCTACTTATTTGGTTCCCACTTCTGTCGGCAAGCAACAAGAAGCTCATCATGGCTTTAACTAGAAGCTAAAGCCTAACGACCCAGCACTCAGGGGGGTGCCTCAAAAACAGCCCCTACAAATCAACCCATTTTCCGTAATCAACCTTTGGTGATTGATGAATCATGGCACATAATCATTAGGGTCAAACGTTGGGGTCGGGGGTCCTACTCATATAATCATCGTCGCCACAAAATTTGTGGAGCCCACTTGTCTCTTGATTGATGAATCATGACCAATCAAATCAGATCAACGGCCCAAATTATTTGGGTCGAACTTTTGATCCTGTTCCCAGCCTTATTGTAGCATACTAGCAGATCATCATTTCTGCTTTATTTCCTTTCTTTAATCAGAAAACTCGAAACACACAAAAAAAACATACTCCTAAAAGCATCTTCAAGTATTCCGACACAAAATCAAATACTATTATGCCTGCTCTCTCTCGATTTCTGTAACACCAAAAAACTTGAAAAGACCAGAAAAGGTGACGAACACATGCATGTCTTTTGAGAATTTGTATAATAATATTTGCATGGAAATTTGGAAGCTCGTCTATTTTGCCAAATCTTGTTGAGATAGCAAGAAAAAGGAAAGCTTGTGCCTTGTGCCCAAAGCAGACCGCCCTTTTCCACTCTCTCTCTCTCTCTCTCTCTCTTTTGTATTTCCTTTGTTAGTTTTGTAATCCAAAGCAAAGAAGCAAAGCATCTTGCTCACATTCTCTTGCTTTCCCTTCCAAGCATAAGCCTTTCCTTTGCTTGGAATTCTGCCAAGGCTTAGGTGATGCATTTTGTTGTTTTGAGCTTTCTGTTAGGATCAAATCTTCATGTAAATGCGGCTGTTCATTAGCCTCTTCTCAAATTTGTCTCGTTTTGATTGATGGGTTTTTGTGCTTACACTCTGTTTAGCCTTTCTGGAATTGGGTTTTCATTGGCGTGTGATTGTCGATTTCAGCATTTATACTTCACTTTCCTCACCCATTGATTCTTTTACTTTATTCTTTAGATTTTTTTTTTTTTTTTTTTTTTTTTTCACCAAGTAGTAAATTACTGAAATTTTTCTAAAGCTGTGGTCTTTAGAGACTAATACGCCTTTCTGGGTTTCATTTTCCAGTCTGATTATTGTTTCATTAGGACTCTCGTAGGTTCCTTCCTGCTGTTTCTACTTCCATTTTTTGTTTTCGGTACTCTAATTTGACAAGAACAGAATTCTGTTCAAGTTTCATTTGATTTTTGATTTCTTTCTCTGTATTGTTTTTTTTCCCAAATTCCCCTTTCGTTTTCTCCCCCCCTGCTTGAGAATTTGTGAAAAAGTAACCCATCATCCCAAATCATATTGAGTTGAAAAATCAGAGAAGGAAATGTAACGCCATGAGTTTTTCAACAGGACCCTCAAAAGATTCTTGGCACCCAGTCATGACTTCTGATACAACAACTCCAAGTTACTGGCTGAACTGGAGGGTGTTGCTCTGTTCCATATGGGTTTTGATTTCCATGACTTTCGCACTCTTTCTGATATGGAAATATGAAGGTTTCCGCAAACCCAAAACTGGAGAAACCCAGCAAGAAGAAGCAGGAGCTTTATACGATGATGAAACTTGGCGGCCATGTTTGAAAGGAATCCACCCTGCTTGGCTTCTTGCATTCAGAGTTTTTGCTTTCATTGTGCTCTTGGTTCTGCTCATTGTCACCACTTTGACAGATGGAGGCGGTGGTCTTTTTTACTTCTACACTCAGTAAGCTATCCTTTTGTTCTTGAGATTTGCATAATCATATATATGCTTTGAGGAATTTGTTTGTGTATAATTTTATTCTAATTCAACTCTTGTCAGAACTCGTTTTTAATTGCATAATCATGTGACTATGGAGACCATATAATTCAACATGTTTTGTTTTTTTGTTTTGTTTTTCTGGACAGGTGGACTTTTACATTAATCACCATTTATTTTGGGGTATGTGTTGCATCTTCAGTAATCCTTTCTCTCAAATTGTTATATCAATGCTTGAATCTCTTTCTTATCTATATTTTTTATTTGCTTGTGATCTCAATTGCTATGAGCAGCTCGGATCATTGCTCTCCATGTATGGGTGTTACCAATATCACAAGAAAGCTGGTGGTGATAGAGTTGATATAGAGTTAGATACAGAGCAAGGCACTTGTGGGGCTACTCCACATGGGGAAAATTCTAAAATGTCTGTCCCATCCAAAACCTCTGGCCCCCATGAACAACATGATCATCTACGCAAACCTGCAGGCATCTGGGGTTATGTCTTTCAAATAATTTTCCAGGTAATTTTTTCATAAACAAGTTGCTGAAGTTGGAAAGTACAATGGCTTTGTTTTCTTCCATCCCCAAGTTTTGACATTTTCTTGTTCTTGTAAACAGATGAATGCAGGTGCTGTTATGCTCACAGATTGTGTCTTTTGGTTCATTATTGTTCCGTTTCTTACAATGAAAGACTACAACCTAAATTTTGTAAGTATCATCTAGATCCTCAACATAATTCTTTGTAATATTGTATTTGATTTTATCCAAATAAGAACCCTTTTTCAAATAATTTTGGTGGGATTGTTAACTAGAAGCAGAAATCTGTGGAATGAATTCATTTTACATCACATTATGAATCATTTTACCTTCCCAGAATAAATCCCAGAAACTTGTACTAGAATGGTTTAAAACTCTGCCAGATGATTATTCTTTCCAGGCATTGGATCTTCCTAAAATATTGATTATAAAACCCCATGTTTTTCTTTTTCATTACTGCAGCTGATTATAAACATGCACTCAATCAATGCTGTTTTCCTGCTTGGTGATACGGCTCTGAATTGCTTGGTAAGTTGTTGTAATTAGGTCAATCTGCTACTCATTTTCCAAATCCTATCATGAATATACATTATGTGAAAAGTTGTTTCTCCCTTTACAGCGGTTTCCCTGGTTTCGAATCGGATATTTCTCCCTGTGGACAGTCGTTTATGTAGTTTTCCAGTGGACAGTTCATGCTTGTGTCAAACTCTGGTAAAAGCTTCATCTGTTTTATCTTTATTATCAGAAAAAAACATCATTTTTGTTGTCTAATAGGAAACTTCTGCCTTGAAAAACAGGTGGCCCTATCCATTTCTTGACTTGTCTTCTCCGTATGCTCCATTATGGTATGCACTCCTAACCAGTCACTTTGCAGTGTTGAGAACAAAATTATGCACTAAGCATGCCGAACGCGATTTTACCAAACGCTTAAAATCCCGTTTTCCAATTGCATGTTTTAAAATCGCTATTTATAATTCGCACGTTTTGAAATCACAAGCCTAAACGGACCCTAAGCCTCATTTAACCATAAAGTTTTGTATATAACAGTTCTTGCGCACAAATTTGATGCATATCATCTGAAGTCATTCTGTCAAAAACTATATGTTGGGTTAAACAGACTGGTGGTTCTTCAGCATTGTGATTTGTGATCCAAATTCTTTTATGGGACCTGATTTATATTGCATGTAGTCGTGATTATTATAACTATTCACAAAACAAATCCAGATTTCCCAATGAGACAATATCTTTCTTCTCTCCCATGAAACTTGTCCTCCTTCCTGATTCTTGTCCCAGAAGTTTTTTTGAATTTCTGTCAAGTAGTTAAACTAGAAGTTATTGTTTACATATGCTTCAAGCAAATTGGCTAACCCCTTTTTTTTCTGTCCTGGAATTTGAAGGTACTTGTCGGTGGCAATAATGCATATCCCATGCTATGGCCTCTTTGCTCTGATTATGAAGCTGAAACACTTTGTACTGTCAACAAAGTACCCAGAGACCTATCTGTGCATGACAACACCTGGGGAATAGAAACTTTTTCTGAAGCAGAAGCAGCTTTAGATTCCCCATAAAATTGTTAAATTTCTTGGTAGCCATGGAGACACAGAAAAATAACTGATGAACTATTGATAAATGTCTTGAACAAATTCATATATACACAAATGGTCGGTCAAACAAGGTAGTCTTAGATTGTTCATGTATCCATTCCAACTGGAGTGGCAGAGATGTAACAACACATAGTTCTTGAAAGAAATTCATTGAGAAATATACTTGTTCTTCTTATCCTCTCCTTTACATGTTCTGTGTAAATTTTTGTGATCAAATGTGAAACGAGAGAAAAAGCGGAAGTAAGAGAAAAAAGAGAGACGAGAATTCGGGTGGTTCGGCATTGATGGCTATATTGTGCTCTTATTTAAATTGATTTGTTTACAATACAAAAGTACTATTTATAGGAAACTGTAGTACTTGGAGAGAATACAAAAATAATAATAATAAATAAATATAATATAATAAAATAAAAACATTTGTCCAGTTAAGCTTCCATCTTACCTATAAATTTGAACCCATCTTTATTGACCCATTTAACTGATTTAAGGGTATTTTACAATTTTTTTTTTGGTATGAGATCCACTTGATGCCTGTTATTTACTCATAAAAAGGAAAATGGTTAATTATCATCACTTTAACAATGTCTCATAAATGTTCCAATTTTTGCAATATCCCCTCAATCTACCATTGGGATTGCAACGTCTCCTTCCACAACCAAAATGACAAAGATACTCTTCATGAGATTAAAAAAAATAATAATAATAACAAACCTATTTTCTTAATTTTTTTAATCTTATAAACGATATTTTTGTCATTTTAAATCGCAAAAGAGAACGTTACAAGACTAATGGAAGACTGACGAGGCAATGCAAAAATTAAAACATAGAAAGAAAAAAAAAATTTGCAAAAATAGTGGGTAGTTAGAGGGAATAAATGAAATTTCCCCAAAAGAAAAAGTATTGCTACAGGCTCATAGCCCTTTCATTGCATTTACAAGGCACTAGGAACAAATTCCATGGTTTACTAAACGTTTCATGTTAAAGATACAATGAACGACCAACCAAGAAAGGAAAAGAAAAATCTCCCCTTGGCTTTATTGCCCAAGCCAAGACTCAGTTTTGAATACACTACCCATAGGTACAAAAAATGTAAGTATGATATTTTCAGATGAAGTAGAAGTAGAAACAAAAATGATACCAATGCAATTATAGGTGATCATAGAGAAGTGCTTGGCAAGGAACCCATTAAGATGACATTGTCACTGTCTTTATGCTCCCTAGTCTTTTCCGGTTTTGCCCTTGCAAACAATCCAGTGAACAATCCCACAGACAACCCAGAGTCGGATCTCTTACCCAACAAGTCCAAAGCTCTACTAACCTCACCACTAGCCCTGTAGCTTTCACTCTCTTCCACCCTGAGGTGTGCCCCACAAGGGCAGTTTGTGAGCTTTCTGAAGCAAGGCTTATGGAATAACGATTCACAAGATGAACACCTTTCAACCTCACCTGCCTGTTGATTATTTTGCAGCTCAGACTACGTTATTATAAGAAAATTATATAGTATTTCCTTTTGAAACATAAAGCTAATCAAACCAAAAGAAGTGAAGAAAGCATGCAATTAATTTTGTGGTGTATAACCATAGCCATTGAACAGAAGCCCACCTGAAAAGGAAAAATGAGGGCAGAAGGGTCATTACAAGCTTGTCGAGCACCGCAGGGTACTCCCACATCACAGCATATGAGGCATTGCTCTGTAATATGCTCCGTGATTTTCCTTGAGACAGTTTCCACCATGACAGGTAGTGCTGCCAAAAGAGTTGAAATACATTGTGAAAGCATATAGATGTATTTAGAAAAGAAAATACATTAGGTCACTGGTTAATGTGCTGATGATCTACATTCAAACATTGAATTCACAAGGATCTTTCTTTTAAAAAAAAAATTAAAAAAAATTGAGGTCAAAGTTATATGTTAAGAAGTGGCAGATTTGATCCTCGGGGAAAAAATCCAGTTAATAGGCTATGACAACAAATGATTATCATCTTCCAAAAGTAAGTATAATGCTGCACTTACCAAAGGTGGCAAATTGGTGCTAAAAAGCTGACCTCTATAACAAAAAGGTAAACCAACTTACAAGAAAAGGCAATTAATTGCACCTTAAATGTTCCATGGACATGGAAGTCTTTGGTTATGTTTCCATACCATTTAAAGACAAAAGCTGTATGATAATACATAGAATCAAAACTGTGGCAGATCACCAAATCAACAAGTTTATATCAATATAACATATGGACAGACTGCAAATGTCATACAAAAAATGCAAAAGGAGGGCATGAAATTTTGTAAATTCCCAAAAAAACATGAATTAGCAATAATCTAGTAATAAGAAGCTAACCTGCAAAGGGCCCTTTGGAAAGATCAATAAGGTCTCTAAGTGCAAAAAAATCATTGCTTTCAAGAAGATATCTTCGAGACCCAAGTCCTTTGTTGATGGTCCTACGAAATGGACAGCGAACATATGGAAGCACGGTTCCTATTTTTTTCCTGACACCCATAACATGAAGCAGGGCTGGGACCTTTGAGAATAGGTAAGGATTAACCGCACTAACACAAAGCATGGGCTGCAAGATAAAACTCATTATCGACATCTATCAAGGCCACCAATAAAGTTAACTCGAAATTGAAAGATTAACTTGACTTCTAAAACATGTGAAGTGAAAACTGACTAAAAAATAATTAATCATGCATGTGCAGTACATCTCTTTTGTACTTCTCACTTTTTCTTAAAAAGTTGCTGATATGCATGTATATAATCATGTATGTTCCTTCCCAAACACAATTAAGTGCATAACATGTCCAAGTTGAGCAAAATAGGACTAAAATATATAATTTAAGCCAAAGATAAAAGCTTGTTCTCTATATCCCCTCACAAAGCCATTTCAAAAATCCCCTGGAATGAGATGGGAATCCAAGCTCAACAATTTATAAGCCTAATCTAGTTGAACATGTGGAAATTTCAGGGGGGAGAGAGAGAGAGAGAGAGAGAGAGAGACATGAATGACCTCAGAGCTATGACCAGGAAAAGGTAAGATGTTTAGACTAGTCATCAATTCGAACACATCACACAAAATATTTTAAAAAAAATGCTTTCAATGTCTACTATGAGCTTTTCTGCAATGCTGGAGTAATTTTCTTTACACAAAGGAGGCCTCAGAGTTGGAGATAAGGAACTCTGTTCACATAACATGGTGGCGCATACATGTGATATATCCTGCTTACCCCAACAACATTGAATCTTACTCATTGAATGTGATATAACCAGGTGCTGCGTACATGTGAGATATATTACAAGAAGTATATGTAACAATATTCTTGCTTTTTACCAGAAAAAAGAAAAGGAGCACATAAACAAAAGTATAATGTTTCTTACTCACTGAATCCTGATAATTTGTATGCACTGAGAAGCTATAAATAACTAGATTCAAAACCATAAGAGTGAGTGCCTGTCTCTGAATTACCTGGTCATGAATGGATTCCAGATACGATTTAGCCAGCTGAGAAACTGGATAGTGAGTAAAATCCCAATGATGCAAAACTCTTGCTGGTAAGACTGCAGTCTCATTTGTATGGCACGAAGAGCAATATAATTGAGAAGTGTATTCACAAAGTCGAGGCTTACCCCAACCAAATGTCTGTACAAAGTCTCTCACCAGTGTCTTTCCATCATCAAAATGTTTGTGGCATCCAGCACAGTTATAATGTTGAGCTTCTAGCATCTGTTTCATTGGTTTGTAAGGCTGGATTTCAACAATAAGTGATATAGTCTGCCCTAAAGTGGAAATATTTTCTGTATCTGCCCTTCCAGCAAAAGAGGTAGAAGGGGGCACCAGTGTATTTGACATAGGAGAACTGGGAAACAAATCTTGAGGGGACAAAAACCAAATCAATGCAGTTGGGGGACTGGATAAAAAACTGAAATGGAGAATTGAACCTAAACACTCTTGAATAAGAACACTTCTCTCTGCAACAACATCAGGAGATGCATTCCCAAATATCTTTCTGGATTCCTTTTCTACAGCGGACCAGGGAGAAGGTAGAATCCAGCCGTGATCAGCAAATAATGTTTTCAACTGACGATATAGAGCAAAAAAATCACGATATCGTCGTTCAACCTCCCATTGGTCCTGGCCGCTCCACACTCTTATTTTATACACAGTGTGTTCCTTCACTCCAACCAGTCTTTCACTAAAAGAGACATCCCCCTTCTTCTGTCTCGCACCAACCACTTCAACCCCATCAATTCTCATCAGTAGGTGCTGAATGAGTGGGGAAGCATCATCTGTACCAGAAGTAGAAGCAGTCGACCCACCATCTCTCAAAGGCAGAGACAGCTCTGACTGAAACATCCTATTATCCCGAGAGAACCTAGCTTCAGAAGTCTTGCCAGAGTCAAGTAAAATTTCTTCCATGTCATGTACAATCTCATTGCAGAATTCATCTATATCAATATTTTCTGTCTGCAAAATTGAGTGAAAATAAGAATACCACCTGCTTAACCGGAAAAGTTGAAGAAACACACACAAGATTCCTAATGGAAAAATTCAGATTTCCAAAGCAGGCAACCATGAATGGTGGTTGATCAGCTATACATTTGCACGAGGCAATTGGCACATCAACTAAGATAAAAGATCACTCTACGTGAAAATTTTAACAAGCTAGAGTGCCAAGCAAATTGCAACAATACCATACGAGCTACACCTAGATAATTACTTGAACTTACAAAGTCCAATATAGATTCAAATTTGTTAATGGAGGAACCAGATTCTAGGAAACAAATTGAACAGGAACTATTTGTTTGATTCAGTTCTTTAAAATTCCAGGTTGCAGCATCAACTTTGTGCATTTTATTGAAGTATCTAGAGTATTTACAAGTTTCCCATTATCACCCAAAATGACTCTTTTATAATACATGTTGATATCATTTTTAAGACCTATATCAATATATTCACTGAAGTATCAATATTAAAATGAAATGAGAATCTAAGTGATTTAGTCTTTCAATTATGAACTAGAACATTGCAATAGGAACATTTGCAATCTACTTATAAAAAAAATTCTAGTTATTTACTTGGCTGCAAACTGCCAAAAAACATGAGTACAGAGAAACTAATAACTGACCTGAATTGGCGGAGGATGGTCTTCAAAGAGATCTGCTGAAACAGGAGAATTATTTGAAATTATCCTCACCTTATTTTCAGAAGCTGATGGGAATGACATTTTATCATGGTCTTCAAATAATTTGACGTTTATGTTTTTGAGAGATACAAGTGAATGGGAAGAAAGTTGATTTGTTGTAACACCAAAAAGGTCCAGCTTTTCTTTCGATTTACCGAAATCTTGATTTTCTAAAACTCGACTGCCATCAACACCAATATCGTCTTCAGTTTTCATAAATTGATGCTCCCTTTCCATGCCACTCTCCACAATGTTCAATTCCATCGCCACAGGTATTTTTTCTGCAAGTTGTTCCAGCTCCATTAGGAAGGCATTACTAGCAGAACTTTCTGCTTCACCAGCAGCTCGAACTTGATTGTTGGTAAGAATAGTGTTTCTGACATCGTCTTGCTCTGGTTCATGGAAATTAGAAAAACCAGTTGGCATCACGGAAGTACTTTTGGTATATCCAGCCAGTTCATCGCCACCTCGAACATGATAACTGGCTTCAGGAATGTCTCTCATATCTTCTATTATCTCTGCTTCAGCAAAATTTGAAATACTAGTTGGGTTCAGAGAATAGCTATCAATATCATCAGCCAATTTATAATCATCTTGAACTTGTTTCCTAGCCACAGGTATGCCTGTCACAACTTGTCCTTGGTCTATTTGATCAGTAATTGAAATCCCAATGGAGGTCTCAAAATTTGAATTCTGAATGTCTCCCTCAGTTTCAGGATTCTGTTCCCTCTGATCCTGGAATGCATCCAAGGCCAGAGAACCCAGGGTAGTTCCCTCTGTTTCTTGCACAAAGTCATCCCAGTCTTCTGAACCAAATGCCACAGATGAGTTAATAAGCAACGGATTTTCATTCCCCTCTTTTGCTTCCTGACCATAATGCATCTTTCTTTGAACATAAAAACGATCCCTACACTCATCGTCTGTACCATAATTATACATTGAATCTTCACCCTCCGAATGCTCATATCTCGATGACGTCCCATCCTCCTCTTCCCTCTCTATCTCCCTTCCATCAAACTGCAAATCAGATGGCAAATTCAACCCGTCATCCCCTTCAACAACAAACCCAGATGATGAACCTACTCCAACCCCATCCCCATGTTCCTCACCAATGGCCTCTCTACCAGACAAATTCTTATCACTAGCTCGCAACATTCCTGACTCGCCTTGTTCTCTTGACCCTATAGAACCTTCTTCATCACCTTCACCATATCCACCTTCTTCACCTGAACCATCATCCCACCCTGCAACTAATCCCGACACACTTTCAACCTTCAAACCCATCATTTCATTTGACATATCATGTCCCTCAGTATCATACAATTCCAACCCACTCTTTATCAACCTCCCTTCTTCCTCTACCCTATTCCCTTCTCCAAATTCAACATTTCTATCGCTTAAACACTCGTTACCGCAACCCGAAACCCTCTGGTCCTCTCGATTCCTATCAAACATCCCTCCCAAACTAAAACCTTCCGAACCACTATCACTCCTCATAGACCCTAACAACTCAGACTCAAGTTCGCAATCGTTAAACGTCGTGATCGAGCTACGCATACTCGGCGTGCCCATCGCCGAGTTCGCGCTGCAGTAGCGCTCGAACTCTGACTCTCCGCACGACGAGTACTGCGACGGCGATCCGGGCTCCGCATCGCCATCGGCATCACCCCCACCGTCCGATTTGGGTTGCGGGAACGAATCGGACGGGTCCGTAGAGGCGAGTTTGGAGGCTGCCCCAGGAGCCCCCTCCCCATTGATCATTGGGAACTCAGAAAATCATACAAAATTTTTAATTCAAGAAAAAGAGGGGGAAATCAAACCTCTGTAGAATGAACCGACGGCTGCGATTTGAATCGGGTCCTTGCGCTTGGATTGGAAGCATAGGGTTTTCGTACGGGTTTGAATGATTGGAGAGAAAGAAAACAGTAGGAGGAAAATGAACCTGGAGAGAGTGAGAGACAGAGCTGACCTTTTGCCGCTGTAGACACAGACAAACCAAAATAATTTATTTAAGATTTCTTCCAATGTGGTTGGTTTGAGGACTACGAAAATGTCTTACGTTGTTTTCGTTTAGATAAGCATACACTTGCATCTCTCCCACTCGCTAGTAATTTCAACACATAATTGAATTTATCTCTTGTCAAAAATTGACAATACTTATGTATGTCTCGTTTTGAATTCAGGTCATATTAATATGATCTATTTTACTAAGTGGGTCAGACTCATCAACCCTAATTCATTAATTTTGTGTTGAGTTCGTGCCTAACTCGATCCATGTTATTAAGCAGGTCAGACTAGTCAACTCTAATTCGCTAATTTTGTATTGGGTTCGTATCGAATTCATACGTTTTATAAAAAATTGTCAATCCTAACATAACATGAGAAATTTCAAATGAGACAGGACATATAGTCGGGTAGCCCAACATTTACATTTATTTGGACATATAGGTCTAATATGAAATATCTCGTATTGCTTGTCCAAATTATTTGTAATTTGAACAAATAATTGATAAAAATCTCAATCCGTTTCGTTTTGAGCTTTTTTTTCTTTTATTTTTTATTTTTTTTTAATGTTCTCATCTTCCTCTCTCCTTGAATGTTATGTGATGCAAGAAAATTTGGTTGGTTACATTTGTCGAGTTCGACTCGGACATCTATGATATAAAACATTGTATTTTATATGGTCTTATTCAAGGTTTTAAATGAGATTGCGATATTCATGTACACTTTGAATTCAATTTATATAAAACTTTTATTCAAGTAGGATTGATTTATTAAATAAATTGAACTTGATTTGAACTCGGTTTTTTTTTTTTTTTTTTTTTTTAAATAAAGTCGTTAAAACTCAAGTACTAAAAATATATTTAACCCTAATTGTTTTCTTTTTTTAAATAATCCTTTTGGGTTTGTAATTGTAGGTCAAGCGGGTTATTCATTTATCAAAATAGGTTTTGAATTTTCGGAACACTTACTTAGACAAATATATTCCATCAAAATTGCAATAAGATAAGTTACAATCCAAATAGAAAATTGGAGCCAATCTCGATCATTTTCATTGCAGACATTGTCATCCAAACCGTTTTCGAATTGGTTCCAAATTATAATAAACATATTATGAATATTTCGAGGAAAATATCATCGGATATATATATATATATATATATATATATATATATATTGTAAGATCATTGGATAATTTTAAGAAGTAAAGAAGAGGGAAAAAAGAAGAGAAAAAGAAGAAGCCGCTATTTCTGATATCGCTTTTATTGGCACGAAAACGCTACACCAATTATCGCTTTTATTAAGCTCACCTGACTAAAACCCTAACCCCCTAAACCCAACTTCTTTTTTCTTCCTTCTTCTCTCACACTCACAGAGAGACAGAGAAGAAGCCTGGTTGGTCATCCATGACGATGGAGACCACAAGCAAAGAGTCTGGGCTCGAATCCCTACAGCGCCTGAGGGCCACGGACCCGCCGGTGTGGTTGGCGCCGAGCCCCTCGCTCTCCCAAATTGCTCGAACCGCCTCGGAGCATCTCTTCGCTTCGCTCAGGCCATTCACGCCCAAAACGCCCTTCGACAAGCTCTTGACCCAGGGGTTCGACGCCGAGCAGATTTGGCAGCAAATCGACCTCCAAGCGCATCCCCTTCTGTCAACTATCCGCCGCGAGGTGAAGCAGTTCGAGAAGAACCCAGGAGAGATCTCGAAGCTCAAGAAGGTTATAGAGGTTGAGAAGAAGGAATCAAAGGGTGGGAGGAGTGTTGTAGAAGAGGAAAGTGACGATTTTGATGAGGAATTTGATGCGTTTGATGAAGAATTGGATGAGGAGGATGAAGAGGGGGAGAGAGAGAGCGAGGGTGGAGAGGAGGACGAGGAAGGTGGAGGTGGTGGGATTGAAGATGGGTTTTTGAAGATAAAGGAATTGGAGGAGTTTTTAGAGGAGGATGAAGCTAGGGAATATGGGTTAAAAAAGAAGGACAAGAAAGAGGAGAAGAAAGTTTATGGGTTGGGTCTGGATGAAGATGAAGATGAAGATGAAGATGAAGAGGAAGATGATGATGATGAAGACGAAGACGAAGACGACGATGAAGATGAAGATAATGAGGTGGGGGTTTTTTTGAGCTGAATTTAAAATAGTTTGATTGGTTTTTTGTTGAGAATTTAGCTTGATTTAAGTTTCATCGTGGAACTAGAGTTTGAGTCATTATGGAAGAATTTCTAGTATTTTTTATGTGTCAAAGATTTTTCTTTTTTCTCAGGTGGTTATGGTTTTGAATTCGGTCTAGAAGATGCATAATTTTGAAGTGTCTTGATTTTGATGATCTTTTTTGTGGGCTTTTAACTCGTTGGCATTTTGTTCTTCTAGCTTGGAGTTTTTGGGCATGGTGATGATGAAGATGCGGACAAGTTGGCGAGGTGCTACTTTGTTGTTTGCCTTTGGTTTTGTTTTTCTTGTTCATTTTATTGCCATTGGTTATCATAAACTGCTCCAATTCGTTATAGTCATACTGGTATTCTTTAGGAAAATTAGCATTTTTCACAGTCTAGTTATGTAGTTGGAAAATGCAAATTCTTTAGAGTGATTCTGCTTCCATTACCAAGGATGCATCGTTGTAGTGCATGGGAGTGTATTTTTCAAACTCTAGACGAGAGATTTTCTTTGGGAGTTTATTTTTGAAAATCTAGATGATACATTTTCTTAATATTTCCTTTTCTGGGTTTACCCGTGGATATGTGGTTTTCAGTTATGGAGATTTTTTTGGTGCTAAGAAGAAAAAGGCTGCCAAACAAAAATCAAAATTGAAAGATGGGTCAGAAGAGTCAGACATGGATGATGAACAAGAAGATGATGAGGCATTTGAAAATAAGGTATTGTTTATTTCTTTATGCTCTTTACAGTTCAACAAAGTATTGTGTGTGTCTTGCTTACTAGTTGTGAAATCTCATTCACAAGCATGAATTTTAGTTGAAATAAATCTGATTTATTTATATTTTATTTATGAAGCAAGAGACTGTTTCCACCCATGAAAAAGAACTTGAGAATCTTCGATCTAAAATAGAGCAGATGGAAAAAGCAAACCTGGATCCAAAAGCCTGGACCATGCAGGGAGAGGTAATATTGTCATTCTGAAAGTCTATTGTTAGACGAGCTTGCATGGGTTACAATTGAAGTGAATGTGGATATGACTCAAATCCTTGCATCTATGGTTTATAACAACAGGTAACTGCTGCAAGAAGGCCATTGAACAGTGCATTAGAAGTTGATCTTGATTTTGAGCACAACGCAAGACCTGCCCCTGTAATAACTGAGGAGGTTACAGCAACACTTGAAGATTTGATAAAGAAAAGGATCCTTGAGGTAGACTCCATTCGTTTAATACATATTAGTTGGTATTCCACTATTATGTCATCAAATTATACTTTTATTTGGGCATTAGACAAGGATAGTCATATGACACCAGGAAAAATAGGAAGCCATTGCCTTTTGTTTCATTTGACATTACTTATTGCAGCATTAGTTGCTGTTGTGTAGATCTCTCCAGGATACTAATCAGGAGCAATCTTGCTATGATGTTTTTAGGGGCAGTTTGATGATGTTCAAAAGGCTCCTGCGTTGCCCTCTAAAGCACCGAGAGAAGTTAAAGAGTTGGTAAATATTGTGTACTGAAATTAAGTCAATTTTGTGGTTTGGTTTCTATCTAGCTTTAGTCATGATGATGGAAATCACTTATTCAAGCACTTTTCCTGTTGAAATATGCAGGATGAGAATAAGAGCAAGAAGAGTCTTGCTGAAATCTATGAGGTTTGTATTTCCCGACATCATTCATTATGGAATTACTCTCCCTGCCCCACTTCTCCCTTTTGTTTTGCCTTAACTTCTGGTTATGTACACTGGATCTGTAATTTGTGACCTTTAGTTATGAAGTCAATAATATGGTTTTTTCTTCCTTCAATTACTTAAAGTTGCAAGCATTATGCATCTATCTTTTTAATTATTTGCAGGAAGAATATGTTCAGAAGACAAATCTGGCGTCTGCCTCCTTGACAATAAAGGATAAACAGAAACAAGAGGTACAAATTTTGATTTTTTAACTTAAATATTTACTGCAATTCCTAGTTATTCCATCTTTGTCAATTATTGTGTCTTAGATAGGTGGCTTTCTTATATACTCTCTGTGTACTTAGGGGCGCTATATGCTTTTAATGATATTTTGATTGAAAAAGTATTGTGTCTTAGTGTACTTATGATGCTGTATGAACTTCCCATTTAATAGTCTTGTCTTGTCAATTTTTTTTTTTTTTTTTTCTTTTCTCCTTCCATACTTGATGTTTGAAGTTGTTATCTTTGATCAGGCAAGCATGTTGTTCAAGAAACTTAGCTTAAAGCTGGATGCTCTTTCTCATTTCCACTTCGCACCCAAACCTGTATGCTTCTCGATCTCAATCATTTTAATGAACATATAATTTAGGCATTATGTTACTTATCAAAAAGAATAATTTTTGGCATTATGTCATGAACGTTTTGTGTCCTTTTCTTTGTTTCCTATGTGTTGTTTTGGTCAGGTTATAGAGGACATGTCTATAGAAGTAAATGTCCCTGCTCTAGCAATGGAAGAGGTAAAGAGTTTGCACATCTTCACTTCAACATTTAATTTGCTCCTTATTTAACAATAAAGTATCATATATGGCATTTCTTCCATGGGCAGATTGCACCTGTGGCAGTCTCGGATGCCGCTATGCTGGCTCCTGAGGAAGTGTTTAGCGGCAAAGGTGACATTAAAGAAGAAGCTGAACTTACACAGGCAGAGAGAAAGAGGAGGAGAGCTAAAAAGAAAAGGAAATTTAAAGGTAATTTTCTGATTCTTAAAATGCCAATTTTCTGTCTTTCTCTTTTGGTCATTTCTCTACTTCTGGTCTTGACATGAATTGCTCCCCCCCGGGGAAAAAAAAGAAGAAGCTATATTGGAGTATATTCGGCCAATTCTTGCTTGCTCTGGCAAACTGTTTGTTTATCTCATTATGTGTTTTCCTTTGAGTTTCATATGCCAATTTCCAAGTAAATTATTAATTTTGGGATACATAATTACAGCTGAGGCAGCTAGACGAACTGCAAAGAAGCCACGAGACAACCCATTCCTAAACCATGATTATGGTAACCTTTCTGAATTGAGTAACTCTCATTAAAGGAATTAATCAAATATCATCCCTTACCCTCAAACTTTTTGAAACTGGCAGACGAAGAAGGAAATGAGATCTTGCATACGAGTAAAAAGTTGCAAGGGGCTCCTTAAAACCTTCCTACTTCGATTGTGGTTACAACTCAAGGACAGATAAGGTAAGGGAAAGCCAGAGAAGGAAGGGGAGGGTGGGGTTTCTTCCCCGAATATCGCATTCCCCTGGTCGTAGCTTACCCTTTTGACTTTTGGTGGAATTGTAAAGAAACCCACAGGAAAGAGGATGAAAAGGGTTGAAGCATCATCTTTTAATAGAAAGTCAACTACTTGTCATCTATTAGAATTTTGAGGTGATCAATTTTTGATATGTAATTTAGTCTCTAAATTATTTTGCTATCCTGGGTGCATGCACATTCTATTGAACGAGTATATTTCTTCATGTCAGATACATTCTTTTATTCAGCTTATATTTTGTTTCTGCACAAGCAGTTCCATTTGTTTAGCATTAGTTTCTAATCCTTTCTGCCTTGCGGCTTTCCTGCCGATCATTCCATTACATACTTCTTCAACCCTACTCTTAGGGGGGGATCCATGTGAAGCAGCAAGCAGGCGAGTGAGTGTCTTGTTGCTTTACTTTCAAGTCAAAAGGCTAAACAAAAGATACTAGTGTGATTTTTGCTCGTTATGGAGATGAATAGGAGGGCGATGGGCTTTAACAATTCCCACTATTAAAGCCCACGGACTCTAAAGGTGTGTTCGACGCTGTAATTTTATAGGAAAAAAAAAAGTACGATTTTAAATTAAATCACATAAAATTAATTGTTTGAAATTGCACTTTTAAAAAATTGAAATTAAAAAAAGTAGAAAAAATTGTAAGTAATGAGATATTTTTTTGAAAACGCACAATTTTAAACGCTAAACTGTAATTTTTGTTAAACGCTTAAAAAATTATGTTTTAAATCGTAGATTCAAATGATCCCTAAACTGCTGTAATGGCCAAACAATTCTTTACTATTTCTTTTCTGTAAACACTTAACACTTGATCAAAAAAAAAAAAGAAAAAAAAAATTGCTACACTCATATTCTTAAATACACTCTATGACATGGCATTAAAATCGACATTAAATTATATATATATCTTTCTTCTCGAGTTGGGATCTGTTGTGCACAGGGCTCCCTCGATCGGACCCTGTAGTGTAAGGAGGCAGCTGCTTCTGCTTATAATGAATGAGTGTGTTTGATCAACTAAAGAATGTAAAAATTAATCTCCAGCCTGCTCAGACATGAATAATTCATAATAATGATTATTGAAGACGAGGAGGAGGAATAAGCCTAATAGCCAATAGGAGAGCAGATCCAGATAACTAATTAGCCTGCTAAATATTAGATATTAACATTTTTAACATTAACCTTTTGACTTTTGAGTTTTCAATATAAATTAGTCAGATATATATGAGAAATGCTTGAAAAGTCTATATTTTGGCCATTTTAATCTTAAGTAGCATGGCCCATCTTAAAATTAATAGATTTTAAACAATAAATTAACATATTTATGAAAAATAGGTCATGCTACCTAGGATTAAAATGACCAAAAAATAGATTTTTTAATGAAACCAAGCATTTCTCTTTATATATAATGGCGGAAGCATTATGAGAGAGTGCCTAGAATGCTAACACCTGTCAACTTTGAATAGTTAAACGGTGAGTTTAATGTTTTGTCTCTTTCTTCTTTCTTTTTCTTCCGGCTGTCAAAACGGGTCCGCGGGCCGACCCGTTTACGACCCGCGGGGACCCGCGACCCGTTTTAACAAAGACCCAAACACGACCCGTTTATTAAACGGGTCGGACCCCCGACACGACTCGAACCCGGGTTTTTCACGGGTCGCACGACACGACCTGTGAGACCCATTTAAACTAATGGGTCGTGCCGGGTCGACACGACACGACCCGACACGACCCGTTTACCCGTTTAACTTAAAAAATGATTTATTTTTTTTTGTTTTTAAATAAAATAATAATATTTTTAGCAATTATCTCTTAAAATTAAACTCATAGCAGACTAGCCACACCAAATCACTTAATAGTTATAAGTTAATATGCTTAATTGTCCAATCAAATAACCCAAAAAAAAAAAAAAAAAAAAAAAAACTACATCATTACAAATTTACAAATACAAAATGAGTTCTCATTTTTGCCACTTCTTGTCCACTCTTGAATAGTTGAATGATCAACAAATATGCTCATTTTAACACGCTCCAGATGAACTTGGAATCTCACAGGAACTAATACTATCCAATGTCAGAACATCCTCTTCTTCGTTATCCACCGTCATTAAAGCTTGTTCTATATCAAAAAATAAGAGGAGAAATTAATGTCATTAAAGTAAGATAAAAAAATTACAAGTAAATGAAAAAAATTAAATATGCAAATAACTAATATTACCTTACTCTCCATATAACCAATCTCTAGTACAAATTAATGCCTCAACAATATCAGGTTTAAGTGAACTCCTATACTGATCAATCACACGTCCACCAACACTAAAAGTGGATTCTGAAGCAACAGTCGAAATAGGAATACTCAAAATATCACGAGCCATGGCAGCTACTTCAGGATAACGAAATTCATTTCCTTTCCAAAATGAAAGGATATCAAATGTCGCATTCTTTTCCACATACTTGGGCTCATCCAAATAAAGTTCTAATTGAGTCTTGTTTGCATCAGAATCGACTCCATCAAATGCTAGAAATTCATACATGAACAGAGAGAATATAAACATAAAATTAGTAAATGGTTATGAGTATATAAATAATATACTAAGTAAGTTACTAACGAGCTAAGAAACTTATGATATTATTCACCTTTTCCCAATCTGGGTCTTCTTGTGGCCGAACGACTGTGGAGTTTGAAGTTGTAGGAGTACTATACTCCATAAAAAGTTTGATTAACTTGTTAAAAACATTATTATACTCTTCAGAATCAGCTCGATAAATCTTCGTATAGTAGTACTTTACAAGGCGAAGCTTGTAACGAGGATCCAAGACAACTGCAATGGCTAATGCTACATTAAATTCTGACCAATATTTCTCAAATTTGGCGAGCATTTGATTTGCCATTAATTTCTTATACCCATGTTCGCCCACTTCTTGCCTCAAGTTCACATAAATCAATGCAACTACAGGAAAGTATAAATTGGATGTGGGATATTTGGTACCAGAAAAAGCACCTGTAGCACGATAGAAGCAGCCCAAAAAAGTACTGATATCAATCACCCTTTCCCATTCAAGTGAACTAGGACAAAATTTATAATTTTTATCAGTCATCTCCAAATAAGCAAAAGCACGCCTATAGTGAATAGCACTCTCAAGCATAAGATATGTCGAATTCCATCTGGTTGGCACATCTTGTCTTAACCCCTTGTTACTGTCCAATGACATTTGATTGACAGCATGAAGAAAACTTTGTTTTCTTACTTGTGATCCTCTAAAATACTTAACACTATCTCGAATATTTTGGATAGCATCAGCAATCTCTTTCAATCCATCTTGCACAATCAAATTAAGAATATGGGCACAACAACGCATATGAAACAACTCACCTTCACAAAGAAGGGCTTTCCTCATATTTAATTTTTGTTTCAGTTTCTCAACACAACCATCATTTGCAGAAGCATTATCTAATGTTATAGAGAAAACATTTTTATCAATCCCCCACTCTTGTAGCAAACTATCTATCTTGTCAGCCAAAGAATCACCATTATGTGGTGGGGGCATAAATGAAAAACTTATCACCCTTTTAGATAATACCAAATTTTTGTCAATAAAATGAGCAGTGAGACAAATATATCCATCAGTTTTCAAAGAAGTCCACAAATCAGATGTAAAACTAATCCTTCCAGGACAAACAGTTAACAAAGACTTAACCTTTTGTTTCTCCAACATATGCATCTTGACCAATTCTGCCTTAGCAGTATTTCTAGAGATTAATGGTACATCACTACGCAAGTATCTATGCAACTCTCTTACACCATCATATTCAACATATGAAAATGGCAAGTCATGCTTAATAATCGTAGCAACCAACAATTCTCTATATCTTTTTGGATCAAATTTTGAGGTACTTATTGACAGAGTTCCTTGATCTCTAGATAGGAGCAATTGCTGAATATCATGATCATTTTTCCCCCCACAAACCTTCATATGCTTCTGCAGATTTCCAGTTCCATGTGAACTGTTAGCTATATATTTATGATCACAAAACTTGCATTTTGCCCATATCCTTGAGTCATTTGGATCTTTAGAACGAATTTCATCAAAATGGGTCCAAACTACTGAGGTCTTCTTACGCTTCTTCTGGACCCTTTTGTTCATCATCGGATTCGTATGAACAGAAGGATCTTCATCTCCTATTGTATTTATTTCAACCACATCATCATCGAATATAACCGAATCTTCGTTAATCACCTACACACATAATCGTTAGTAAGTTAGTTAAAGATAAGTTCAAAAGTAAGAATCAAACCAAATTTAGTAATGCTATCACAAAACTAGAATTAAGTAGGCATTAATTCTTTGTCATTCATCAAACACATTGTTTGTTGTCAAATTGTGTTTAGCAATTTTATATATATAAATTGGAGGCCTCCTAGGCTCCTAGCATGTTCTAGGATGAGATTTTTTTTTTTTTTATAAGTATTCTAGGATAAGATATTGAGTCTCAAAAGAGTAACAACTTTAAGTGCTCAACTCTAGGTATAACATATTGTTAAATATTTCCACAACAAACACAAAAGCCACATCCAAATTGATTAGTTAAGCCTATATGAGACCAAAAATATATTTTTCTACCCCAACCAAATTGATTAGTTAAGCCACATCCATCTTTCAATACATACACAAGTTTGGCTCCTAAGTCCTGATTGATTAATCCATTATCAAAAGTATTTTTTTTTTTTTTCAATGAATGGGCAAACAAGCTTGAACAAAGAAGAAGGCTAGAAGGGTGAAGCTCATCTGCTCATGTTACTTTGAAGTTTGAATAATATTTATGGGAAATTCCGAAATTGGTTCAATTCAGACTATTCAGTTCATGGGCTTTGGTCAAAAGCAGCTCACTTCAAAATTTAAACCCCAAACACAAATTCACTTCAAAATTTTCACAAACAAACACAAAATCACTTCAAAATTTCCACAACAAACACAAAAGCCTAAAATGAAGCAAAACCCAACAATCCACAAAATCAGAGCATCAATATTCAGATTTGAGAGAGCAAGAGACTGAAGAGAGAGATACATACCGGATTCGACATCGGCGGAAGAGAGAGAGCGGCGGTAGAGGAGGCGAGGAGTGGCGGTGGTGTGGCGTGGGTCCGTGGGTTCGTGGGTCCGTGGCTGCAGGCTGTGTGAGGAGTCTGATGCTGACAAGTGGAGGAGCGGCGAGAGAGAGACCGGCAGTGGCGTGGCCGTGGGCGGTGGCGCGGCGTGAGGTCCGGTGAGCTCGAGGGAGGAATGGGCTGAAATGGCCGAATGGGTTTTCGACTTTTCGTTTTCTGGAATGGAGGAATCGAGGAATGGCGCGCCTGACTCTTCTAGTCTTTTCTAATTTTCTTTAATTTTTTAATTTCTTTTAGCCTTTAGGTTAAAAAAAAAAAAAAAAAAAACAAACGGGTCTGGCGGGTCGACCCGCGACACGACCCGCCAAGCACTCATAAACGGGTCGACCCGTTTATGACCCAAACCAGTTTAAGGTAAACCCAAACCCGCTAATTTCGTGTCGTGTTCGTGTCGGGTTGTCGGGTCGTGTCAAAATTGCCAGCCCTATTCTTCCTCATTTCACATGTAATTACCCCACTCTCTAGGGGTTTAAAAAATTACTGGGAAACTGGAACCGGAACCGGGAAACCGGGGACCCGGTTTCGGTTTGAAAAATTCAAAAATCGGGTACCGCAGTTCCGGTACCCGGTTTTTACTGGGTTACCGGGAACCGGGTTTCCATTATATATATATATATATTTTACACTTAGGTTTAGGTTTTTGGGTTTTTTTTTTTTTTTTAATTATTTGGAACAATCACAACAAAGCTCATTTAATTTAGACAAAAAGATTAATAGATTTTTTAAAAAAAATGAGCCAACTTATGAAAAAAAAAAAGAAAAAAAAAAAAGGCTTATTTTAGGCCCAATATCTAAAATAAGCCCAAAAAATAATTTTCTTAAAAAACCGGTTATCGGACCTGGTAAAACCGAAATCGGCCTGTAACCGGGACCCCAGTTAACCGGGACCCGGTTCTCGGTTCGGTTTCCCAAAACCAAGAACCGGGGTATCCTGGTTCCGGTTCCCAATTTGGTCAAAAACTGAAAAACCGGACTGGGTTAACACCCTTACCACTCTTCCTCTTACTTTTCTCTTTCTTCCTTATTATCTCCACGCCTCCTGCCTCACTCCTTCCCTCGGTCCCTCCCCCTGTTCTTCTCACCCACGGTCTTCCTCTCTTCTCTTCTCTCACACCCAGTTTGGGTGTTGATTTTTGGGTTTTTTTTGGATATTTTTCTCTCAATCTTCTACACGCACACTCACGGCTTGGGTATTGATTTTTGCGTTTTTTTTTTTCTTTTTTTTTCTTCTTCTTAATCTTGAGCTTTTGGGTATTGTTTTTCGGGTTAATCTCGAGCTTTTGGGTATTGATTTTTGTTTTTGTTTTTGTATGTTTGTTTGTTTGTTTTTTTTTTTTTTTTTTTTTTTGTATTGATTTCTGGGGTTTTTCTTTTTTGTATATTTTTCTCTTAATTTTCTGGGTTAATCTTGAGCTGTTGAGCTGTTTTTGGGTTTTGATTTTTGGGTTATATATATATATTTTGGTTAATCTTGAGCTTTTGGTTTTTGTTATTGGGTGGACATGTCAATAAAAAAATAAAAAAATAAATTACAAGAACTTATTCTTTATTTAATTCGTTAAAGAGACATTATACAAGTGATGTCCCTATTTGATGCAACACAAATTCAATATAAACCAACTATGAAATTAGCGGATTATAGTTAAGGGGTTTGACTCGTTTAATTAAATGGATTGGGTTAAGATTGATCTATATAGTCTTATACTCATGTCTTTATATGACTCAAATTCAACACACAATATAATGGCTAACAAATTTTAATACGACCAGTGAACTTGACATAAACCCAACACGAAATTAAAGGATTAGGGTCGAGGGGTTTGATCCGTTTAATTAAATAGGCCAGTTTAAAATTGACCATAATGCCGGGTTAAGATTGATTTATATAGTCTTATACTCATGCCTTTATATGACCCAAATTCAACACACAATATAAGGGCTAACAAATTTTAACACGACTTGCGAATTTGACATAAACCCAATACGAAATTAACGAATTATGGTTAAGGAGTTTGACCCGTTAATTAAATAGGCCGGTTAAAAATTGACCATAATCATATGCCTATGCTTTGATACAATTCAAACCTAACATACGAAAAGGAATTGCCACCTAGGTTCAATATGGTAACAAAGAATCAAACTGAAAACTAACATGAATGTCAAAAGGAACATTGTTTCCAGAGATTTGTGTGACACCCACACGTGCAACAACCTCGGCTTTTGCAATCCTTAAAGACAACTCATCCCTCCCTTCAGGCGGATTTGTGTGAGTCAAGCAGAAAGCTACCCAACAATTGCATAAAGCTCAAAGGAAGCAGTCAATAAGAGAGAGAGAAAGAGAGAGATAGAGTTGACCGGGTGTCTTATGGGTGAGCTACTGGCCCATCTGTCACACACTCAATAGCGTTGAATTATTTAATAAAATCATGCGCCTTTGATGTCTCATTCCCTTCACAAATAACCCCATGCCCATTGCCTTACATTATATATAAGAAAACGCTTGTTGGACTCACATATTAGAAAACTAACCAAAGAAGTGTTTCAGCCCCTTTGTTTTTCTTGAAACACACATAAAAGATTAGAAGAGTTAAAGTGAGAAAGTAGAGAATTCTCTTTTACTTCCATCACATTTTCTACTCTTCTTTCCTCTTTTCTTGCCCTCCCTATTCCTATTATTACTAACGACAATTATAAGAATTGAAAAACCAGAGATGGGTAGGATTCCATGCTGTGAGAAGGACAACGTGAAAAGGGGACAGTGGACACCCGAAGAAGACAACAAGCTCTCTTCCTACATTGCCCAACACGGCACCCGCAACTGGCGCCTCATCCCCAAGAATGCTGGTTTCTTCTCTTTCTCTGATTCTCTCTCTCTTACTCTCTCTCACACACACTCTAATTAATGGAACTACGTACAAAATAACTCTTATATATCTTCCTCTATACGTACATTTGATACTTCAGGTCTTCAAAGGTGCGGGAAGAGCTGTCGGCTAAGGTGGACTAATTACCTTCGTCCTGATCTAAAGCATGGCCAATTCTCGGATGCAGAAGAGCAAACCATAGTGAAGCTGCATTCCGTTGTTGGCAACCGGTACGCTACTTAATAATATTTTGCTCGATCTATTCTTAAAATTAACTGGAATATTGTCAACATTCTTTTCCAACTAACAAACATTGTAAGATCGAGAGATCAAACAACATTAATTCTTAAACTGCAATCCTAAAAAAATCTACTGCATGTTTCTGTTAATTCAAATATGCAAGCAATGATGTTCCGGATTTTTCTTCTTAACATTGAGAGTACTGATCGATCAATAGCCGCCGTTTCCTAATTAAATGGACGTATACAGATGGTCACTAATTGCAGCTCAGCTGCCTGGGCGCACAGACAATGATGTTAAAAATCACTGGAACACTAAGCTGAAAAAGAAGCTTTCGGGCATGGGTATTGATCCTGTGACCCACAAGCCTTTCTCTCACCTCATGGCTGAAATTGCAACAACACTGGCCCCTCCACAGGTGGCTCATCTTGCAGAAGCAGCCCTAGGCTGCTTTAAAGATGAAATGCTCCATCTCCTTACCAAGAAGCGCAATATTGACGACTTCCAGATCCAAGAACCTAATGCAGCACCACCATATATTAACAGTAACAGTAAGCAAGATGAAAAAGATTATACTATCGAGAAGATCAAGCTTGGCCTATCAAGGGCTATACAGGAACCTGACAATATGCTACAATCAACCAAGCCATGGGACTCTACTGCCGCAAATTTTGCAGGGGCCTGCAGTGCTTTCCCAGCATCTATGTCTGGATATCATCAGTATGGCCCATCATCTTTTGCAAATGAAGGGGACAGATCACCATGGAGCCAGAGTATGTGTACGGGAAGCACATGCACAGCTGGGGACCAGCAAGTCCGGTTACATGAAAAACTACTTGAGGGAGAAAATGGAGAGGATTCTGATGAGGGTGGGAAAGAAATCAGAAATGGATCCATCATGTTCAGTACTTCAGACTGTGTCTTATGGGATTTACCATCTGATGATCATCTAATCAACCCAATCGTTTAAGAAATTAAGGTTATAGAACAGAGGAGTGCAAATAGGCCGGCAGGAATCCCTACTAACTTGATGGATAAACATTAACATCTTATTGCAAAAATATAACGATCAACATCTAAGTCAAGCAAATATATATATCATTTCTCTTAGTTTCAACATACATACTTTCTTGTTCCTAGTTCCAACTTATTTGTGTTTCAACTATACCTTTTCTCTTACTAAAAATACAATGTAGATCAACCAAAATAAGATGATGAAGCGGTTGTATCAGCCAGAACCTGCAAGTGTGACAAAAGAAGAAGAATTTCAGGAAACAGAACCAATTATCAAATCTTATATATCTAATCTAATCTAATATCTAATATTTATTATATATAAATTAGGGGAGTTTTTAGTAGGACGGCATAAAATTGTGACATGTGGCGTTTTATAATGCTACCAAGTGTTATTTTAAGTTCAAAAGAATCAAAAGTTACGTTTAATACACCATGTTTCACACTTTTATTCAAACACTGCTTCCTCTTCCCATTAAACGTAGGAAAATAACGTCTTTACCGTTTACAACATCACAGACTACAACAAACGAAAAGAAAATCATCTTCGTCAACAAGGTATATGGTCATACTTGACCATATAGCAGAATTAATACTCACATGGTATATGGTCATACTTGACCAATCAAAAGAACAATCAAAGCTTCATCAATTTATGGGTACTGGGAATTTCAAACTATTAGCTTTTCAAAATCCAATTTTAATAATAACAGGCTGATGGGTTTATAAAAATTGAACTCGCCATATTTTCCTACCAAACCCAACATGAGGCAGCTTTAAGTAAGATCCTTCATGATTAGGTGTTGGCAATATTTTGTCACTAGTTACATACACATCATCATTTTTTGTGCATATTTTAACTTGTTATATCATATTTCTAAAATCAAATTATATTTATATGATCAGTTTCTAAACTCAAAAGAACATACCTGGGCATGTCATAAGGGGCTGATAACACAGAAGCTGCCAAAGCAAGTACAGTGCCATGTATAGAGGCTATGGAGTGACAAGAAAAATTTCTGCATTCATATATAAATGGAAAACCAAGTACTATGACTAAATAAATATCTCAAACATGCCTAAAACATGTGAATTCATACATATTAATGCATGAAATGTACATAAATAGTATACTTTCTGGTTAATATGTGTTTGTGTTAATTTTATCAAGTGTCATCAATGTCATGAGGCAAACAACTAGCATATATAAAACAGAGACGGTTAGACTTAGACCAGTAAGTAACTGCTGTGGAAGAAGAGGATTATATATATATAGAGAGAGAGAGATATCATCGTCTTGCTCTCATTATCCCGCCTTATTCAAGAATTAAACCCAGTAAAACAAATCCAACAAACCCATCCAAGATCATCAGTACACGATTCCATGGCTCACGAAGAAGAAGAGGCTAAAAGGGTCGTCCAATACCCATTGGACTCACACTCCTATGAGCTTCTTGATGAAGCTGGTGTTGGTGCTAGCTCTTCCGTTTACAAGGCGGTCTGCCTGCCCATGAACTCCACAGTGGTGGCAATCAAAATCATCGATCTTGATCAATCATGGCGGTGGCAATCAAAGCCACCGCCTCTGTCCCACCCAAATATCCTCAGCGCTCACTGTTCCTTCCCAGTTGATCAACGCGTTTGGGTGGTGATGCCATTCATGTCTCGGTTCTTTACAATCCATAATGGCTTCTTCCTTCCCAGACGGCCTACCCGAGCCCTGCATTTCCATAATTCTCAAAGAAACTCTAACCGCCTTGTCCTATCTTCACACCCAACAACACCTTCACAAAGACATCGATGCCGGTGAAATCCTCATCGACTCAAATGGGTCGGTGAAGCTTGCATACTTTGGAGTGTCGCCATCAATCCTAGAGTCTTTGATTTCAACTCCTCAAGGGGACGCTCCCTTTTGGCTGGCCCCAGAGGTGATACACTCGGAACAGGGGTACGGGATAAAGGCTGATATATAGTCCTTTGGGATCACTGCATTAGAATTGGCCCATGGACGCCCCTCCTCTGTCTCGCCCCCCTCCTTCAAAGCTCAAGAATCTCTCCAAGCCTTTCAGAGGCATGCTGGTTTCGTGTCTCGAGCAAGACCCATCAAAGAGGCCCTCGGCAGAGACATTGTTGAAGCATCCCTTCTTCAAGAATTGCAAGGGTTCGGATTTTCTTGTAGAGAATGTCTTGCAGGGGCTGCCCAGTGTTGAAGAAAGGTTCAAGCGGTTGACGACAAATAACAATGGCGATGATTCATCTGTAATAATTGAAGACGAGGGAGATGAGTCTGGCGAGTTCATTCCGAGTTCACCTGGTCAGGTTGTGGAAGAGGCGGCCCAAGTGGGTTGTTATAGTGGTGGGGCGGTGGGTCTGGTGGCGATCAAGAGGAGCTTGGATGTGCAGAGGGCATGAGTGAGCGATCTGATTACTGAGTTACGTGGGAAGGAAGGTGGCGAGCTGAGCAACGAGGAGCAGATGGCTCAGCTTATTGAGTGGCAGAGGGCTGAGTTGGAGAATGAGAGAGAGAAGAAGTCGAAGTTGGAGGTGGAGTTGAGTCTTCTCAAGCTTAAAATTTCCGATTCACATGACACTGGTGCTAGTGCTGCTGATTGAAGATTGTGTATTTCTTTTCTAATTAGAGAGCTGAAAATTTTCCTCTTTTGGCAAAACTCTGTTTCATGTCTTTGTAGGGAGTGATTGATTTGGGCTATTGTCTATCTGGTGTCACAATACAGAATTAGTCTTGTGGCTCATCATTTGATTCTAATAAAACTAGTTTCCATTATCCCTCCGACACGTTTTTATTTTTAACACTCGCAAATACACTCACAATAAATTTAAATCTCAAGTGATCAAATGCGATTCGAGAGCTTAGTCCGATTAGGCAAGAATAATGCTTGGTTCATGACTCAAATGGGTGTGCCCCAAAAAAAAAGGTTAACCTGTCTTACTGCAACTCATTCATACATGGTAAACTGCTGATAGAGCCTAATATTTAATTGGGTCGTATGTAAACTACATTTGACAAGAATATACTTGGACTTGGGCTAAAAAGTCATAATATTTAACTTGATATCAAAACAGAGATATGTGTATAAACTATGAACCTAACTTTATAGTTGACCTAATTTATTCATGAGAATTGTGATGGTGAGGATTATAATATTAATTTAAATAATTTATTAAAAATAACTGGTGAAATAACATATATTTTTATTTTTATTTGTTTTTTGTTAACCTTAAAAAACTGACCCCGTGGTGCATCCCCGCTCAACAACTTGAGGCTAAAGAAATGATTCCGGTGGACTCTAAAGTCTAAACCACAATGATGGCCAAACAATTCTTTTCCATTTCTTTTCTTTGAACACTTTATCTAAGAACAATTGATAGCATCCCTTTGTGGCTGCATTGGTACTTTTATAGGACCGAGTTATTTTTTTGACCCATTTCCTCTTGTTATCATGTTTGGTTTCAATTTCTCTTGTATCTGCTTTGCATTTTGGTTAGTTATGGGCTGTTGTTTGGGTTGGCCACCCCTCTTGTAATTTCCCTTTCCCTTTTCCCTTATTTGTTTAGAAAAAAAAAATCAATAAAAAATAAAAAATACTACACGTTCCCAACTTACATTATAGGCTCACTAAAAAAAACTCTCCAAAGTATCAATCTCTCTTACAAGTGGTATCAAACCGATGCTGATATGTGGTATGATGGAGTGGTGCAAGCTCAGACAAAAGGTCCCTAGAATATGGACAAAAAGGTGCAAGGTGCGAGTATAGATGAGCATCCTTTGGAGTGGGGCAAAGGTTCATGACATGGGCTTGACAATAGTTCTTGGAGTAAGAACAAATGTGCATTTGTGAGCATAAACGAAGGTCTTTAGAAAATGAGCAAAAAGTTCATGACACAAGGCACAACAAGAGTCTATGGAGTAGGAACAAAGGCGCGTGGCACATGCAAACCCACATAGCCCCTCAACTGATTTTGAAGAGGACCCAAAAGATAGATAAAAGGCTTCCGTTTGAGGAAGAGGGTTGAAGGAAGGCTGAGTCTTCTTTCTCCTTCATCCCCCCTCTCTCTGATCTCTTCTATGTATCTCAATCTCTCTCTCTCTCCTCTGTCTCTCAATCTCTCTCTCGTTTCCGTTGATTTCTGGGTTTGGGAATTGGAGGTTGGAGGAAGGTGAGTTTTTTTTTTTTTTCCTGTACAGAATGAAGATGAGTTTTTTTCTAAGAGGTTCGAAGATGAATTGGTAAATCAAACAAGGGTTTGAGTATCGGAGGTTGAACGAAGGTGAAAAGTTTTTTGGAAGGAAACAGAGATAGGTATGAGAGAGAGATAAAAGTTTTTGTGAATAAAATATTGAGTTGAGTAGCAACAATAGGTTAAATATAGGGCTTGCAATGAGATTGGGTAAATATAGGACTTTTGATGTGGTTGTATTTTTGTAATTTTTTCTCTTTTTCCCTAAACACAGGGAAGGGAATGCCCAAACCCATTTTTTCTCTACTGTGAGTGCTCTTAGGAATATGTAAGATATGCGGGTGTTTAATATATCATTGTTAATCCCAAACCCATATGCTTAGACTTTTGAACTCTGTGGTGATTAATATATCATTGTTAATCCCAAACCCATATGCTTAAACTTTTGAATTGTGTGGTGTCGCAACGTAATATGTTATAGCCTCACTAAAAAAACTCCCCAAACTATCAATCTCCTAAACATCGATCACAATCAACACGCCAACTGAGAATTGGGGCAGTCCCATTTCCCAGGTGACAGAAAATGGTACTGTGCAGAGCCCGGAATATATCTTTGTTTTAACAGAAGAAGATTACATCAAATTTCTCAATAATAAACGATTTTTGAGGACTATTATGTGGCAATTTTATTGTTGAAGAGAGTGGGAGAGAGAAGAAAAAACCTAAAGTAAATCAAATAACAGATATCTTTTTCTTCATCATCCACCTCTTTTTGGCATTTTCCATTGCATACTCCCTCAGCCTCGAGAGTTCAACGAAACAGTGGTGATACTGCGTATCAATTGCATCCAGCTCCAGCTTTAGCTCATCATTCTGATTTTTTTCTGCCGGCGAAAGAGACCATATGCTAGGCAAGCCAAAGTTGTCTGACATTCCGGAACATGAATTGATAAAGGATGTTGCAGAGTTCTCTGCAGGCTCATTTATCATAATCGATTCACCAACATTAGCTTCATCACTCTTCTCAGTATGCCCACCATGATCATAAGCCCCATAGCACCCATACCCATTTGAACCTTTATAGCATTCATCAAGACTGGAATAATCAGACTCTAAAGCATTGTCATTACTGGCATCTGAGGCCATTGAGAAACCATACTCAGCTGATATGTCTGAAAAGGTTGATTCTTGATTGTCTTCATCTTCCACATCAACCATTTGTGAGAGAACATGAGCATGGTGCTCAATAACTGCCTTGGCAGGAGCCCCTAAATTCCCACCTAGCTGAAGCGCACGAGAATTACCAACTGAACAGTGTGCTTCATATGAACAATTCTCAAATAAAGATTTTTGTCTTGGTCCATGCTTCGCAATCAAGTTGTCGATTAACTCAGCAATGACAGCCACATCTTCTTTCGACAGATCAAGTTGTTCAACCATCTCTTCAGCTATTGAAATTGTAGTATCAGAATCAAGATAAAATGCAAAATGGATGTTTCTCACCTGACCTGTTAAAACAAAAAACAATATATAGTTAGCACTTGAAGAAAAGAAAGGAATCTTATTCTACAATACGTTTGCTTACCACAGAGATCAGCAATGCGAAGAGTCAATGAAATTGTAATATCATCGTTTTTCTCCCCTCTTAACCTAAATTCATTCTTCTCAGTAAACCTCTGAAATTCTAGAGTTGAATGATTAGAAGTTCCGTTGATGCATTTTATGCTAGAGCCAACAGAAAGCTTCTGGCAGTTAGAGTCTATGTCCATGGCATGAGATTCAAGCTGTAGTGGGTTCACCACTATGGGCGAATTATCGGGTAACCACAGCGAATCACAAATGAGATCCTTTGAATTTGCAGTTGCAAGGAATGGATCTTTCAGGAGCTCCATTGCTGGCAATCTCATAGATGCTGGAACCAGACACTTCTCTATGAACTGCTTAACATGGGGGTCATTCACTTTACTGAGGGAAGCAGGCTTTATGCCCTGCAGGAAATAAATTTTTAAAAAAATATTACAACACCCCTTAATGAAGTAAAGTATGATTGATATATACTGTAGGAGGTCGCTAACTTACAGTAGTAACCTTCTTGTATATTTGAGCAGGATTTTTGCATTCACCATATGGATATTCACAGGTAACCATTTCTAACATGCACATGCCAAAAGAATATATGTCGACAAGATTATTATATTCCTCTTCATAAAGCTCTGGAGCCATGAACTCTGGAGTGCCTGTGCAAAAAACAAAAGAAAAACAAACTTCAATCAAGATTGTTAAGTCAAACTCATAACACTTTTGGAGAAAGGGATGTAATTACCAATAACGCTTCGGGCAGTAGGCTGCTGCATGACAGTTGCCAATCCTAGATCTCCAATTTTAACTTCTCCAGTGTTTCCGTTAACGAATATATTGTCACATTTCAGGTCCCGGTGGATGATCGGTGGATTGTGGTCATGCAGATAGCTTAAACCTCGAAGAATCTGCCTTGCCCAGTTCTTGATGGCCTTCAAATCAACATTCCTATGCTTCTTACGATATCTAAAGCCCCAAAAAAAAAAAAAAAAAACATGAAAGCCATTAAATGAGCATTGAAGGCAGAAAATGGAAAAAAGAAGAAGTAAACAGTCAATGGAACTCACTGCCTCAAATTCCCAGATGTGAACAACTCTGTTATCAGGTTGATAGTCTTGTTCTTATCATCTACCCAGGAATTATAGAACTTGATAATATTTCCATGTTTCAAAGATTTCAGCAGATGAACCTCTGAATATAACCTTTCCAGCTGTTCTGGTGACTGCAATACATCCTCAATACTCACTTGGTTCCAAGCAACTTCTATTCCATCACTTTCATCAAATGCCTTGTATCTATATATAACAACAACGGAGCCAAAAGATGACAAATTTAATATAAACAAAAAAAAAAAATCTCTATTTTAAACAACTATCAACTTAAGAAACTAACTACTAAAACCATCAAGTAGAGAATTGAATAAGATAGGTCTAAGAACCATACACAGTCTTAAATGCTCCTCTTCCCAACACTTGATCATACTGAAAGAATAAAACCAAAAGAAATGAAGATTTTATCACTAAATCCAATAATATAAACAACTCGACTCAACAACAAAGCAAGCAAGATATTGAAAATGTTTGATACTATTTAAATCACAAAACTCCACTAAGGAATAACAATAATCCTGCTCAACATTCAACTTTTCATAAACATATTTAAAATCCATCGTATTGGACTTCCCAAATCAAATTGTTCAATCTATTCATGTTCATTAAATACAGACTACCAGCAAGAGACAATACTACCTTTATCTAACAAAGAGTTAAAAGAGAAATGATATCAAAAGCTAAAATTTTAATTAAATTGTCAGCAGCCAAGCGAAGAGAATCACTGACAAAGCAAGCATAAAGATTTCGAAATTAAAACTCTCTAGCTTGAAAAGGATTATTTAATTGAAATGACTCATCACAAATCCGAAAATCTTTATGCAAATTATTTATAGCATAATGAAATCAAGCTGCACCTTCAATGAGAGAAAAAAAAAATAATAATAATTATTGGAAACATCATGCGCTCTGTTTGATTACCAAGAAAATTAGGGAAAACATAATCCACTTAATTAATCCTAACGAATAATTGGCAAAATTTGCGCTGATTTCCTACTACTGGAATCGAAACAACATCAATCAGGAAAAAAAAAAACATAATTTTACATTCTTTTCTTTGCCTTTAATTTTTTCTTGGGAAACAAAAAGATACCGAATTGAAACCCTAGAATTATCCATACCCGTAAGTATCGTCCGGTTGGATCTTTCTCCACAACCTCACCATCCTCAGCCTGGGAACGCCGGTCCTCACCAAACCCCATCGCTTCAAAACGACGGAGAATCCACCAACGGTTACAAAAAAAAAAACCCAAAATTGAGAGTTAAAAAGTGCAGACCCTATTAAAGAAGCTGGATTCCGAACCCAAGAAGACGAAGAAAAAGAAGAGGCTTTTCCGAGAACGCTTCACACGCCACCGCATACGAATCGAACGCCGGTTTTCGGAACCGGAATCGGCACCCGAGAAAACTAAGCGACGACGAGGACTTCGATTCCATGTCCCAGTGTGGCTTCGCAATTGGGTCCCAAATCCTCAAACCGCTTCCGGATTCCTCCATATCTCGATCATCTGCATCTCGTTCGCGCACCGAACCGGCGTGATCGTAGGTTCAAAAACTTGGAAACCCAGAGGTGGGCGCGGTTGAACCGAACGCACCGCACGTGGATGAAGGCTTCGAGAGCAAGCGGGAGAGACCGAAAATGGAAGAACAACTAGGAATTATAGTCGTAATCATCATTCATCAACAGCTTCCAACATCTTCTATCCTATAACACGTGAATCTCTCGTTGTCGGTTAATCCTATCCAAATCGGAGATTAGCACTGTAGATCATAATCATGGCCATAATTATTAATAGCAATGGTTTTCTAAAGGGTTCTTAATTAGGAGTGCAATGCTCTTTATTATTTAAGGGAAAATTAAAAGACTATTTAGATAATTTATTAATTATTTTATCAATTATAAATAGGTAATATTAGAAATAGAAACCCTGTTAATGCGTTATTACCCGAAATATCTTTATTTTATTATTATTATTTTTTTATGTACATTAGGCACGCGGGCGAGTGAAGCGTGTGGCACGGGGTCCGAGTGGGCCCTATGCAAAAGAGATCCCAACACAAGAGGAAAGATATTTAATATATATATATATTTAGATTTACTCATTTAAAGTTTAATGTTAATCTTTTTTTTTTTTTTTTTTTTTTGACATCTCCACACAAGAAAATGAGAAAGGGATTCAAACTAGTAAATTCTGTTTCATTAAGCATGGTTTACAGCTGATTGAACTACCAATTGGGGACAATTTAATGTCTACACGAGAGAGGGAGGGAAGATTCAAACTAGAGACCTTCAGTTCATAAGGCGTGGTTTCTACCTGATTGAGCTATTCTTATAGGACAATTTAATGCTAATTTTAGTGTTGCATCAAAAGTGTATTTAAGAATATGAGTGTGTAGCATTTTATTTTTATTTTTTAAGAATAAGTGTTTAAAGAAAATAAATAGTAAAAAATTGTTTGGCCATCATGATAGTTAAGGGTTCATTTAATTATGTGATTTGAGAACGTGATTTTTAGAAATGCAATTAAGTGCTTAATAAAAATTGCAGTTTAACCTTTAAAATTGTGTGTTTTAAAAAAAAAACATTTCCTTAACTTGCGATTTTCTCTGCATTTTCAAATTTTAATTTTTTTAAAAGCGCAATTCTAAACAATCAATTATTTGCGATTCGATTTAAGATTTTTTTTTTTTTTTTTTTTGCCTATAAAATTACAGTATCATAATTTGCAGTGTCAAACGAACCATGAGTGTGATGGGCCTTAAGAGTGGGAACGTGTGTATAGTAATTTTTTTTTTTTTTTATGGATAATGTGTTTAAAGAAAAGAAATGGTAAAGAATCGTTGGCCATCATTGCAATCCAGAGTCAATCGGCGCGCGGGTCTTGTGGGTATCATTTCTTTAGCCTCAATTTGTTGAGAGGGGATGCCCCACGATTTGCTTTGCCTAAACACCTGCATGCCAACCCTGGGTCAGTTTTTTTAGGTTAACCAAACAATAATAATAATAATTTAACTTATTTGCTGTAGTTCAATTATTACGACTCTTTGTTTTGATACCAAATTAAATATTATGACTGTTTAACCCAAACCCATATATATTCTTTTCAAATGTAGTTTACATATGGCCCGATTAAATATTAGGCTCTATCAGCAGTTTACCATGTATGAATGACTAGTAGTCAGAAAAGTTAACCCTCTTTTTTTCTTTTGGCACACCCATTTGAGTATTGACCCAAGCATTATTCTTGCCCAACCGTGCATTTGATCAATTTAAATTTGTTATGAGTACATTGAAAATGGAAATGTGTTGGAGAGATAAACGGTTTATGAGTTTTTATTAAGAGTACATTAATAATATACATATTTGAATATTATTTTAGTCCAAAAGTTTAAGCTAATAAACTTAGCCGCTTATGTTCACTTAAGTATATTAACTATTTTTTTTTTTTTATAATATTTTCTCAAAGTAAAACTTAACAGCCACAAATTATTCGCAACAAAACGGAAACTAGTTCTATTAGAATCAAATGATGACCCACAAGACTAACTATGTTAGACACTAAGCCCAAATCAATCACTCCCAACAAAGACATGAAACAGAGTTTTACCAAAAGAGGAAAATTTTCAGCTCTCTAATTAGAAAAGAAATATACAATCTTCAATCAGCAGCACTAGCACCAGTGTCATGTGAATCGGAAATTTTAAGCTTGAGAAGACTCAACTCCACCTCCAACTTCGACTTCTTCTTTCTCTCATTCTCCAACTCAGCCCTCTGCCACTCAATAAGCTGAGCCATCTGCTCCTCGTTGCTCAGCTCCCCAGCTTTCTCCCCACGTAACTCAGCAATCAGATCGCTCACCCATGCCCTCTGCACATCCAAGCTCGTCTTCATTGCCACCAGACCCACCGCCACACCACTATAACGACCCACTTGGGCCGCCTCTTCCACAACCTGACCAGGTGAACTCGGAATTAACTCGCCAGACTCATCTCCCTCGTCTTCAATTATTACAGATGAATCATCGCCATTGTTGTTTGTCGTCAACCGCTTGAACCTTTCTTCAACACTGGGCAGCCCCTGCAAGACATTCTCTACAAGAAAATCCGAACCCTTGCAATTCTTGAAGAAGCGATGCTTCAACAATGTCTCTGCCGAGGGCCTCTTTGATGGGTCTTGCCGGAGACACCAACCCAGCATGTCTCTGAAAGGCTCGGAGAGATTCTTGAGCTTTGAACGAGGGGGGCGAGACAGAGGAGGGCGTCCATGGGCCAATTCTAATGCAGTGATCCCAATGGACCATATATCAGCCTTTATCCCGTACCCCTGTTCCGAGTGTATCACCTCTGGGGCCAGCCAAAAGGGAGCGTCCGCTTGAGGAGTTGAAATCAAAGACTCTAGGATAGATGGCGACACTCCAAAGTATGCAAGCTTCACCGACCCATTTGAGTCGATGAGGATTTCACCGGCATTGATGTCTTTGTGAAGGTGTTGTTGGGTGTGAAGATAGGACAAGGCGGTTAGAGTATCTTTGAGAATTATGGCTATGCAAGGCTCGGGTAGGCCGTCTGGGAAGGAAGAAGCCATTATGGATTGCAAAGAACCGGCGGACATGAATGGCATCACCACCCAAACGCGTTGATCAACTGGGAAGGAACAGTGAGCGCCGAGGATATTTGGGTGGGACAGAGGCGGTGGCTTTGATTGCCACCGCCGTGATTGATCAAGATCGATGATTTTGATGGCCACCACTGTGGAGTTCATGCGCAGGCAGACCGCCTTGTAAACAGAAGAGCTAGCACCAACACCAGCTTCATCAAGAAGCTCATAGGAGTGTGAGTCCAATGGGTATTGGACGACCCTTTTAGCCTCTTCTTCTTCTTCGTGAGCCATGGAATCGCGTACTGATGATCTTGGATGGGTTTGTTGGATTTGTTTTACTGGGTTTAATTCTTGGATAAGGCGGGATAATGAGAGTAAAACGATGATATGTATATATATACATATATATCAAGGATGAGGAAAAAGAAAGTAGGGAACTTAGCGGCTTTCTGGTGCGAGTTGAAAAACAGAGACAGTTAGAACGGCTAACTGTTCTGGAAGAGGCAGACGTGGCAGGCAGTTAATTCTCTCTGTATCAGTTTACGACTTTGCTAGTGGGAAGATCACAAATTTGACAAACATATATATATATAATCATATGTCACCTGCTGCACTTTACGTTTTCCTACCTAAGCATTTTCAAAGATGTTCAAGATAATGAGCAAAACAAGGCATAAATAACCTCAAAGATCAACCTAAAAAGAACTGTTTTTAGGTCACCAAGCTTTTAAGAGCTATTCTTAGTTCTCACAATCAATGGGAACAACAGAAAAAAGAGAAGCAGTTACAAAACAAAAGCATTAGATCTATTTTTGGGGCTAGTCCTCATATGATTATATCTTGATTCAGTGTCTATCAGATAACCAAACAGCCACAACAGTTTTCAAATTGAAGGTTTAGTAATAGCATCTAAGAAACAAATCAAAACTATAAAGTGACTGCATATAATTTTTGTAAACCAAAGCCGCATAATCAGTGAGTCAACACTTCTCTCATGCATGAGTTTCTGACCCCTTACTGATTAAACCAAATGTCGCAGCAGTAGCTGAACCAGCTCCAACAACATTGAAAACATCGTACATGCCATGTTTCTCTGCAACCAAATCCAATAGACCGCAGAATGCAGCAGTGAACATTCCAAGGCGCACTCCACCAACTAGGGGTACTCCGGTTATTGATTTTGGAAAACCAGAACTGGGTAACCAGTTCCCGGTTAACCAGCCAATCCCGGTTTCCCTGTTCTAGTCTCGATTTCCCAGTATTTTTTGACACCTCTACCACCAACTATGAACCTCTTCTCCATTGCACTCTCATTAATCGATCCTTGCTCTGCCAAATCAATGCAAACTCCTCAAAAAGTGTCATGAAATGTGATTTCAATATGTTCCAGAAAATGAACAGAAAAATCCATTATCTGAAAACTGTCAATACCAAAAAATTGTAGACAAATTATAAAGAAAGATTAAAATGTAGTTAAACCCAGAAATAAGTACCATTGCACATGGACTTTTTTTTTTTTTTTTTTTTTTTCTACTGTTGTTTTTGGTTGGGAGGTTGTGTCGAAGATTTACTTATTTATTTATTTATTTGTGTTGGAAGAAGTCACCTGCTAGTCCCTTGTCTGCCACTCATGATCTGCTATGTCAGTTTAAAAATTTTTTTAAGTTTATTTGTTTGGATCCCTAACACTTCCTTTAATTAGACATTAGTACCGTCTAAATGGAACCGTTAGTTCATTTTAAAAGACGACGTCTTGTGTGTTAAAAATTTTGCCAACAATCTTCACCATCCATTTTATAATCGCAGATATGCTGTGGTACTTCTATTGTAATTGTACCGCATATAAGCTAGATCCAAAGGGGTGTAATGCTCTTGATTATTTAAGGGAAAAATAAAAGAGTATTTATTAGATATAATTCATGAAATAATTAAGTACAAAAAATTAATTTATTAAATACTTTATCAATTATAAATAGGTAATATTAGAAACCCCGTGTTATTACCCTAAATATCCTTCTTCTTTTTTATTATTATTATTATTTATTTTAATGTAAATTAGGCACGCGAGGTGATCCGGCGATGGGATTGGATGGTGTTTATTTGACTTGTGTTAAGCAGTGAAGCGTGTGGCACGAGGTTCAAGTGACCTAGCGTTTTCTTTTTTATAAAATAATATTCACTTAAGATTAGGAGGACATTAGAAGAATACCTGAAGAACACCTAACATTCCCCTATTTGATATTAGTCTTATGAGAGTCGTTTCTATCAATAATGTAGTGCCTTTAATGGGAATTTGATACGTTAGGTAAAAATATCGTATGTAATATCATAGACTTTTTCATTCATTTTAATTCAATGTTCACAGCTCAATTTCTAGCTCTCGACATCAGTCTCTAAAATTAACCAAGTTGGTAGTTCCTGTGATTTTGCCAATGAGTATTTTGTCTATAATGTATTTTGTTAAGAAAAAAAAAAATTATTTGGTGCAAAGGATTATATCATTTTTTGGTGTTTCAACCTTAAGATTTGCTCCCTATTCTCCGAGGGTGTAAAACACCCTGTTTATACTAACTTGATTGAAGCTATCCTCATTTGTTGATATATAAATTGAGAAATGATGCATACACTTTTACTCTCCCATGCACATTTCTGATGCGATACTAAAAATCATTATTAGATTCATCTATTTAAAATTTAATGGTGATTTGAGTGTCACGCAAATAATATATTTAAGAGTCCGATAGTCTTTGTAGTATTTCTCATATAATTTTTTAATTCTTTTAGATCAAGTGTTTAAAGAAAACAAATGGTAAAGAATTGTTTGGCCATCATTACAGTTTAGAGTTAATCGGCGAGCAGGTCTTGTGGTGCATCATTTCTTTAGCCTCAAGTTGTTGAGCGGGGGATGCCCCACGATTTATCTGCCAGTGGGTCAACTTTTTAAGAGTAATTCTATACATTTTTCGTGTCACTCTTGTATCCCTAAAAAAATGAGATAGTTTTTAAAATTATCATTTAATTAAAATCCAATAATAATCAATCACAAGTCCAATGGTAATTTTAAAAGCTAGACAATCCTTGAAGGGACACAAGAGAGACTTAGCATTACTCGCTTTTTAAGGTTAACCAAAATAATAATAATAATAACTTCTTTGCTGTAAAAAGATTATAGTAATTTTTTCAATTATCCAGATTTAATTTTAAGTTTTTCATCAGATTTACGGTGCATATGATTTTTTTTTTAATCACCTAAACCAAATCTAAAAAGAATATATTAAATTCGCAACATCCAACATAAAAAATAAAATGTTATTTCACCGGTTATTTTAAAAGTTTAAACTCATATGAAAGTGTATAAATTTAATAATTATTTAAATTAATAGTTGAATACTCACCCTCACACTTTTCATGAATAAATTAGGTAAAGTGTAAAGTTAGGTTCATATATATATTTTCATATCAAGTTAAATATTTTTATTAAATATTAGGATTCTTTAGCCCAAGCCCAAGTATATTTTTGTCTAATGTAGTCTACATATGGCCCAATTAAGTATTAGGCTCGAGCAGTTTACCATGTATGAATGAGTAGTAGTAGAAAGGTTAACCCCCTTCGGAGAGATAAACGGTTTATGAGTTTTTACCAAAAGTACATTAATATACATATTTGAACATCACTCTAACCCAAAAGTTTAAGCTAAAAGACTTAGCCGTTTAGGTTCACTTAGGTATATTAACTACATTTTTTCTTTATATTTTGTCAATGTAAAACATAACACCCACCAATATATTCACAACAAAACGGAAACTAGTTTTATTAGAATCAAATGATCACCCACAAGACTAACAATAGGCCGAATCACAACCCCACCCCCACCCCCGAGTTTTACCAAAACATGAAAATATTCAGCTCTCTAATTAGAAAAGAAATACACAATCTTCAATCAGAAGCACTAGCAATTAGAAAGGAAAATGTCAAAAAAATAAGTTGTTATTTCACCGGTTATTTTAAAAGTTTAAACTCATACGAGAGTGTATAAATCTAATGAATTATTTCAATTAATATTTTAATACTCACCTTCACAATTTTCATGAATAGATTGGGTCAACTGTAATGTTAGGTTCATACACATATCTTTATTTTGATATCAAATTAAATATTTTTATTAAATATTAGGACTCTTTAGCCCAAGCCCAAGTGTATTCTTGTCAAATGAGGACTGTGTAGTCTACATATGGTCCAATTAAATATTAGGTTCTATCGGCAGTTTACCATGTATGAATGACTAGTAGTTAGAGAGGTTTACCCTCTTTTCTTCTCTTAGCACACCCATGTGAGTCATGACCCAAGCATTATTCTTGCCTAATTGGACTAATCTCTCGAATTGCATTTGATTACCCGTGATTTAATTTGTTGTGAGTGCACTTACAAGTGTTGAAAATAGAAACGTGTTATAGAGATAAACGGAATAAAAACGTGATGGGGAGATAAACAGTTTGTGAGTTTTTACTAAAAAGTACAATAATAAACATATTTGAACATCACTCTAGCTTAAATATTTAAGTTAATGGGCTTTGATCCATTTAAGTATATTAACTACTATTTTTCTTTATATTTTCTCACTATGAAACTTATCATCACAAGTGTATTCACAACAAAACGGAAACTAGTTTTATTAGAATCAAATGATGACCCACAAGACTAACTATTCTGTATTGTGACACCAGATAGACAATAAGCCCAATCACTCCCTACAAAAGGCATGAAACAGAGTTTTACCAAAACAGAGGAAAATTTTCAGCTCTCTAATTATTAGAAAAGAAATACACAATCTTCAATCAGCAGCACTAGCACCAGTGTCATGTGACTCATGTGAGCTTGAGATGGCTCAACTCATCAGAAATTTGAAGCTTGAGAAGACTCAACTCCTCCTCCAACTTACTCAACTCCACCTTCAACTTCAACTTCCTCTCTTTCACACTCTCCAACTCAGCCTTCTGCCACTCAATAAGCTGAGCCATCTCCTCCAAGCTCCTCTTCATCGAAACCAGATCCACCGGCACCGCTTCCCCACCACTATAACATCCCACTTGGGCCGCCTCTTCCACAACCTGACCAGGTGAACTCGGACTCAACTCGCCAGACTCACCTCCATCGTCTTCAATTGTCACAGATTCACCGCCAAACCGGACTTGTTTCACAGCTGAATCGTCCGTGGACTCGGTTGGGTACACTGGGTCGCGTTTCAACCCGTCCTCTTTGAAGCTCAACCCACAGACCCTTATCTCATCGTCACCATTGTTATTTGTCTTCAACTGCTTGAACCTTTCTTCAACATTGGGCAGCCCCTGCAAGACATTCTCTACAAGAAAATCCGAACCCCCGCAATTCTTGAAGACGGGATGCTTCAACAATGTCTCTGCCGAGGGCCTCTTTGATGGGTCTTGCTGGAGACACGAAACCAGCACGTCTCTGAAAGGCTTGGAGAGATTCTTGAGCTTTGAAAGAGGGGGGCGAGACAGAGGAAGGCGTCCATGGGCCAATTCTAATGCAGTGATCCCAATGGACCATATATCAGCCTTCATACCGTACCCCTGTTGTGAGTGTATCACCTCTGGGGCCAGCCAATAGGGAGCGTCCGCTTGAGGAGTTTTGAAAGACTCTAGGATTGATGGCGACTCTCCAAAGTATGCAAGCTTCACCGACCCATTTGAGTCGATGAGGATTTTACCGGCATTGATGTCTTCGTGAAGGTGTTGTTGGGTGTGAAGATAGGACAAGGCGGTTAGAGTTTCTTTGAGAATTATGGCAATGCAGGGCTCGGGTAGGCCGTCTGGGAAGGAATAAGGCATTATGCATCGTAAAGAACCGGCGGACATGAATGGCATCACCACCCAAACGCGTTGATCAACTGAGAAGGAACAGTGAGCGCTGAGGATATTTGGGTGGGACAGAGGCGGTGGGTTTGATTGCCACCGCCATGATTGATCAAGATCGATGACTTTGATTGCCACCACCGTGGAGTTCATGGGCAGGCAGACCGCCTTGTAAACAATAGCGCTAGCACCAACACCAACTACATCAAGAATCTCGTAGTAGTGTGAGTCCAATGGGTATTGGACGATCCCTTCAGGCACTTCTTCTTCTTCGTGAGCCATGAAAATCATGTACAGATGATCTTGGATGGGTTTGTTGGATTTGTTTTGCTGGGTTTAATTCTTGGATAAGGCGGGATAATGAGAGCAAGACGATGATATCTATATGTGTGTGTGTGTGTATATATATATATATGTTATGAAAAGGATGCGGAAAAAGAGAGTAGGGAATTTAGCAGTTTTCTGGTGCGAGTTGAAAAACAGAGACGGTTAGACCGGTAAGTAACTGCTGTGGAAGAAGCAGATTATATATATATATATATATATATATATATATATATATATATATATATATATTGAAAACTCAAATGGTTAATGTTCAAAATGTTAAATCTAATCTTTAGCTGGCTAATTACTTATCTGGATATGAACATGCAAAAATCTGCTCTCATTATTATGAATTATTCCTTGGACAAAGCGATATAAATCTTATCTCCTCCTTTATTTTCGTGGATTTTCTGAGAGAAGAGAGAAAGAAAGAGAAGCAATCGGATTTGCTTGCGATAGAGAGAGAGAGAGTTTATGATGGCCAAACTATGGGTTTTCTTAGAAAATTGGCTACACATAGGTTGTTTATAAAGTTCACGTTGGGTTGGATTTTATGGGTTCGAAGTGTTGTAGAAATTTCAGTGTTTCTATTTCTCTGGGTTATAGCCAAATAGGTGATTTTGGGACTATTTTAATATTCACTTTTGTGCTATCATCTGTGACAGACCTTAATAAGAAAGAAATTGACTTTGTTTGTTGATTTGATGATAACAGGGGAGCATTTGATGAATCATTCGAGGAGTTCGGTTGTGTCTCAAGGATAGCTATGATGGTATACTCCTCATTTTCTCTCTCCCTCGTAATCTCTTCCCATTTTTAGTTTTAGAGTACATATTAGAATGAATACTTCATCAATTTCTCTGCTCATTGTTTCAAGTATTTGCAGCACCTAATATATTAGAATGAATATTTTTAAAATTATGATTCGAGTACCCTATCAATTATTCAAGTATGCTTTAATTTGGGAATGAGCTAAATTTAAATTTTGAGAAATCTAATTATGGTGTGTCACATCACTTTGTAAATTTTTTTTTTTAAATGGTTTTATAAGCCTAGCATTTCTCTCTCTCTCTATATATATATATATATATATATATATATATTGTTGTGTGTAGTTTTCCCCTTACTAATCGTTGGTGAGGCATTCATTATATGCCAAATGGAATTTATGTAGGTTCAAAGATATACGAGGATACTAGCAAAAGTTTAAGCTAATAACACTACAAAAAACTAATAATTAGCGTTAAGAGTGGAAACATGTATAATATTTTTAAATGGTAAAGAATTGTTTGGCCACCGTGCAAATTTGCGGTTAAGATTCAATCGGCACGCGGGTCTTGTGGTGCATCATTTTTTAGCCTCAAACGATGCCTCAAGTTGTTGATATATATATATATATATAACTTATTTGCTGTAAAAAGATTACAATAATTTGTTGAATGGTCCAGATTTAATTTTAAGTTTTTTATCAGACAAACTGTGCATTTTTTTTTTTTTTTTTTATCACCAAAACCAAATCTAAAAAGTATATATTAGAATTCCTAGCATCCAACATATATATATATATATATATATATATATATATATATATATATATATGTTATTTCACCAATTATTTTAAAAGTTTAAACTCATAAAAAAGTGTATAAATTTAATAATTATTTAAATTAATATTCTAATACGCACCCTCACAATTTTCATTTTAGTTATGAGGTGATGCAGCGTGACTTAGTGGATTACAGCGAAAATTATCAATAAGAAACAGATAAGTGAGGAATAAAAGCATATACGGCCCTAGGGTTTTCTCACTTTCTCTCTAGTGCCGCAGCCTAGGTAAGCCCCCACCCCCATGGTGAGGGGAGGAGGGATGGCTGTTTGTTGCCTCCCTCCTCCCCCTCGCCTTCCCTTGCACCGGGTGCTAGTAGTTTACTTGATGTCCCTGGCCCAGGTTGCCTCTTCCCTACCCTTTCTCTGCCGCCCCTTCCTCTTTGTTCCGCTTTTGTCCTTGGCGGGGCTCTCTGTTTTGTTTTGTGTTCGCCGCCGATCTCCTCCCGTTCTACCGCCCACCGTCCGATGCTAGGTTTTTCCTCGTGCCCCTCCAGTGATGAGCTTCAACATCCCTTGCTGCGATGGTTTTCCGGCCAGCTGGCGATCGGTTTTGCCACCCTCCGTCCACTATTTTGGGCTTTTTCCGCGTCCCCACCACGTCGAGCTTCCATCATTCCCTTCTGGTGTCAGTTTCCGGCGAGTGCACAATCGACATCCACGCTGCGTGTACCTGTTCCCATTTGTTTTATTTTCCTTGTATTGTCTTTGTTCATGTTTTTTCCATGTATGCATTTCATTCATGTTATTTGCTTGTAATAAGGCCCTGCCTCTTTGGTTCGCCCACGTTTTATTTCGGTTTTCTTGCTTCTGTTTTGTAATAAGGCTTGGCCACTCGATCTGCCTGTTTGGATGTGAACTGAACTTTGGTCCAGATCTTTTAGGTCGTAGATGTGAATTTTAGTCCAAACCTTCGAGTTGTGGACGTGAACTTTATCCTGGCTTTTGGGTCGAGGATTGCGTTTGTCTTATGCAGATCTGTTATTTCAACTGAAAACTAGTCATAAGTTAGCGGAGGTTTTAGGTAATGTTGTATCCTTATAGTTTCGGCTATAATTTGCATTTTCAGGGCTTTGTGCTCCTACGATGTAAGAACTTTATGCTTGTGATTATTATCAATGAAATTTGAATGTATTTCTTTCCAAAAAAAAAAACAGATAAGTATTTTTAGATCTTGATACGATCAAATGATCTAAGAAATCTTCTTGAAACGCTATATACTCTCTAGGGTTTGAAAGAAAATAACGAAGAAACTCAATCATAAACAACAACTGCGTTCTAGGGTCTATAAAGTATGTATTTATAGGCCTCAAAACCCTAAACCTAATAAAAGTACGGAATTAAATCGAATTGAAACTCTACGGCACCCGTCTGGATGTAACATAACATCGTCCAAACGGGAGCTGACATAAAACGTAAAACATGAATGAAGCAACGATGGCCGTCCAGGCGGAATATAACGCCGTCCAGACGGTCATAGAAGTAAAGCAATAAAATAGCAAAATAACATAAGCGTCCGGAATGTCTTTAGACGAGGACTAAGCTCTCAAATTGCATTTGACAACCAAAAGATGATATATGATTTAAATTTGTTGTGAGTGCACTTATAAGTGTTAACAAAAAAAACAGTGTTGAGAACAAAAATGGTTTGTGAGTTTTTACTAATAGTACATTATATATATATATATATATATATATATATATATATATATTTGATCATCATTTTAGTCCAAGAGTTAAATAGGTCTACTTAGGTATATTAACTACATTTTTTTTTTCTTTGTTTTTTTAATATATATTTTCTCAATGTTAAACTTAACACCCATAAATATATTCAAAACAAAACTGAAACTAGTTTTATTAGAATCAAATGATGAGCCACAAGACTAACTGTTCTGTATTGTGACACCAGATAGACATCAAGCCCAATCACTCCCAATCAGCATCACTAGCACCGCTGCACCAATGCCAATCACTCCATACAGCAGCAGTATCACCAGTGTCATGGGAAGCAGAAAATTGAAGCTTGAGAAAACTCAACTCCATCTCCAACTCCAACTTCCTGTTTCTCTCATTCTCCAACTCAGCCCTCTGCCACTCAATAAGCTGAGCCATCTGCTCCTCCTTGCTCATCTCCCCACCTTCCTCCTCACGTAACAACCCAGATCCAATCAGATCGCTCACCGTCCTCTGCAGATCCAAGCTCCTCTTCAGCTCCACCAGGCCCACCACCAGGGCTTCCCCACCACTATACCAACCCACTTGGGCCGCCTCTTCCTCAACCTGACCAGGTGAACTCGGAATTAACTCGCCAGACTCACCTCCCTCGTCTTCAATTATTACTGCTGAATCGTCGGTGGACTCGGTTGGGCACACTGGGTCGAGTTCAAACCCGTCCTCGTCGAAGCTCAACCCACTGATCCTTGTCTGTTTTATACTCTGCCTCGCTGAGTCACCCTCGTCGCCCTCCTCCTCCTCCTCCTTCACCAGGGCTTCCCCACGATTATACCAACCCACTTGGGCCGCCTCTTCCTCAACCTGACCAGGGGAACTCGGAATTAACTCGCCAGACTCACCTCCCTCATCTTCAATTATTACTGCTGAATCGTCGGTGGACTCGGTTGGGCACACTGGGTCGAGTTCAAACCCGTCCTCGTCGAAGCTCAACCCACTGATCCTTGTCTGTTTTATACTCTGCCTCGCTGAGTCACCCTCGTCGCCCTCCTCCTCATTCTCATCATCGCCATTGTTATTTGTCATCAACCGCTCAAGTAAATTAATCTTGCTTTCCTTGAACCTTTTTTCAACACTAGGCAGCCCCTGCAAGACATTCTCTACAAGAAAATCCGAACCCTTACTATTCTTGAAGAAGGGATGCTTCAACAATGTCTCTGCCGAGGGCCGCTTTGATGGGTCTAGCTGGAGACACGAAACCAGCAAGTCTCTGAAAGGCTTGGAGAGATTCTTGAGCTTTGAAGGAGTGGGGTGAGACAGAATAGGGAGTCCATGGGCCAATTCAAATGCAGTGATCCCTAAGGACCATATATCAGCGTTTATACCGTACCCCTGTTCCGAGTGTATGCAATACAGAGCGTCCGTTTGCTGAATTGAACTCCAAGAATCGTAGATTGATGGCAACACTCCAAAGTATGCAAGCTTCACGGACCCATTTGAGTCAATGAGGATTTTACCGGCATTGATGTCTTTGTGAGGTTGTTGTTGGCTGTGAAGATAGGACAAGGCGGTTAGAGTTTCTTTGAGAATTATGGCAATGCAGGGCTCGGGTAGGCCGTCTGGGAAGGAATAAGACATTATGGTTTGTAAAGAACCGGCGGACATGAATGGCATCACCACCCAAAGGCGATCATCAACCTGGAAGGAACAGTGAGCGCTTAGGATATTTGGGTGGGACAGAGGCGGTGGGTCTGATTGCCACCGCCATGATTGATCAAGATCGATGATTTTGATTGCCACCACCGTGGAGTTCATAGGCAGGCAGACCGCCTTGTAAACAGAAGTGCTAGCACCAACACCAGCTTCATCAAGAATCAAGTAGTACTTTGAGTCCAATGGGTATTGGACCACCCTTTTAGCCTCTTCTTCTTCTTCGTGAGCCATGGAATCGCGTACTGATGATCTTGTATGGGTTTGTTGGATTTGTGTTTACTGGGTTTAATTCTTGGATAAGGCGGGATAATGAGAGCAAAACGATGATATCTATATATATACATATATATCAAGGATGAGGAAAAAGAAAGTAGGGAACTTAGCGGATTTCTGGTGCGAGTTGAAAAACAGAGACAGTTAGAACGGCTAACTGTTCTGGAAGAGGCAGACGTGGCAGGCGGTTAATTCTCTCTGTATCAGTTAACGACATTGCTAGTGGGAAGATCACAAATTTGACAAACATATATAAATATAATCATATGTCACCTGCTGTACTTTACGTTTTCCTACCTAAGCATTTTCAAAGATGTTCAAGATAATGAGCAAAACAAGGCATAAATAACCTGAAAGATCTACCTAAAAAGAACTGGTTTTAGGTCGCCAAGCTTTTAAGAGCTATTCTCAGTTCTCACAGTCAATGGGAACAACAGAAAAAAGAGAATCAGTTACAAAACAAAAGCATTAGATCGATTTTTGGGGCTAGTCCTCATATGATTATATCTTGATTCAGTGTCTATCAGATAACCAAACAGCCACAACATGTTTCAAATTGAAGGTTTTAGTAATAGCATCTAAGGTACAAATCAAAACTATAAAGTGACTGCATATAATTTTTGTAAACCAAAGCCGCATAATCAGTGAGTCAACACTTTTCTCATGCATGAGTTTCTGACTCCTTACTGATTAAACCAAATATCGCAGCAGTGGCTGAACCAGCTTCAACAACATTGAAAACATCGTGCACGCCATGTTTCTCTTCAACCAAATCCTCTGGACCGCAGAATGCAACGGTGAACATTCCAAGGCGCACTCCACCAACTAGGGGTGTCAACCCGGCCCAGTTCTCGGTTATTAGCCAAAACCGTGAACCAAAACCAAGGTACCCCGGTTATTGATTTTGAAAAACTAAAATCGGGTAACCAGTTCCCGATTTCCCAATTCCAGTCCCGATTTTTCAGTATTTTTTGACATCCCTACCACCAACTATCGAGCCAGAAGCTCTTCTCCATTGCATCTCTCATTAATTGATTCTTGCTCTGCCAAATCAATGCAAACTCCTCAAAAGTGTCGTGAAATGTGATTTCAATATGTTCCAGAAAATGAACAGAAAAATCCATTATCTGAAAACTGTCAATACCAAAAAATTGTAGACAAATTATAAAGAAAGATTAAAATGTTGTTAAACCCAGAAATAAGTACCATTGCACATGGACCCTTTTTTTAAAAAAATAATAATAATAATAATAATAATTTTAATTTTTTTTTTTTTTTTTTTTACTATTGTTTTTGATTGGGAGGTTGTGTCGAAGATTTACTTATTTATTTATTTATTTGTGTTGGAAGAAGTCACATGTTTTTCTTTAAAATTAGAGGAGTGTTAAAAAACCAAACAAATGAACTCAGAAAAATTTTCAAACTGACTGGCATGGGTTTTTTAATTAAAAAAATACAATTCTCTCTCCATTGTCTACCACTCACGGTCTACCATGTCAGTTTGAAAATTTTTCTGAGTTCATTTGTTTGGATCCCTAACACTTCCCTTAAAATTAGAGGTTAATGCCGTCTAAATGGAACCGTTAGTTCATTTTAAAAGACAACGTGGTGTGTGTTAAAAATTTTGCCAACAATCTTCACCATCCATTTTATAATCGCAGATATGCGGTGGTACTTCAATTGTAATTGTACTGCATATAAGCCAGATCCGAAGGGGTGTAATGCTCTTGATTATTTAAGGGAAAAATAAAAGAATATTTATTAGATATAATTCATGAAATAATTAAGTAAAAAAATTAATTTCTTAAATATTTTATCAATTATAAATAGGAAATATTAGAAACCCCGTGTTATTACCCTAAATATATTTTTTTATTATTATTATTATTATTATTAATTTTTATTTTCAAGTAGATTAGGCACGGGAGGCGATCCGTCGATGGGATTGGATGGTGTTTATTTGACTTGTGTTAAGCAGTGAAGCGTGTGGCACAAGGTTCAAGTGATCTAGCATTTTCTTTTTTATAAAATAATATTCACTTAAGATTAGGAAAACATTAGAAGAATACCTGAAGAACACCTAATATTCCCATATTTGATATTAGTCTTATGAGAGCCGTTTCTATCAATGATATAGCGCCTTTAATGGGAATTTGAAATGTTAGGTAAAAATATTGTATGTAATATCATAGACTTTTTCATTCATTTTAATTCAATGTTCACAGCTCATTTTCGAGCTCTCGACATTAGTCTCTAAAATTAACCAAGATGGTGGTTCCTGTGATTTTGCCAATGAGTATTTTGTCAATAATGTATTTTGTTAAGAAAAAAAAAAACATTTATTTGGTGCAGAGGATTATATCATTTTTTGGTGTTTCAACCTTAGGATTTGCTCCCTATTCTCTGAGGGTGTAAAACACCCTGTTTATACTAACTTGATTGAAGTTATCCTCATTTGTTGATATATAAATTGAGAAATGATGCATACACTTTTACTCTCCCATGCACATTTCTGATGTGATGCTAAAAATCATTATTAGATTCATCTATTTAAAGTGTAATGGTGATTTGAGTGTCACGTCAAATAATATATTTAAGAGTCCGATAGTCTTTGTAGTATTTCCTATATAATTTTTTAATTCTTTTAGATAAAGTGTTTAAAGAAAAGAAATGATAAAGAATTGTTTGGCCATCATTGCAGTTTAGAGTTAATCGGCGCGCAGGTCTTGTGGTGCATCATTTCTTTAGCCTCAAGAGGTTGAGCGGGGGATGCCCCATGACTTACTTTGCCCAAGACCTACTAACAATGGGTCAACTTTTTAAGAGTAATTCTAGAAATTTCTCGTGTCACTCTTGTATCCTTAAAAAAATGAGGTGGCTTTTAAAATTATCATTTGATTAAAATCTAATAATTATCAATCACAAGCTCAATGATGATTTCAAAAGTCATATCATCCTTGAAAGGACACAAAAGTGACACAAGAGGGACTTAGCATTACTCGCTTTTTAAGGTTAACCAAAAAAAAAAAAAAAAATTAACGTATTTGCTGTAAAAAGATTATAGTAATTTTTTCAATCATCCAGATTTAATTTTAAGTTTTACATCAAATTTACAGTGCATTGATTTTTTATTTTTATTTTTGTTTAATCACCTAAACCAAATCTAAAAGGAATATATTAACATTCGCAACATCCTACATAAAAAATAAAAATAAAAAATATGTTATTTTACCAGTTATTTTAAAAATTTAAACTCATATGAAAGTGTATAAATTTAATAATTATTTAAATTAATATTTGAATACTCACCCTCACAATTTTCATGAATAAATTAGGTCAACTGTAAAGTTAGGTTATATATATATATATATATGTTTTCATATCAAGTTAAAATTTCATATCAAGTTAAATATTTTTATTAAATATTAGGATTCTTTAGCCCAAGCCCAAGTATATTTTTGTCAAATGTAGTCTACATATGGCCCAATTAAGTATTAGGCTCAAGCAATTTACCATGTATGAATGAGTAGTAGTAGAGAGGTTAACCCCCTTCGGAGAGATAAACGGTTTATGATTTTTTACCAAAAGTACATTAATATACATATTTGAATATCACTCTAACCTAAAAGTTTAAGCTAAAAGACTTAACCGCTTAGGTTCACTTATGTATATTAACTATATTTTTTCTTTATATTTTGTCAATGCAAAACTTAACACCCACGAATGTATTCACAACAAAACAAAAACTAGTTTTATTTGAATCAAATGATACCCCCCCGGGGCCGAGTTTTACCAAAACATGAAAATTTTCAGCTCTCTAATTAGAAAAGAAATACACAATCTTCAATCAGAAGCACTAGCAATTAGTAAGGAAAATGTCAAAAAATAAGTTGTTATTTCACCGGTTATTTCAAAAGTTTAAACTCATATGATAGTGTATAAATCTAATGAATTATTTAAATTAATATTTTAATACTCACCCTCACAATTTTCATGAATAGATTGGGTCAACTGTAATGTTAGGTTCATACACATATCTTCATTTTGATATCAAGTTAAATATTTTTACTAAATATTAGGACTCTTTAGCCCATGCCCAAGTGTATTCTTGTCAAATGTAGACTGTGTAGTCTACATATGGTCCAATTAAATATTAGGCTCTATCAGCAGTTTTCCATGTATGAATGACTAGTAGCCTTTTTTCTTCTTCTAGCACACCCATGTGAGTCATGACCCAAGCATTATTCTTGCCTAATTGGACTAATCTCTCAAATTGCATTTGATTACCCGTGATTTAATTTGTTGTCAATGTACTTGCAAGTGTTGAAAATAGAAACGTGCTATGAGATAAACGGAATAAAAACGTGATGGGGAGATAAACAGTTTGTGAGTTTTTACTAAAAAGTACAATAATAAACATATTTGAACATTACTCTAGCCTAAATATTTAAGTTAATGGGCTATGATCTATTTATTTATATTAACTACTATTTTTCTTTATATTTTCTCACTATGAAACTTTAACACCACAAGTATATTCACAACAAAATGGAAACTAGTTTTATTAGAATCAAATGATGACCCACAAGACTAACTATTCTGTATTGTGACACCAGATAGACATTAAGCCCAATCACTCCCTACAAAAGGCATGAAACAGAGTTTTACCAAAACAAAGGAAAATTTTCAGCTCTCTAATTATTAGAAAAGAAATACACAATCTTCAATCACCAGCACCAGTGTCATGTGACTCATGTGAGCTTGAGAAGACTCAACTCATCAGAAATTTGAAGCTTGAGAAGACTCAACTCCTCCTCCAACTTACTCAACTCCGCCTTCAACTTCAACTTCCTCTCTTTCACACTCTCCAACTCAGCCTTCTGCCACTCAATAAGCTGAGCCATCTCCTCCAAGCTCCTCTTCATCGCCACCAGATCCACCGGCACCGCTTCCCCACCACTATAGTATCCCACTTGGGCCGCCTCTTCCACAACCTGACCAGGTGAACTCGGACTCAACTCGCCAGACTCACCTCCATCGTCTTCAATTATCATATATTCACCGCCAAACCGGACTTGGTTCACAGCTGAATCGTCCATGGACTCGGTTGGGTACACTGGGTCGAGTTTAAACCCGTCCTCTTTGAAGCTCAACCCACAGACCCTTATCTCATCGTCACCATTGTTATTTGTCTTCAACTGCTTGAACCTTTCTTCAACACTGGGCAGCCCCTGCAAGACATTCTCTACAAGAAAATCCGAACCCCCGCAATTCTTGAAGACGGGATGCTTCAACAATGTCTCTGCCGAGGGCCTCTTTGATGGGTCTTGCTGGAGACACGAAACCAGCACGTCTCTGAAAGGCTTGGAGAGATTCTTGAGCTTTGAAGGAGGGGGGAGAGACAGAGGAGGGCGTCCATGGGCCAATTCTAATGCAGTGATCCCTAAGGACCATATATCAGCCTTTATACCGTACCCCTGTTCTGAGTGTACGCAATACAGAGCGTCCGTTTGCTGAATTGAACTCCAAGAATCGTAGATTGATGGCAACACTCCAAAGTATGCAAGCTTCACCGACCCATTTGAGTCAATGAGGATTTTACCGGCATTGATGTCTTTGTGAGGTTGTTGTTGGCTGTGAAGATAGGACAAGGCGGTTAGAGTTTCTTTGAGAATTATGGCAATGCAGGGCTCGGGTAGGCCGTCTGGGAAGGAATAAGACATTATGGATTGTAAAGAACCGGCGGACATGAATGGCATCACCACCCAAAGGCGATAATCAACCTGGAAGGAACAGTGAGCGCTTAGGATATTTGGGTGGGACAGAGGCGGTGGGTTTGATTGCCACCGCCATGATTGATCAACATCGATGATTTTGATTGCCACCACCGTGGAGTTCATGGGCAGGCAGACCGCCTTGTAAACAGAAGTGCTAGCACCAACACCAGCTTCATCAAGAATCAAGTAATACTTTGAGTCCAATGGGTATTGGACGACCCTTTTAGCCTCTTCTTCTTCTTCGTAAGCCATGGAATCGCGTACTGATGATCTTGGATGGGTTTGTTGGATTTGTTTTAATGGGTTTAATTCTTGGATAAGGCGGGATAATGAGAGCAAGACGATGACATATATATATATATAGATGTTATGAAAAGGATGGGGAAAAAAGAAAGTAGGGAATTTAGAGGTTTTCTGGTGCGAGTTGAAAAACAGAGACGGTTAGACCGGTAACTGCTCTGGAAGAGGCTGACGTGGCAGGCGGTTAATTCTCTCTGTATCAGCTAACGACTTTGCTAGTGGGAAGATCACAAATTTGACAAACATATATAATCATATGCCAATGTAGGGAAAAATATTGCTCCACTGATCGATCTCCTGGGGTTTCATATCTTAAAGGAAGATCAAATGACTATGATTCCTCGAGTAGTGCCACCATAAGTCCCTCATATAAACGCTCCGTTGAAGATGCTCTTAAGAAGCTTAAAAATCATTTTTAGTACCTGAAAAATTGTGTCAAAGAACAAGTCAGTCCATTTGGCGACAAATTCAAAAAGTATTGGGGAAAGTCCACTTAACCCCCTCAAACTACCACTCAATTGACAATGTCCCCCCCAAACTTTCAATTGTGACAATGTCCCCCCCAAACTACCAAAAATTGTCAATGTTCCCCCCAATGACGAAATTACCCTTAGTAAAATTAAAAAAAGAAAAGAAAAAAAAAACTAAAACTTCTAGAAAAAACCTAAAACTAACAAAAAAGAAAAGAAAAAAAAATCCAAACGATGGCCAATTTTTTTTTTTAAAAAAAAAAAAAAAAAAAAAATCAATTTTATAAGAAAAAAATTAAAAAAAATTCGATTTTTTTTTTTTATAAAAATTGAAAATTTTCGTTTTTTTTTTTTTTTTTTTTTTAATTTTTGTTTTATAATTTTATTTAAATAAAAATTTACGTTTAAAAAAATAAAATTTTCGTTTAATAAAATGAAATTTTTTGTTTTTTAAAACTAAAAAAAAAAATTAGTTTTTTTTTAAGAATAAAAATTTCCGTTTAAAAAAAAATTAAAAAATTTTGTTTAAAAAAAATTGTTTTTTTTTAAATATTATCTTTCAATTAAAATTTTTCGTTTTTAAAAAATCAATTTTTTTTTTGACTTTATAGGGGTATTTTTGTCTTATTGAGAAATTTATAGGGGCATTTTTGTCCTATGGCTAGTCTTGGGGGGGACATTGACAATGTTTTGATAGTTTGGGGGGGACATTGTCACAATTGAAAGTTTGGGGGGGACATTGTCAATTGGGTGGTAGTTTGAGGGGGGTATGTGGACTTTACCCAAAAGTATTTCTTTGACTTTTTGTTCTTAAAAAAGGTCATAACACACCCCAGAGAAATGATTAAAAATGAAGTTTCTTCTAAAAAGCTTTTTCTAGCTTTAAAAACTCTATTTTCCAACATAAGACTTAGCAAAAGTGCATTGGAAGCTATGATTATATATTGGTTCAATTGAGTGTATCTCATTTCGCCATAAAACATGATTATATTTAGTGTTGGATGCAGCCTTGAATTTTTTTTTGGGTGTTAGAATATTTTATACGATTCTTTAGGGTTTATTCCCTACCTTAATTAATATATGTTTCTTGCTTATTACTTATAGTCTCTCTATAAATAGAGGTCTCTATAATCACATCAAATAAAGAAGATTCAATACAATTTAGTCCATTATATGTTTTCGCTCTCTATTCTCTCTCTCATTCTTCCGCTTTCCAATATATTTAACATGGTATCAGAGCCACTTTTAATTGATTCATCTAAAATTTAATGCTGATTTTAGTGTCACGTCAAAGAGTGTATTTAAGAGTAGAATGCCTCAAGTTGTTTAAGCGGGGGATGCCCCACGATTACCCACACTGGATCAGTATTTTAAGGTTGACCAATATATATATATATATATATATATATATATAACTTATTTGCTGTAAAAAGATTACAATAATTTGTTCAATGGTCCAGATTTAATTTTAAGTTTTCATTTGACATACTGTGCATATTTTCATTTATTTATTTTTAATTTTTTTTATCACCTAAACCAAATCTAAAAAGAAAATATTAGAATTCCTAGCATCCAACATAAAAAAAAAATAAAAAAATAAAAAAATAAAAAAAAAAATAAAAAAAAATAAAAATTTTAAAAAAAATTAAAAAATTAAAAAAAAATGTTATTTCACCAATTATTTTAAAAGTTTAAACTTATAAAAAATGTATAAATTTAATAAATATTTAAATTAATATTCTAATACGCACCCTCACAATTTTCATTTTAATCAAGAGGTGATGCAGCATGACTTAGTGGGCTGGAACGAAGAACATCAATAAGGAATGGACAAGTAGTTATAGATCTTGATACGATCAAAGGATCTAAGAAATCTTCTTAAACCACTAGAGATTCTCTAGGGTTTGAAAGAAAATAACGAAGAAACTCAACTCTGAGTATTCTTATTGAACAAAACTCAATCATAAACAACAACTGCATTCTAAGGTCTGTAAAGTATGTATTTATAGTCCCCCAAACCCTAAACCTAATCAATGTACGAAATTAAATCGAATTGAAACTCTATGGCACTCGTCCAAACGGAACAAGCATTATTTCGTCTAATCTACATCAAGAGGTTAACCCCTTTTTTTCTTTTTTCTTTTTTGGCAAACCCATATGAGTTAGGACCAAGCATTATTCTTGTCTAATCGGGCTAACTTCTCAAATTGCATTTGACAACCAAGAGATGATCACCTATGATTTAAATTTGTTATGAGTACACTTACAAGTGTTGAGAATAAAAACGGTTTGTGAGTTTTTACTAATAGTATATATATATTTCTTTTTTTTTTGGCAAACCCATATGAGTTAGGACCAAGCATTATTCTTGTCTAATCGGGCTAACTTCTCGAATTGCATTTGACAACCAAGAGATGATCACCTATGATTTAAATTTGTTGTGAGTACACTTAGAAGTGTTGAGAATAAAAACGGTTTGTGAGTTTTTACTAATAGTATATATATATATATTTGAACATCATTTTAGCCCAAAAATTTAAACTAATATGTTTAGGTTTACTTGGGTATATTAACTACACTTTTTTCTTTTTCTTTTTTTTTTTCTTTTTTTTTAATATTTTCTCAACGTGAAACTTAACCCCCACAAGTATATTCAAATCAAAACGGAAACTAGTTTTATTAGAATCAAATGATCACCCACAAGACTAACAATAGGCCCAATCACTCCCTACTGAAGGTATGAAACAGAGGTATACCAAAAGAAAGGAAAATTTTCAGCTCTCTAATTAGAAAAGAAATACACAATCTTCAATCAGCAGCACCAGCACCAGTGTCATGTGACTCATGTGAATCAGAAATTTGAAGCTCGAGAAGACTCGGCTCATCAGAAATTTGAAGCTTAAGAAGACTCAACTCCACCTCCAACTTCAACTTCCTCTCTTTCACATTCTTCAACTCAGCCCTCTGCCACTCAATAAGCTGAGCCATCTCCTCCAAGCTCCTCTTCATCGCCACTAGACCCACCGGCACCGCTTCCCCACCACTATAACAACCCACTTGGGCCGCCTCTTCCAAACCCTGACCAGGTGAACTCGGAATCAACCCGCCAGACTCACCCCCCTCGTCTTCAATTATTACAGCTGAATCGTCGGTGGACTCGGTTGGGCACACTGGGTCAAGTACAAACCCGTCCTCGTTGACCCTAATCTGTTTTATACTCTGCCTCGCTGAGTCACCCTCCTCCTCCTTCTCATCATCGCCATTGTTATTTGTCATCAACCGCTCAAGTAAATTAATCTTGCTTTCCTTGAACCTTTTTTCAACACTAGGCAGCCCCTGCAAGACATTCTCTACAAGAAAATCCGAACCCTTGCAATTCTTGAAGAAGGGATGCTTCAACAATGTCTCTGCCGAGGGCCTCTTTGATGGGTCTTGCTGGAGACACGAAACCACCATGTCTCTGAAAGGCCTGGAGAGATTCTTGAGCTTTAAAGGAAGGGGGTGAGACAGAGGAGGGCGTCCATGGGCCAATTCTAATGCAGTGATCCCAATGGACCATATATCAGCCTTTATACCATACCCCGGTTCCGAGTGTATGCAATTCGGAGCGTCCGCTTGATGAGTTGAACTCCAAGACTCGAAGATTGATGGCAACACTCCAAAGTGTGCAAGCTTCACCGACCCATTTGAGTCGATGAGGATGTTACCGGCATTGATGTCTTGGTGAAGTTGTTGTTGGGTGTGAAGATAGGACAAGGCGGTTAGAGTTTCTTTGAGAATTATGGCAATGCAGGGCTCCGGTAGGCCGCCTGGGAAGGAATAAGACATTATGGATTGTAAACAACCCGCGGACATGAATGGCATCACCACCCAAAGGCGATCATCAACTGTGAAGGAACAGTGAGCGTTGAGGATATTTGGGTGGGACAAAGGTGGTGGCATTGATTGCCACCGGCATGATTCAAAACGATCGATGACTTTGATTGCCACCAGCGTGGAGTACAAGAGCGGATTGGGCAGGTAGACGGCCCTGTAAACAAAAGAGCTAGCACCAACACCAGCTTGATCAAGAATCACGTAGCGGTTTGAGTCCAATGAGTATTGGGGGACCCATTTTGGCACTTCTTCTTCTTCGTGAGCCATGGAATCGCGTACTGATGATCTTGGATGGGTTTGTTGGATTTGTGTTTACTGGGTGTAATTATTGGATAAGGCGGGATAATGAGAGCAAGACGATGATATCTATATATAATAGATGTTATGAAAAGGATGAGGAAAAAGAAAGTCGGGAATTTAGAGGTTTTCTGGTGCGAGTTGAAAAACAGAGACGGTTAGAACGGTAACTGCTCTGGAAGAGGCTGACGTGGCAGGCGGTTAATTCTCTCTGCATCAGTTAACGACTTTGCTAGTGGGAAGATCACAAATTTGATAAACATTCCACCACGCTATTCACTTCATTTATTTTTTAAAATAATTAACATCAAAACATTCGCACTTTTATATCACATGATTCACTTTTTATTATTATTCAAATAAAAAAATCACTAAAAAACAAAATCTTTCTACTTTCCAATACGACTTTTTTATTTTTCTACATCAGTCATTATTTTCTTTTTCTTTTTAATATTTTTAACTATGAACAGTGTCGTGGGGGGTTGTTGTTGTTCGCCAAACACCCTCATAATCATATGCCAATGTAGGAAAAAATATTGCTTCACTGATATGATTCCTCGAGTAGTGTCACCATAAAGTACCTCATATAAATGCTCCGTTAAAGATGCTCTTAAGAAGCTTAAAAATCAATTTTAGTACCTTAAAAATTGTGTTAAACAAAAGATTAATCCGTTTGGTGACAAATTCAAAAAGTATTTCTTTCACCTTCACTTTGTGTTCTTAAAAAAGGTCATAACACACTTTAGAGAAAAGATTAAAAATTAAGTTTCTTCTAAAAAGCTCTTTCTAGCTTTAAAAGTTCTATTTTCCAACATAAGACTTGGCAAAAGTGCATTTGAAGTTATGATTATATCTTGGTTCAATTAAGTGTATCTCATTTTGCCATAAAACATGATTATATTTAGTGTTGGATGCAGCCTTGAATTTGTAGGTCACCTGCTGTACTTCACGTTTTCCTACCCAAGTATTTTCAAAGATGTTAAAGATAATGAGCAAAAGAATAAATAAGATGGAAACAGGGAAATGAAAAATTTTCGATTTTCTTATTCATTTGGTGATTGACATAAATAACATCATCACCAACAAAACAAGGCATAAATAACCTCAAAGATCAACCTAAAACGAACTGTTTTTAGGTCACCAAGCTTTTAAGAGCTATTCTCAGTTCTCACAATCAATGGGAACAACAGAAAAAAAGAGAATCAGTTGCAAAACAAAAGCGTTAGATCTATTTTTGGGGCTAGCCCTCCTATCTTTCTTTTAATCCCTCTTAACTTCCATTGGAAAATTGGAGAGGTCAGGCTCCTCCAAATTTTGCTGTTCTATTTACTCAAGTTTTCTTCAAGCCTATCTATTGCGGCACCGACACCACTTCTCGCCCTTTGATCTGAATCAGGGTGAGCAGCCATATTACTTTCATTTGCTTTCTCTATAAGCTTCAGTTGGAGCCAACCTGTCACAAAATGCATTTTTTAAAAAAAAAATTGTAAGTTCTACACTTTTCACTGTACTTATGCTGTCAATTTTCAATTTTGTTTTCCTCGTCATTTAGAGCTTCAAGTTATTCTGCCAATATAAAACAATGTATTTATCAAATGTTGCACTAATATGATTGGGCAAAAAATCCCCTGAGAATGCTCAAGTGACAGTCAAGCTTAAACAATTGAGATCACTTTGACAAGAAACAAATTTATGGTTTTCTCAAAAATTCTGGTAGAGGACTGGGGCTACTCTAGCAGCTTGTGTTTAAATATTATGTAAATGACAGTAGAGTGATTGTACTCAGGTTCAATGTCTTATCAGATAACCAAACGGCCACAACATTTTTCAAATTGAAGGCTCAGTAACAGCATCTAAGGAAAAAATGTATTACCTATAGGGAAACAAATCGCTGCTCCCAGAACTGAACCCAGCGCAACATTCCTTGCACGCCAAAGGAGTGATCCTGGCACTAATATGGAAGAGATAGAAAAGTTGGTCACAGAGCAGACTGCAATTCATCAATCTGTTTCTCATATTCAAGGCATTAGACTTCTAAATAATAGATAGTAAAAATGGAAATTATATGAGGAACTATAAAGTGACTGCATATAATTTTTGTAAACTAAAACCCCACAATCAGTGAGTCAACACTTCTGATGCATGGGTTTCTGACTCCTTACTGATTAGACCAAATGTCGCAGCAGTGGCTGAACCAGCTCCAACAACATTGAAAACGTCGTGCACGCCACGTTTCTCTGCAAGCAAATCCTGTAGACCGCAGAACGCAGCAGTGAACATTCCAAGGCGCACTCCACCAACTATCGAGCCACGAGTGACTCGAATGAACCTCTTCTCCATTGCATCTCTCATTAATCGATGCTGCTCACGCTTGTCTGGTGTGCTCCCTAACTTCAACATTACTTCCGCATCCTTGCTCTGCCAAATCAATGCAAAGTTCTCAAAAGTGTCATGAAATGTGATTTCAATATGTTCCAGAAAATGACAGCCATTTGGATGAACAGAAAAATCCATTATCTGACAACAGTCAATACCAAAAAATTGTAGACAAATTATAAAGAAAGATTAAAATGTTAAACCCAGAAATAAGTACCATTGCACATGGACCTTTTCTTTTTCTTTTTTCTCTCTCTTTCTCACTACTGTTTTTTTGGTTGGGAGGTTGTGTTGAAGAGGGATGGAATTAAAGTAATTCAGAAGTGAGCGGCTTGCAAAAAAAAGGTACAAAGTACAAAATGAACATGGAGCATTGTCTTCCAAATTACATCCATGTAAGTAACATGTGAATCATTTCACCTTTTTTTTTTTTTTTATAAGCTTCGAAGAAATTGCCATATCATTTGTCAAACTTCCTGCAAGAACATAATAAACATCCAGCTTATTTAGAAATTATGCTACAGGGAAAGCACATCTATACTATTTATTAAGAGAGACGAGGATCTGGTTCGGCCTCTTGCATTTTCAAAAATTATTCTTAAATGCAACCCACTGCTTTCCAGTGACCATCCTGCTTATAACCGATCCACCAAATACCATGAGCATAGCGCATGCCGCCATGCAGTATTGGTTGTAGCAGAGGGTACAATGATGCCAAACATATCTGACTAGTTTATATTTTTTTCACTAGTAATCTGACTAGTTTATATTGAAAACTCAAAAGGTTAATTTTTAGCAGAGGGTACAATGATGCCAAATATATCTGACTAGTTTATATTTTTTCACTAGTAATCTGACTAGTTTATATTGAAAAATCAAAAGGTTCATTTTCAAAATGTTAATATCTAATCTTTAGCAGGCTAATTACTTATCTGGATATGAACAAGCAAAAATCTGCTCTCCTACTCATTCACCTCTTGTCTTCATTATTATGAATTATTCATGTCTGAGCAGGATGGAGATTAATTTTTACATTCTTTAGTTGATCAAACACACTCATCCATTATAAGCATGCACAGTGAGTATCATTTTGAGTTCAAACTTACAACAGAAGCAGCTGCCTCCTTACTGCCTCCATACATCATGCCTGCAAACACTCCAATGACAGTTGCTGTGCCCCAATTGACAGTTCCAGCCATCCTGGGAGTATTCTGATCGGGGGGAGATGAGATTAACCATTAGACATTAAACAAGAGTCATGTACTTATGCATTGCATTACTTACGTATCTAAAGGCATATACCTACATATACAAGAACCCACAAGGATAAAAGAGACGATATGGAGTTCCCACTCCCCTAGAGATACCGAATATAGAGCAATCAATTTTAACCACACACATTGACAGGGAAAACCTCCATGACTGGAATGGTATGAAATCCAGAACGAATGCAATTGAAAAAACGACCTCAATAACAATTTGTCACTAGCTGTGAAGATGATGCTGAGTGGCAGATACAAGAAGATGTTGTGTGAGCTGGATGATGATGTGCACAGCTGGCAGATGTGTGAAGATATTCCACGTGCAGTAGCTTCCAGAGAGGAGTAGTAGTTAAGTCTGTTAGTGGTTAGGAGGAAGTTGTAATACAGTTAGGAGGTTGTTAGCTTGTAAGAGAATTATAAGTAGTTTTCTCTTCATTTTGTAAAGTCAGCTTTTGGAGTTGTAAAGTTCATTCTTGAACTGGGAGAATTGCACTCTCGAATGTGCTAGGAGGTTGGGCTACCCTCGAAGTGGCTTTTTCAATAAGAATCATTCTTTCTTTCTCTGTCTTTTCTTCTTTTCTTTCTTTTCTTGCTCATTTCATTACAGTGCAACATAACAGCACTGTAACACAATTATAGAAAAATTGAATCTCCTAACCTCCCTAAGCAATATGAAAAGCACAACAGCTTAATTCAAGCCTTTGTTCAATAACCCAAATACAAAGACACCAAATTTTGAGTTAAAGAGACTAGCAAAGACCACCAAATTTCAACTACAAATGAACATTAGGAACACGATAATAGCAAAAAATGAAACAAATTTTACAAGAAAACAACAGAGCTAGGGTTCCTGAATTCAATACTTGAATTTAACATCAAGATTTCCACGAATAACATATTGGTAATAGGGTAATCTCCTAAATTCAATCAGGATTCGATCGAGGGTTTAAGTGAAAATAACTATTTCAAGTTTAGTAATAAAATAAGAGAAAATCTAAGTGGTGAATGGTGAAAGAAACTCTTACATTCGAGACGGTTTCTTCAGATTTTTCTAGAGATTCCATGATCGAAGATGCTTTTTTCTAGACAACCTCTCAAGGAGGAACGAATTATTTGGCCGCCGAGAAGTTAAAAAAAAAGAAAAAGAAAAAAGAAAAAGGATTTATTGTCCCAACAACGAATATTGAAATGGTAAAAGTTTTGAGTTTTCCCTCAGTTTCTCGGCAACCAAACAGAACTATCAATGGACGATGAGAGGAGTACACGTCATTCTATACTACACAGCCCCTGCAGTTCACCGAGTGCGGTGGCATGGTAGGGAGAAAACGACCGAATTGCTCTCGTCGTTTACTTGAATGACAATTATGTTCTTTTTTACTTTTATAGTCCTTTCCTTCCTTACTCCATGGGAATAAGCATTTTCATAATAAAATTTATAAATTTAATAATGTATATATTTTCACATAATAAATATGTTATTATATATTATTTAAAATTTGGGGAAATTATCATTTCCCCCTATAAACTACCATACGATGACTATTTCCCTACATCAATTACCAACTTTACATTACGACCCCATCAAACTACTATTTTGTTACCAAGATTCTCCTTCCGTTAGTCAATGTCATTAAGTCGGACGGTTAACCATACTGTTCACAACACTGTTCCATCAGTCAACAACACTATTCACGATACTGTTCACGCATGTGATGGGCTGAATGTCAGACTTAATGGCATTGACTGACGGAGAGGGATTTTTGATAATAAAATGGTAGTTTGATGGGGTTGTAATATAAAATTGATAGTTGATAGAGGGAAATGGTCGCTGCATGGTAGTTCATGGGGGAAAGGATAATTGTCCCTTAAAAATTCTAAATAACATAACACTATATACAATATTAAAAATAACAAAACAAAATATAAACTAGAAAATGGGTCATCTCCCTTTCTTCTTAAATGAAAAACACCTGCTAACAATCATGTTTGTAATCAATTTAATATACACATGTTCTAAGCTATATTTATAGATATTTTTCATTTATTTATTTATTTTTAACTTTGGTGCTTAAGAATATGTTTGTAATCAATTTACTGATTCCTTCTTTTATTTTTGCCAAAAGATTATATTAATTTGATACTTGGTTTTTTTTCCTTCTTTTTTCTCATGTGTTTAATTTTTAATGTATTTGTCAAATGGAGAATATGCAACACCCCTAGCACATGAAGGCCAGGCTTGTTAACCTCAACGCTTATAATGTATAAACCACTATGAGGTATGTCATGAAAAAATAATTCTTATAGAAGCACAAGGTTACCCATTAAAATTGTGGGAAACTTCATTTAATTTGCTTGAATTTTCATCATTTTCTTCCTAAAGTTTAAAAACTCTCATTATCAAACTTTAAAAAGTTTACAATATTACTATTCCTATTAGGGTTTGGGTTTAAAGGTTAGAGGCAACTCCAATCATAAGTAAAGACTATATTCTCAACGCTTGATGAGCTAGACATGTCGACCATAGGAATGGGGGAGTATTATTGGTGTGGATATAAATACTCACCATAGGCCCACTCAAACAATTTATACATGAAAAATAATTATATGGCTATAAGCCTGTCACGTGACAAGCATTTAAAGACCATATTCGAGAGTCTCTCTTTAAAAAGAGACATTCCAAAAAATTACGTACACACTCACATTCTCTCCTCTCTCTATCTCTCTTTATTCAGTTTTTCCTCTCAAGATCCATTTACCGACTTAAGCATTTGAGGCTTTTCAGCCACCCATAGGCCAGTAATTTCCCGATGACTTTTGCTCTGATTTGTAGAAGCCCTGTCGCCTAACCAACTGTCCAAAAATCTCCTCTAAGATGTTTTGATTCTTTTAGGCTCAATATCAATGACATGCACATTTAAGCCCAACACTTTGGGCCACTCGCATTCTAAGCTTGGCTAAGGTAAGGTTTCTACAGAATTAATGACAAAATTGGGGTAAGATGAACGTTTTTAATTGCAACATTGGAATCACTCCACTGTTAAAGTCATAGAGAAGCACGATATATACTTGATTATAAAGCAACCCATCAATCTGTCAATGCAAAAAAGCAAACTAAAGCTAGAAAATCCTCCTGACCCTAAAAAAAGACACAATTCTGCACCAAAAAGGAGAAGGAAAACCCATAAACAAAGCCAGATTCCTCAACACTCCATGTGAATAAAGCCCCCCCCCCCCCCATAAATCAACATGCCCACAGCGCTACATATCTAAGCAAAGAATCATTGGCACCTCCACCCAACCTCCACTGATCATCACAGCCATGGCTACACACATCTTCACCACCCTCCACCACCTCTTGAGCTTGGCATTGATGATCCCACTGATTTCCGGCGCCACCGTGAACACGTGCAGATCATATTGCGGAAACATAACCATCGACTACCCATTTGCGCTTCAATACGGCTGCGGCCACCCGGGCTTCCGGGAGCTCCTGTTTTGCATGAACGACGTGCTCATGTTCCACATAAGCTCCGGCTCCTACCGGGTCCTGGAAATCGATTACGCTTATCAAGCACTTACCCTGCACGATCCCCACATGTCAAACTGCGACGCCATCGTGCTCGGCGGCAAAGGCAACGGCTTCGCCGTCGAGCCGTGGCGGTCGCCGTACATGAATCCGATCTCCGACAACGTTTTCATGCTTATAGGCTGTTCGGCTCGGTCGCCGCTCTTCCAAGGATTCCCCGGAAAGCACTTGCCGTGTCGTAACGTCTCCGGGATGAGCTGCGAGGACTACTATGGGTGCCCCGCGTGGGACCTGGTGGGTCACAGGGCGGCGGGCTCTTTGTACGGCTCGAGCCCGCCGGAATGTTGCGCCGTGCCGTTCGAGGCGATCAAGGCTATAAACCTGACCAAGCTCGAGTGTGAAGGGTACACCAGCGCGTACAGTCTCGCGCCGCTGAAGGTGGATGGGCCTGGTGGATGGGCCTATGGCATACGTGTGAAATACTCGGTCCAGGGGAACGATGATTTCTGTGGCCCGTGTGAGGCCACCGGTGGCACGTGCGGATTTGGCACGGATGGGATTAGGCAAGTGTGCATGTGTGGCAGCTTGAATTCCACATCAAATTGCGATTCAGGTTTGTCAATAATTGTAAATACAAAATTATTTTAATTGTCTTTACAATTTTAGGCTCCCTATAATACTTTTAACGAAATTATATTTTCAAAAAAAAAATGATTTTTTAAAAAAATATTTTTCGAAGTATTACTTATTAAAAATGAGCAATAACAGAAAACGGCCGACAACTTCCGACATGAGAATGAGAAATTCAGAGATTGAAATCATATTTTTACCTAGTTATTGAATTGATCAATAATACTTTAATATTATAATTATAATCGTGATAATCGTGATCACAATCACAATCAACAATATTATTACTCTAATCACCATCATAATCAATATTAAATCTATATTATTGTTGCATATATATATATATATATATATATATATATATATGTGTGTGTGTGTGTGTGTGTGTGTGTGTTTGTGTATGTGTGATCCTTTTTATCAAATTTTTGTTGGGATATTGAAGCTTTCTCTAAGTGCTGTTTGGAATAATGTGCAGTCAAGTCATCATCAAGCAGAAGGACAAGGTCTATGGTGGAGCCATTAGCAGGTAGCTTTTTAGATGCACATGACCAGTACTTATAAGTAATCTCGATAGGAATGATTAAATAGTAGAATTAATTTGATACATTTTTTCATTCTGATAAATCAGATTAATTTACACTTGATATCATCAAACATAAGTACATCAATTTGTAACAAGTTCGTAGTAAAATTTAGAGGAAATTGTATACACTTACCATGAATTATTACCCTATTTGCAATGTCCTTCAAATTTTAAAAAGTTACAATGCGGAGAGTTATTCTACTAGCTCCCTTCAGTTGTCTGATTTTTTATTAAATCCTAACCGAAGAAGCAAAAATGATGAAAATATCCCTTTGTAAAATTAAAAAAAAAAAGAAAAAAAAAAAAAAAAAGACCTACAACCAGTGACCCACCGCCTAGTCGTGAGTCGACTTATAGATTTTTTTTTTTAATCTAAGAGCAAAGTTGTATTTTTATAAATGTACGAGTATAACCGACTTTTTACATGACGTGATGCGTTAGCCATCTAAATTAATGGAAAAATTTAACGCTAGGGGTGATTGAAAAGGGTAGATAGAATAGCTCTCCACATTACAACTTTTTAAAAGCTTAGAAAGACATTGCAAATAGATAAATGCTATACAAACTCCCGCTTTTACAGTCTCAAGTGTTTACTCTCTAATGTGACAGTTATAAAAATATAGTAAGCAAGTGAGAATAAAAAAATTGTAGTGAAAAGTTAACATGACAATTGATAATCGTCACATAAAAGAGTAAGCACCGGAAAGTGTAAAAATAAAAATTTGTGTAACATTTTTCTTGCAAATAAGGTGCAAAATTATTTTCCCTAAAATTTATAATAACCAATCACTGCACATGAAGCTACTTGTTCAGTTTTGCTTTCAATCTTTCCTGTTGAGCTATTGTCTATCTGATTTGAATATTATTTTCTTTTGTAGGACTTTTTATGGGCATGCTTGTATGGGTGACAGCCAATCAAAATTGAAGTAGAGGTCCAACGTCACCATCATATATATATATATATATATGCATCTCCCATCTCATGTAATGTCATTTTTACACATACATGGAGGTCTTGCACACACACACACGAGATAGCGAGAGGTGTGAGAGATGAAAGCATATTTTTAGAAGTTTATGCTTTTTTTATTCATACATGATAAAAGCCACTAAATTTTTGAGCTTGAGTTAAAAGGATGGGGAATTATTTTGAAGTCCATGTATTTTGGTGAAAGATTATAAGTACATTATCAAAATCTGAGTATAAAGTTTGATAGCATTTGTTACTTCATTTTCTTCTTCTCTTTTCTTACTACATTTTCTTCTTCTTTAGTTTTTCTAATCTTTTGTTTGAGTTATTATAAATGTTAGATCTACTAAAAATTCACAACCTCCACTAGCTACGCGTGCCTCCTGCTGTATTGTTGGCCGCCGCTCAACCATCCACTAGCTCCCTCCCTTTGATATCGCAGATCTCTTCCATCACAACACTTCTAGCTCCTTTTTCTAGAGTCCTTTTGGTCTACTAAAAATTTCATATCTGAATATCGACCTAAAAAAAAAAATCAAATTTTGGTGGTTCTCTACCTCATCGCTTCAAATGGTGTCTCCTCCGCTACTGTATAATTAACTCTTAGTCTTATAAATTGGTGAGGAGCTAAGTTAAAATGGGTTTCTTTTGTTATTATGCACACCTATTGTGTGCCGTTACAACTAGCTTTACTATGAGCATTTTCAATTGTCTTCTTTGTCGTCAAGAATCCTCTTTGAAGCTTGTAGCTGGATTGCTATCAATATTGGATTTTCTTTTTGGTCTTTATATTTTGGATTCTGTAATTTTTTGTTTTTATAACTGTAATATTTATTTGTACTAATCTAAAAAAATAAAAATCAACACCATTTTCATCTTTATGTTATATTAGAACACTTTTTCAAAAAAAAAAAAAAAAAAACTTATAAAATGCATTAACAAGCGAATTCAACTCACATTTTATTTTGAGGAAAATATCCATAATAGGAATGGTAAATTTTTACACAACCTACGAATTTAGTATAAAATTGGTGGGTTGGGGTTTGATATAACAAGTTTGGGTTACTAGTGGGTCGACCCACTTGATCAATTTAATAAATGGGTTAATCTCTAGTCAACTCGCTTATTCTATGAGTAATATGTTTATAAAATCGGGTTTTTTTATTTATTTATTTTATTTTTTACAATAATACCTATTTTGGAGGATCATTGGTCATTATACACTTTTATTTCCAGATTGTGGCTTAGCCCGCCAAATTAGGCAAAATATGTAACATCAGGAGCGGGCCAAGGATTTATATTATGTGGGGATGAACTTACCTAAATATATAAAGGGGAAAAGACAATATACTCTGTAATGTTTCACTTTTTTTTCAATTCGACCTCCAATATTTAAAATTTTATAATATACCCTAATCAAGTTCTGAATTTATCCATGTAGCCCATCAGTTAGAGAATTCTGTCTTCTCTAACGGAAATTGAAGCACGTTCGATACATGTGATAATTTAGTTACGAACCTTCCGAAATTGCCCCAGGTTCACAGGGTGAAATTCCGAAGCTGCCCAGGTACACTTTCTGCCTCCCAACCCTATCCTTAATCTGGCCTACCAAACTCCGAAAGCTCTCGATCAAGCTCCTCTTTCCGGCGCACAACTCCAAAAGCTGCACCAACCAACTCGACCAATTCACCAAAACTTAGACCACTCAGCTTCTTCCTAAACTCTCGTTTGTCGCCGAGAAATAGTCCTCCCCAACAAAACGCAGACTCTCGCCCACCAACTTGTATATCTTTTTATTGCTTTTGTTCTGATCTCTGTAACTTCCATATATTCAATGGAATAGCCACAAATTGATTTATTCTAGAAAAAACCATATTCAATGTCTAGTGTACTGTGTAGCATCAGAACACGAAGAAAATGTGTAACAAGTGGCCCCTATTTTGGATGGGTAGAACAGGGGTGAACAAAGAAATAATAATGGCAAGGAAGATGAGTACTATTTACTTGGCATGCGTACTCTTTACTCATGCCGATTCCGGTGTAGTGTATAGCATTACTCTAAGGCAAGACATTCAATAAGGCCATCTTGAAAATCAACCCTCAAAATACCCGACTAATGGGATCAGATGACCTATCCATAAACGATGGTTTTTCCAAAAGGTTAAATTTTATCTTTCTCTCCCTCTCGCACCAAACTACCTTCCGGCTAACAATTCGGATTAATACGTTGAAATTGGGTTGACTCACTTGACGTGTCAAGCAGGTAAGTGTCAATTATAACATGATTTGTTTAGTTAAGCAGGTTAAAGCCTTTAACCTTAATAATATAACCCACTTAAATAAGCAAATAACACACCACAACCCTTTTAATAAACCGATCGTATTGGGTTGGGTTGACCCAACCCACCAAACCTAAGGTGGATTTTCATGGTGGCCAAATTATTGGTGCATGCTATGTCAGCAATTTTGACATGCACGGCCAGCAACATGCCATATTCTTTTATTGGTGCCACATTTTTTTGGCCAAATTATTGGTGGCATTCTATGTCAGCAATTTTGACATGCATGGCCAGTAACATGCCACGTCCACTCTACTTTTTTTTTTTTTTTTTTTTTTAAGTCTCTTTCTCTCTCTTTATTTTCCCCACTTTTTGGCCTATATATATATATATATCAAAAAATCATAAGTGGTGAAAGAGACTTTAAAAAAAGAAAAAATAAAAGAGAAGTGGTTGGGACTTTGATGTGGATCCTGATTCGAGTCCTTGTGTCTCTTTCTTTATTTTCCCCACTTTTTGGCCTATATATATATATATATATATCAAAAAATCATAAATGGTGAAAGAGACTTTAAAAAAAGAAAAAATAAAAGAGAAGTGGTTGGGACTTTGATGTGGATCCTGATTCGAGTCCTTGTGTCTCTTTCTTTTAGTATCGGAAGTGCTACAATTAGGGACGTAGCCAGCTTTGAGAATCGGCAGGGCCATGGTTAAAAAAATTTAATGGGCAAGGGCCCATTAGCAAAATGAAAAAAAAAAAAAAAAACCTATAAAAAATTGTTTTTAATTACCCTAAAAAAAAAAAAAAAAAAAAATTGTCATTTGGGGGCCAGTCCCCTCTTCCTACAATGCAATAAATTTCTTACAATTGGCCTATCTAATTCTTATGTGGCAAAGGGCACATGGTCATTTGCAATTTTTTATTATTTAATTTTTTAAAATTTTTTTTTATTATCACAATCGGTCGAGCTACTCTATGGGCCACATCTAAAAATGACTACCTTAAACCGTCGGTCTGACGTGACCAAAGCCACTCTTCAGCTAAACTGGGGTGGGGACCACCGGCCACCCCTTTTTTAATTTTTTTATCAATCTTTTTATATTCTAATTTTAATTTAAAAATTAAATAATAAAAAATTGCAAATGGCCATGTTCCTTTTGCGGCATAGAAATTAGATGGGGCTAGTAGCATTTCCCTTTAGTATCCCTTGGAAGATTCTGCGACTTCGGTTCCATATAGCAGGTACCCAAAACGGGCAAGTTGATAAGTGGGACCCTCCTGATTTTAAAAAGATAAAGGTTGGCTTAGTATAAGGGGAAAAATAAAAATTCAAAATCACCCTGTTCCACTAATTTGCAATAGCAAATTTGTCATAGCAATATACATTAATTTTAGAATATAATAAAATAAAAATATCAGTTATTTATTTATTTTTTAAAATTTGTAATAGCAATAGTATTACTCTTTACATCCATTTATTACTCTTATTTTAAATCGACTCATATAACTTGTTTGAAGTAACTCATATAAAAATGCGAAATGATATTTAGTAGACGTTTATATGACTGTTGTACAACTATGATGATGTGACAGTAAATATCAATCATTGATTTTTTTCTTTTTACAAGCATAAAAAAGTTGATTTTTATTACTACATCATCATAATTGTATGACTGTCGTAGGAGAGTCTACTAAAATAACATTACTCTATTTTTTTTTTAAAAAAAAGAAAATGCGAAATGTTTTCCTAGTATTCTTATTTGTTTTCGTAGTCATAAATGAATATTATTTTCTAAAAATGAGTGACAGAAATAAGAGCTATTTTCTTTTTTTACTTTTTAGAAAATAATATCTACTCAGAACTAGGAAAACATCAAGAAAATAATACTAAGAGAGTACCTAGTATTCCTATTAAAAAAAAAAAAAAATTAACCTAAGGACAACACCTAATATATTCCTATCAAAAGTCACTTAAAAGAGTAAATAGAACTTTTGCATCATTTTATTCTTATATATGATGTGATTTTAAAATATTATTTTCTTTTAAAAAAAAATTAAAAGTCACATGACTTTTAAAAATAATAATAAATAAATAAAAAAATCTTACTCCTAGCATTAGTAGGATAAACATATAAAGGGATTCAACATGAAAATATCAAAAATAACGATTAAAGATTAAAAATAAATAAATTAAATCATATAATCATGAATGCCCAATTAAACCCATCAACGTGGATTGTTTCCGTCTATAATAGGTAACTCAATTTAGTAGTTCGAATCTTCATCTGTAGCCCCTATTTTGTGCAGACATTAGTTAAAAAAAAATCAACGTGGAAATGACGACTGGCTGTCTTTCCTTCATCCTTACCAACCCTGAAAAAGACCCACCGCGTCCCAGTACGAATAACTGGCACCAGTCAGTTATGGAAAGAAGGTAATGGCAGATCGTGAAATCTCAATTTTTCACCCCCCGTGCGTCACCGTCACAGCAATAAATATAATATGATAAGCCCCATCCTCCGCACCGAACTTGCTTAATTTATTTTCAAGAGAAAGTACAAAATTCGACGAGGTCGGGTCAGTTTCAGAGGTTGTTTTGTGTTTGGGCTGTGAGCTGTAAATGGCGGTCTCCTCGTACAAATCCCCCATCTCTTTCACTTGCCGTCCACGGCTTGGTCTTCGGAACTGCCTGTTCACGCCGTCGATTCTTCACACGAGGCAGCGAAGGAATTTAGCTACGACCACTCTGGTCTCTGCTTTGCCTGTGACTGTTTCTGAGAGTTCATCCCCGCCAATTAAGTCTTTCAATAAGGTATGGATTTGGGGTTTATCTTTGAGTAATGGGATGTTTTGGTTTTTGAATTTTTTGTTGTTGTGGGTATGCAGTTGATCGAGTCGCTGATAAATCGGGTGGACTTATCGGAGGCTGAGGCCGAAGCTTCGCTGGATTTTTTGCTGAATGATACCAATGAGGCATTGATAAGTGCTTTTCTTGTGCTGCTGAGAGCCAAAGGAGAGACATATGAAGAGGTATGAGTTTCTCTTCTTTGGGGCTCTGTTGGAATCAATTTTTGTTGGTATTTTGAAAGAATTGCATGCCCCATTTTGATTGAATATCTAATAGTATATATTATGTTTTAATAAGATGAAGTGAAACTCCACAAGATTATGATATGTAAGACATTATTGGAGCTTGTTAGTACACTTGAAAGATCCTTTTGATGAATAGTACTTTAATAAGTGTTGAGTCCACACAGGGTTTTAAATGTTGAATGGCCTAAATGCTTTGTTAAACACTTAAGTCAATGCAATTTTTGTCCAAAAACTACAAAATTATGCTTAATGTTGAAACAAATGGAGACTTTGTAAAAGTGTGTAATTATGGGTTTGTAACGGCCAAGCAGGTTGTGGGATTGGCAAGGGCGATGCTCAAGCATAGTGTGAAGGTAGAAGGGTTGGTTGATGCGGTTGACATTGTTGGAACGGGCGGCGATGGAGCAAACACAGTGAACATTTCCACAGGGGCTTCAATACTTGCTGCAGCTTGTGGTGCGAAAGTTGCAAAGGTTAACATCATTCTGCATTTATGTTTGATGCTGTGATCTTTACTGGATTGAATCTTTAGTGAATGTAAAAATCTATGAAATACTGATTGGTTAACCATTCTGCATTCAGCAAGGAAACAGGTCAAGTTCTTCTGCATGTGGCAGTGCCGATGTATTAGAGGCTCTGGGAGTAGCTATTGATTTAGAACCCGAGGTTAGTGCATAATTAATTTGGTTTTTCAAAGTTCTGTTGATGGTCCAATCTTTACCCCCAAAAAAAGAACAGAAAGAAAAGAAATTGATGGTCCAATAGTACTCTGGTAGTCTGTTTGATTGTGTGGGCTTCAGAGAAGCTTCTTGTGTAGGGAGAAGCACATGTTGAATGCGACAAGGAGATTAGAAGTAGGCTGCACTAGACTTCATAGACAATTTAAAAAAATGATATTAAGCAAGTTGTTATTGTTATAATTTTGCAATCATAGGATGTTACCTTTTCTTATGATAGACATTTTTCATTCATTAGTGCAATGGTAATTAGTATTTCTGCCTGTGGTATTGATTCCAAACCTAGACCCTCTGAAACCCCAAGCTGCCTTACACCATTTTAAGCTAAGGCCCATTTCTTCATATACATGTAGCAGCGAACAAGAAAAAGGAAATGCAATGCCATTTTGTGTTTGGCTCAACTTATGGAATATGAAAAGAGTACCAAACTTCTGAACAAACGATTTGAGCCTATACTAATTTAGTTTCTTGTTCTTTTTCTTGACTCAGGGGGTGAAGAGGTGCTTGAATGAAGGAGGAATTGGATTTATGATGGCTCCAAGATATCACCCAGCAATGAAGATTGTCAGCCCCGTGAGGAAAAAGCTGAAAGTGAAAACTGTGTTCAACATATTGGGCCCAATGTTGAATCCGGCAAGAGTACCCTTTGCTGTTGTCGGTGTATACACGGAAGACTTGGTAAGTCTTTGTATTAAGAATGGTTGGATGGTAAAATTATTATCTTCTCTCCCAAAATTATATTTCTTGACCATTTAATTTCATTACCTGTTCTTTGTTTCTTCAAGTTCCATTAGCATTAAAACTCTTTGTGGCTGCATGGGTGTTCGTATGCATGATTAATAATCCATCCTTTATGGCTTTGGCTGTATACTATTTTCTTAGATTATTGGGTCTATGAAACAGATTGTTTTCATCTTTAACAAGTAATATGAGTATCAAAATAATTCCAATGCAGCTAAGATTGCTTAAACACCAACTCTTTGAAACACAGAAGGTCCTTTGAGCGCTATTTTTTTCTTCTCATAATAGTATCTATTACCATGCATTGTTGCTAAGATCCAACAGATGGTTGTCACTTTTTCTTCAACTACCTCTGAAGGGTAAAAGTTTTGAAAATATTGACATGTTAAAACTGATAGCGAATATGAGATTATTTCCAAGTAGTTACTATTTCTCCACGATAGTGTTAATATACTTAAGCTTATAACAAAATAGATTCTTATCAATAGAGCAATTGCTAGTAAGATTTAAGGATTTTAATTTTGACCTAATCTTGCCTGACTGGTTGATTAATAATTGACTGAGAACTGTCGAGCATTCTCTGCTTGGGCTCAGCATAGAGCTGGAGTATCTTGAATTTTGCTTCAAATAAAGTGGTTTGTTGCCAATAGAGCTTAGATGACTTAAAGCAGCAAATGATTATTCTCACTAGTTTTTTTTTTTGTAAGAGCGTGTATAACAAAACTAAAGATTATGTTTGATATCTTTTGAATAAAATATTGATTTCATTGTGTATTCTCTCTTGTATAAGGATATACAAATATATACTATTGAGGGCTTGGGGTTTACTTGTCAAATGACTAGTTGATTACATGCAGTTCATGGAATTTGTTTTTCTCATAAATGCATGCCTAAGAAGAGTATTATATTCTATCTGTTGGATAGGTCCTGAAAATGGCTAAAGCATTACAGCTCTTTGGCATGAAAAGAGCATTAGTTGTTCACTCAGAGGGCTTAGATGAAATGAGCCCCCTTGGTAAGAACCTTCTGTTTTTGAATGCTAAAGTATGCTTATTACAGAGTCAGAGGTTCTTTTTTACTTAAATCTCATAGTCAAAGATAAATAATTTGAATACAGGACCTGGGTTAATCCTTGATGTCACTCCAGAAAAGATTGAGAAGTTCTCTTTTGATCCATGTGAGAATCTTGTCCCGAATTTTTTTAGTTTGTTCTTCTTTGATTAGTTGCCACATATAAGTAGTTTTGAACAATTTATTTATAGTTACTGATAAACGCATAAATGTTTGCTGGATAGTGGAGTTTGGCATTTCTCGCTGCACTCTTGATTGTTTGCGAGGCGGAGGTCCAGAGTATAATGCAGACGTATTAAAGCGTGTATTGTCAGGGGAGAAAGGGTCCATTGCTGATGCATTGGTAAGTACTTTGGCAGTTTGCTCTCCTAAAGACGTTACTTCATAAGTTGTTGCTTATGATTGAGAAACCTAATTATCACCAAAACAATTGATCAGATATTAAATGCGGCGGCTGCTTTATTGGTTAGCGGCCATGTGAAAACCTTGAGTGAAGGAGTAACTTTGGCTCGTGAAACGCAAGAATCAGGAAAAGCTCATGAGAAGCTTGATTTGTGGATCGATATTTCCAATGTGAGTAATTCTTAGTTCTACACAAAGCTTCAAACTGTGATTGACCAATGTAAATTGCTTTGATCCCTTTGGTTTGATGATTGCAGAAATCAAAAAAAGATGCAGCACCGAAGGGCGCTTTAGGCTTCAATATCAATTAGAGAGTTCGAAGATTGAAAGCCGTAAATGAAGTATGGCAAAGATTAATGTATTCGGATACATGAAGGATTCAATTTAATGGATGCATTTATCATTATAATTCATCTTGTTGGAACAGATTGTTTAAACAATAAGAAAGTTCACTAACTATATATTGCATAACAATTTTGAATAGCCAAATTTTGTAATTGGTAGAGCTTTGTGCTACAGATTGAAAATCGAGAGATGATTATGCCAGTGTTGTTCCTCTAGATGAAAGAGATGTACAAGAATTTATGAATGCAGAATTTTGATTTTTTAAGTGTTTAAAATAGATAGTTTCACAAAATGCCAGAGTTGCTGGAAAATGAAATAAGGCAATGAATGTCACTTATCAGACTCTGGAGCACAAACTACTCATAAAAATTGCTTGTGAAAACTCCTGAGATATATATACCCTTGGATATAATTTCCATTTAAAAATATTTTTTTATAAATAATTTTTTATGGTTTTCTTATACTTAATAGTTACTATTGGGGAAGTTATTGTAATAGTTCCCATTTCTCATATGCTAGAAAGCTAACTTGTGATGGAATTGGAATCAATTGGTTATGTAAGTAAATAAAAATAAGCACTAATTAACGATTTCTTGATGAATCTACCCAGAGTTATTAGAATTTATTTATAAATTCCATTCCCTATTTGTAATTTGTTGGGCGTCTTTTTTTTTTTTTTCCTAATTGGAATAAAAATATGTGGTGAGCAATAATCTGAAGATGGCAACATAGAAAATCCTTGAGCAGGCTTTAAGTGGAGTCCAAGCAATTGAAGGGCTTAACGGATAAGTGTTCATATGGAAACACCGACGATTGACGAAGGCCTCAAACCACCGAAACCAACCCAATATCGCTTTTTAGATTCAAAATAAATGACAACGGGTAGAACTAGAAGGGAAACGATAATATTCTCTCAGGCCCAATCCAGTTCAAGTCTACCACCCAGTTTATTTAAATTTGAAAATTAAAATAAAAACATTAATGAGCAACGGAAGAAGTTCTATCCAAAAGAGTCCCTAAAAGACCAAACCAATCCCTCTCACCTCTGTATATATAGACGGAGTGTCATAACATAAAAAAAGTGCCCTTTTTCATTCTTCTTTTTCTTTCATCTGTGCGTTCCGAAGTGAAAGTTTCTTAGAAAACCAAACCTTGTCTTTGCCTTTTCCCACCTGTTTGATTTTTTTGTTTGCTAATTTTCCTTCTTGGAGTAAGATTTCTTGTAATCTTTGAGCAAAAAAGTGAAATATTGCAATCTTGAGGAAATAAAATCTCTGGGTTTGTGTTCTTAGAGCAATCTTGCAATCTCGGAGTGATATTTTTCTGTGAGTTTGTGTTCTTAAACGAAAAGTATTCAGCCATGATTTTTTTTGACTGGAAATCGGTTGATCGTTTGCCCAATTGCAAGAACTCATTTTCTTCGTGCCCAAGACAATCGGCTTCTAGTGTTATTAGAGAGGATGGAGAGGATGAGAAGCCACGGCTTGTTTTGAAGATCAAATTGCCTCCATCCCAAAACAAAGGAGAAAAGCCTTGCAAAGTTAGCGAGGACAGAGCGGATGAGAAAACGGTACCATTACTACCAACGCCTTCAAGCAGCACGAATAATCTTGTTGAAGAGAAACCACGGCTTGTTTTCAAGATCAAACTGCCTCCATCTCTCAACAAAGAGAAGAATGATGGCAAGGATGAGAGATTGATACCCACAACTTCCAGCGGCAATGGCATGAGAATTGGATACCCTTTCAAGAAACCCATTGCTCGTTGCCCTACAAAATCTGCCTTAAGGGTTGCTACCAAGAAGCATTTTCCAACATCTTCTAGTGCTGAAAAGAAAGCTTGTCATGTTAAGAGGGCGATCAAGTTGCCAACACCAAACACCAAAGCGATAGAGTTGAATGGCAAGAGTGGAGGGCAGAGTGATCCGAAAGCACTGATGCCTTTCAATGGAGGGAAGAAAGAGAGACGTGAATTCAAGATGATGAAGTCGTCTGCACTACGCCAAAACAAGGAGGAAGAGTTGGATACTTGAGGGATGGCTGTGGAAAAAATGGATGAGAAGGCATTAGAGTTGAAACTTGAAGCCTCAAAAAGGAAGCTACATCAAAGGTACCAACAAGGCCAAAGTGACAAAAGGAAGATCGAATTGATAGATTTCAAGGACATCCTTAAGCCTGAGAATGCTCCTAAGCGATCCAAGAACCAATACAGACGTTTAGAGATTAATTTTGAGGATCTCATATTTAGTTGTTTTCCATCATCTGGGTTTTGTACAAAAATTGAGTTACATCCTGTAATATGTAAGGGAACTAGTTACTATCTTGTGTAATCATTCTTTTCAATTAAGTAAATACTTTGATCTTTTTGTCTATATATGGAATCAACTGACCTTGATATGTTTCCTTTGTGCCGCCTCTTGAATATAGTGGTTTTTATCAAAAAACACTATATACCATCTTTATATATATATATATATAAAAAGGTTAGGTCCCCTGTTTCCTACATGTTCAAAATCTTATTTTCATATTGCTTAAAGAAGATCATTAAATTAAAGGTGTTAGAATATAGGGAAAGTATATAATATTTTTCGTATATTCCATAATTAAATTGATATCAAACCATCCGTAAAGTTCTGTGTGTTATTTTCTATATTACTTCCCTATTATTCCTCATAATTTCAACAAAGGGGATGACTTCAGCAAGTATCTATTTTATAAATTCTGTAAATTTTGATATGGTATATTTTAACTCTTAGCATGCCTTATTATATAAAGTTTACGTATCAAACTGAACTAGCATATATATATATATATGCATGCTAAGATATAGGAGGCTGCTCCAACATAACAAAGAAGATCATTAAATTTTTTTTTTTTTTTTTTTGTTATGCTAAGACAAAAAATTTGAAGTTAACAAGATCAAAGCATATATATATATATATATATAAAGCGTTGAATGAACAGAAAAGAGAGTTTTTTGAACTGTTGGGTTAAGAAGGAAAGCCATGTGGCTGAATGAAAAGATGTAACTTTTGTGTCAAGAATGAATAAAGGCCATAGGAGAGCAAATTGATGTGCTCACAATATCACAAACGTATAGGCCGCTAGACTACCCCCTCCTTAGCCTCTGGTTAGATAGTGGCAAGGATCTCCTCTGCAATTCGGTTGTTTGTTTATCATTTCTCATAAAGCATTCCCCTAGGCTCACAATATATATCACAAATATATAGGCTACAACATTTCAATATTGTCAAAAAAGAAAAGAAAAAAGAATGAAGGCCATTTGGGTGAATCCAAAGGAATTTGCTGTCAAGGCCAGGTGTTAGAATTTGCTTCTTCTTGCTGGCAATGAAGGGTGCTTATGGCTAACATAGCTGCTCAATTTTGTCTTGCTGTAAGATGTAGTATTTTTCAACTAAAAAATTGAACATTCGGTGCGTCTTTGGTACGTGGCAGAAAGCCTTTGCAGTTTGCACAAACATAAAGTTCTGTTTGCTGTGTTTGGGAATCAGAATATGATGAACACAACAAGGAATTTGTATGGTGTTGGCCAAATAAATCATAATTTTGGGCATGACACATACTCCTGCAACAATGTTTGAGCATATAATGAAATTGTACGAGATTGTCATTAATTGATCAAGTGTTAAATCCTTTTCTTTTTGACACACAAAATTACCGTCTTTGTATTCATCATTCTGCAACCTTGGACCAAATTGTTAGGCTCGTCATGTTTTGATATGTCTGCTTTTTAATGTCGTACCAAACAAACAAACAAACACAAAAAACAAAAAACAAAAAACAAA